>NC_136705.1:8874678-9474678 GCF_947650265.1 Symphodus melops
AGAGAGAGAGACAGTGTGCGCTGCAGCGGTTGATGAGGCAGTTACCAGCGAGAAGATTGAGTCCCAGACGGATCAGAGCGAAGGCATAATGCAGAAGCTGTCACTCACTACCTTTGCCCCGCCCACTGCTTGACATCAGAGAGATTAGAAAAAAGGAGGGAGGAGGGAGAGATGGATTATAAAAATATCATACAACTCATTGTATGTGTGTTAAATGCAAAATTTAGTATTTATGTGGCCATGATGGAACGTGGTTATAATGGCCAAAAAACATGCAGGAAAATTGCATTTTTAGTTAAACCACAGCCTTTCAAAATTGGGTTCATACATTCACTACATTCTTTATTTTAAGCAAATTATAGCGTATTTTTGTATCTATTTTCATGTCCTAACTATAAGTACAAACTTGGGCACTTGTGTGTCTGTATGAAATTCACCTTGTTCTATTATATGTTTGATATTTTGTGATTTAATTACATGTTTCAAAGTAAAAATACATTTTATTGCCTTTCTTATATTTTTTTTCAAACAATGTCTATTTTGTTTTTTAGTTAATTTACAGATTTAAATTTGGATTATTTATGTTGAACGTTCTGGCCCCCGTAGTTATCCATTTGAATTACAGTACACAGTATGTCTTTACTGTGAGTACGACTTCCATTACATTTCAACTCTAAAGTTATCTTGACAGTGGCATTTTAAAGAGGACAATATAAAAGCTACCTATGTAGATTATACTATTCAAGAATCTGAACTGTGTAAGGTTGTTGTATTCCATGTGCAAAAGAAAAACGCTGGGCTTGGCAATGGGAATCGCTGAGGATTTCTTAAAGTTCACTAAATGGCCACTACCATCTTCATAATTTTTTTTTAAAAAAACATAAAAAAGGGAAGTTTTGAGTTTCTTTAAGTGATTTCTTATGTATTTGCAAGCTCTTCTATACAAATGGACTGTATCTTTTTTTTTTCCTGGTTGCATGTTCTAGTCGTGTGATAAAATACTAATGTAAAGGATGAATTCACACCTAATTAGAAAGAAAGAGGTGCAACCCTCACAGAGTAAGAACATGCAATAATAAAAAGTCAAGCGCACAGTGAATACAAACAATAAAAGACTTACTGTATAATGTTTTGAGTTTCACATCACTGCTCACTTTGACTATTATTTTACCAAGTCAGTTTGAATAACTGAGACTCAGTAAATCCAAATCAATTTAACAGGTTCTACTCTCTGACACAACAACCTTTAAGAGGTCTGTTGTAAACCCACGCTCTGCACTCTCTGCTGACTTTATCTTTTCCTTTTGTCTTGTGAGATGTTATCAGACACACTTGCGGACACACATAAAGTCAGGCAGATAGCCATCAGCCTGTAGGGAGAAACCTTCAATTGGTCCTTCGGGGAAACTTCGAGCATGTTGTCTGTTTTACTACAGTATCTCTTTGTATACTCTGACGTGCAAATATACGGCAACCAGAGTCTGTTAAAGCAGCAGTCGTGACACTGTGGTGGTTCAAGTGAACTATCACTAATCAAACAGCCACGAGGACACAAATTAAATGCTGATTTGTCTGCACGACATGTATAAAAAAAAATAAAAAAAAACATTCTTAGCAGTATCAAGACAACGAGATGTGACCGTAAAAACCTGATGTCGGTGACTGTTACAGATGTCCTTGATATCCAATAGATGATGTCTAGACAGGTTGTTTTATTTGGCCAATTGTTGTGGTGTAAAATGCTTCCTCAAGCACCTGGGGTCATGAAAAAAATTGCAATACTAAAAGCAGAAGAAATTGAACACATGCAACAACACCAAAAAATGCTGACATGGTTAGGTTTTTTCCGCTTTTAATTACAAGATATCATGCTCTGTGCTAGATTATGGATTAAGTATTTATCTTAACCTACAGTATGGAAAAAGTGTGCACAGTTGAACAACAACAGGGGCAGTTTGGATTTGTACAGCTTTTTCTCTTAACTCACATGTAAGGAAATATTGCAACATTAAAAAAGGATATAATCCACATTATGACGTCACTTGGCAACACCAGAACAATGCAAGCGTGGCTATTATGGTTGTTAATATGTTGTAGATAATTATTACTCTAGATTACTATTATGTTATTAGAATGAAAGAAAAAAAAATAGACATCTTGAAAAGTTCCAATATACTGTATTTCTCTTCTCCATGTCCAACCAGTGCTCTAAACAATACATATTTTTAACCACGTAACGCAGAGACAAGTTGCAGATACAACAGGCATCTGCTCATGCATACATCCTATGTATCATGTTTTCTGTTTGTCTGATAATCCTGCTATCAGTATATGCTGCCTATCACAAAAGCGGTTTATATTTAGATTCACTGTTTTATTTTTAAGCTTTTTCACTGTGACTCAAACTATTGTGTCAGCTCTGGTGTTCTTTTCGTCCTCTTGCCATCTGTTATGTACCATTAAGATGTATAATCCCATCATGTATCGTAAACAAGGTCTGTGGTGTTAGATTATGGAGATTTGTTTAGCATACGGCCATCACGGTTGTTAGATTTGAAATAACCCAAAGTATCAAACCATGTTCTGAATTTAAATACATATAATAGTTGCAGATAAAAAGAAGCATTTTTTTCTTTCATGTCTCAGATTGAAATATACTTCCATGTAAGCAAATACTATGTTTTTCTAACTACAATCCATTTTCTATTCCAGTTACTGTGTATTCTCATTATTTGCTGCTTCAGCAGGCACAAAGCTATATGCTAATGTGAGCTGTTAGCTTTTTTTTTTTTTTTTTTGAGAAGTATTCATGTTGTAGGTATCTAATCCAGGAAACGTGGCTACCATTCTACTGGGCAGCAATAACTCCTTCATACACCATTTTGGGATCAATGAATCGTTGTGTAGTGGGACAGAGCAAATGTTTATATAATTAGAGTAATCTGACATATAAAGACAAAAATGTTTCCAAGCAGCCCTCACTGTAACACCCCAACACGAAATAATGAGGCTTGTGTTTGCTGATCCTGGTTTTGACAGCATCAGTCGTCCACATTGCCATGCATCCCTGTCTGAAACCTTTTTGTTTTGTTTTGTTTAATTAAAGGGCAAACACCTCGATCACAAGAATACAACAAACAACAAATGCACCCAATACCAAAAGGTCAAAGATGTAGTTATACCTCCACAACAATAATGTGTGCATGGGAGGGGCATCTGAGCTTTTAATCAGTCCCTCAAGGAGTTGTTCCTCAGTATTGTTCTGCTATTTAATGATTCATTGTGCGATATAATGATCCAGTTCAAACTCAATCATACCCCCCCCCCTCCAAAAAAAAAAAAAAAACAACACTCCCCAAGCCTTCTTCAGTTACACGCATAATAGGTTCCTCATTGTATTTTTATTTCCTGTAAATCTTTGTGTAAAATATTTGATCCAGCTCAGGAAAAGAAATCACTGTGCTAGTGATAGCGAAGAGTCTCAATCACATTTTGTGGTTATAAATGTGATTTCTGGGATTTTTAGCCTTTTCTCAGAATGCAGGTTCCTGATTTTCCTCATTCAGATATGTGATGAATGAGCCTTTGAGCTTAGGTCTGATAGTGACCTTAATACCAGTGCACATTATAAAAAGATCCTTTGAAGAAGTAGAGATCATTACTGGACATAAAGTCCTACTTTGACCGGGCTGACATTAGTGACAGTGGAAGCAGACTGGTCTTAGATTAGCACCCTGCTTCTATGTTTTATGCATCGGGGCATGAGGATTAAGTAGCGTGCAGCGTTTTATCTCTGCCTGAATGTCATTCCTCTTGCATTAAAATGGCAGCAGTGTCTTTTGGGCCACTCTGGGTCAAATCCTGGGGGGTTTGGAGAGGAGACCTATGAGCTACATACACATTCCTGCACATCTACATACACTCTAGTCCTTGTGGCTTCTGAGCGTTTGTGGATAAATTATACAGAGACTAATGGAGACAGCAAAAATAACTAAGTGCTCCAACTAGCACGTGGTCGTCTGTGTCATTATTCAAAACTACAGTAATCTATTTTATTTTTGATACATTTACAGATGTCTTCACGCTTTCCAGGAAGGGGTTTGTTACTGTTTTCTGGGTATTGTCTAAAATACGACAATTTTCAAGTAAGAGATTGAACCATTTTTAGGAAACCAACCAATGTGTTACATCGAGTAAATGATGTCTCCAACCCTATATATACCTCTGCTTATATGACACCTTTATAATTAGAAATTCAATGCCTGCAAAACATTTTTTTTTAAATAAACTCCTCTTGGCCTCTTTTCCTCCACCCTGCTTATACAACTGGAGACAGCAGTTTCCTCAATTACCACGGTGGCTGTTGAATGGAAATTTCTGCTGAATTGATGCAAATGAAGCTTTGTCAAAGCATGCACCCTGGAGCCCTCATGATAAGTCCCAGACTGCAGCCCGCACAAATTTACTCCAAGATGGACGACAGAAAAGTCAAAGGTGATACCATATCTTGATCAGACATTGAGAGATGTGTTTGTGTGCTGCCAAGGCTGGTACCAAGGCTCTGTAATCGTAATGGCATGTTTAATAATCTAAACATCTGGTAAACCAGTGATATACAACTCCATTAAGGTAAGGTAACTGAGCTCTTGCTTGTATTAACTTCATTGTTTTGGTTTTAACTAATCTGCAATGAAATCAATGGAAAAGTTTAATCCAACGTTTTTCAGTCAAAAGTGAATATCTGAAACAAGTATTCCTGGTAGCTATTGTAAACCAGCTGCAGCTTACAACACCAGTGAGGCTGGTTGTAGAAATGAGGTCAACTAAAAAGGATTTCTTATTTAAGTAGGGGAAAAAAAATAATAGCTAAGCAGGTGAGATGGAAAAAAAGAAGTGCTGCATCTGAGAAACGCTAATGTTCACAATGAATTAGTGCTGCACGGTGGAGTAGTGGTTAGCACCGTTGCTTCATAGCGAGAATGTTCCTGGTTGGAATCCCCATCCAACAGAGCTCGTCTCTGTGGAGTTTGAATGTTCTCTTTCATGCATGTGTGGGTTCTTTACGGGTACTTCAGTGTCCCTCCACAGTCCAAAGACATGCTTGTTAGGTCTCAAATTTCAATGTGGCTCATGGTCTATATCTCTATTTAGCCTGTTCCGATCAAAGGTTCCCCAGGACTAAAAGGTTCAGAGACTTCTCCTAAAGGAAATAAAATGTTCCTGTGGCCCATCTTTGTCTATGTCAGACCTGTAATGACTGGAAACCAGGTGTACTGCTGCTCTCGCTTAATGACAGTTGGGATTGGCTCAAACTCCCAGTGTACAAGAAAGGAATAGATAATGCATAGATTGATCGTCTGAGAATGCACAACTGTGCAGAAGTAAGCAAGGTCACACTAAAGCACTATGTGTTATACCATGAAGACAGTAAGAATGAGGGCTGTTTTGCTTTAAAGGTCCAATATTATTCCCTTTTTGGAGTTCATATAATGTATGTGCCTACTTAAGTACGTTCACAATTGCTAATCGCTAAGTGTCTGTTTTCATGTACTGAATCAGAAACCGGTGTTTACTTTACTAAAAAAGGATTTTGATTCTTCCACTCCATGCAGTATGCATTTGCAATGCTCTGAATCCCCTATGAGCAGGGTCCCCACATGGGCTGAGTCTGATCTGATTGGTTGGCCGTTTCGCTTTGTTGTAATTAGTCACTCAGGACAGATGTTGCATGGGTGTGCAGCATGAGCTTGTGCTTGTTTCAACGAGCCAATATGGCTGGGGTCAGTGACATCATTGCCTTGTGATGTCACAACCCATTTTTCAACAAGGGGGGCTAGGGACCGAGCGTTTCATGCAGCTATTGCTACTGCTAACAGGAGGACGTAGGAGAAACCGTGTTTCCGTGAACTTTGAATTTTTGCACATAGATGTGCCTAAAAATGCACAAGACACCTGGAAAACCCACTATAGAGCATATAAAACCAGAACAAGTATAATGGGACCTTTAAATGTTGAATGTTAATATTATGAGAAAATATATACAAAACAGTTCATAGATATCATACGCATCCTGGCCGTCAATTAGTAAAACACCAATAATATACCACTATTTGAAAGAGAAATGTTGCTATGATTTTTCTCTTTAACATGAAATGTTTGCTGAGGTTTTCAATACAGGGGGGAAAAATCTTTTGGACCCCTCCCCACACATTGGACCTTGTTTAACACATGACAGCTGTCAGCAGATCTATTCACCTGGGTCTTGTGTCAAACAAAAAATCAATTAAAAAAAAGAAAAGGTGTCCACATCTTGAGTCTTGTGAAAAATAAACTGATCTACCAGTTTTAGGCACTTTGCATTATTTCATTATTTAAGTAATTAATTAATCTTGTTGTATTTTTAAATTCCGCTCGTCTCTCTCTGGTGGTATTTTATCTGTAGGTTTAGTACACCATTTTGGCAAAGGGGATTTTGAGCTTATCTGGTTAACCCAGGTGGATTTTAAGGATCCAGACATCAGTAGGGTCACCAGTGTCTCTTCTCCCATTTGTTCTTATACCATCATAGCACCTTTGTGTAATTGCCATGCAGTGCTCCCTGCCTCTTCTGTGAGCTCCTGATCATTATCAAACATGTTCCACCCTTTCACCAACAGTCTTTCAGTTCAAGCGATCGAAGGAGCAAGATTGTCACTGGCAGCCCCTGACAAGTGTCTCAGGAGATGTCGCTTAACTGACAGATAAACAAAGATGTCCTTAGACTTCACACCATTATTCTCTCAGATAGTATGTTCTTATGAGAAAGAAGCTCTGCAAATTTCTACTTCAAAGACAGAAAATGTATTTTTTTATACTCCGTCCTTTGCCTTCACTTGACAAATGAAACAACCAATTAGTAATCCTCTGCTTCACATTGTTTCTACACCAATTTGTACAACTTCCAGTCAGCTTAGTGTGAAAATGCGAGGAAATTTCTGCAGATTGAGAGGAGAAATCCAGACCATGAATCATCTGAAATGTCTCAAGCAATTAAAAATTTTCCAACAAAATGACATTTTGATAATCACCACATTTTTTTTTTTGCCAAATATGAATTTTTAATTAAATTGGAGAAATACTGTAACTTTGACAAGACATTTGATCAAAATATGTGTTTCAGAGTCCCACTCCACAGTTTTCAAAAATAAGACTGATTATCTCGTCTGTAAATCTGTGTGGATCTTACAAATATCATTTGAATGGAAGATCTATAATAAAATCTAGGCTCAAAATCTATCTGATTTATAATCTCACTAAACAATATTCAAAGTATGACACGTTTATTGGTCTCAATTCATGTTTTCATGTCTTCTTTAATACAGCTTGATGTTACCCACGTAAATAATAGTCCCATTTTAACTCACATAAACGTTAAACAGGGTATGTTTAATGGTATGGTTAGCTTGTGATTGAAAAATAGCTGCCTTGGTGACCCAATACATGCTCAGTTCATAATTAATTCTTACTCAAGACATGCTGGGATGTTTAAACATTTAGCTCTCCCGTACAATTAGTTGATAGTTTAGCGTTAGATGATCCCTTTTCTTTTCAAAAATAGACCCATATTTCCAAATTTGCTTATTTCTTGCTTTGGAAAAAAAAAAATCAAGATGACGAATTCCAAACTGCTTCAAAATGGCATTTAAAGACCGATAATTGACATCACAGTGCAAACATTCACTTCTGTTGTTGATCACATTTCATCTACATGAACCAAGATACATGTGTAGGTAAAATCAATGAATGCTTGAAATAGTCTGTCAAAATAGGCTTATTAGTAAGAAAAAAAAACTGCTTAATGTAAGGTGGGTTTTCTTTTTCTGTTAGATGAATGAGGAGAACATTGTCAAACAGACTTGTGGATCATCTTAGATTTATTTAACCATGGTCAAATAACATAAATACATCACAGACAGTTGCTCAAACATGCTAGACCAAGATTTCACAACAGTAGACAACATGCTTGATGACCAGAACCTTGCAGTTACTGCCATGCTGACCAGGATCTCACATTCACTGGCTACATGCTGGACCTGGACTCTGCAGTCACTGGCCAAAGTATTCTTCTTAACACTGTTCCTTATACAGTATGCTGCTAAAAAAAAACAGCCCACAAATATGTGACTATGTGTGGACTTATCTATAAGGCTGGAACAAAGAAGACAGTTGGCTGTAAACTAAATATAACTCTGCTGCTACAATGACATCTCTTACACCTGTGTACCATAGCTTCACAAACCTAAAAGACTTACTCTTAGATGGTTGACACAATTGAAAGATATATCCACATTATCAAGATGAATGAATCCATAAACATATGTACTGTCACTTATACAGTAAAACATGTCTTTACATTTTATACTTTTCAGCCTAATGTCTGGCTTTTTAGCTCTGCTGTGTCTATCTAACTCTCAGCCATATGATGTTGGGCAGGTAGTGTAAAGTGAGTTCATCAAAGGGTCATCACTGAAAAATATCTTCCTGCTTCTTTCTAACAGCACTGAGAGGTTGTGTCAATCCAGTTAAAGTAGGGACACGAAAAGATAAAAGCTACAAGTACAAACTGTAAGAGAATCGGGCTGATTTTGCAATGTACTCAAGCATGTACTCTTTAGTTGCCATTAATTAGCAGTGTGATATATTTAGTTATTCTTGATTACTATTGTTGAAAGGAGGTCACTCTAATTTCAGCAGCTGTGGGGGAAGCAAAGCATTTCCACTTAATATGAGACATCTGTTTCCTCCTTAAGATGTTTTTTTTTTTTTTTTTTTTGGTTTGAAAATTGTTGGTCGACTCCAGCTCCGAAGAACACTGTCTGTTCAAGAGAGATGGTTTTGTCTGGCATCCATTCTACATGTAGTGTAAGGAACTCCTGAGACATTTCTGAATTGTAAATTAGTCAGAGGAAACACACGTCCCGAAACCTGGCTTAGAGTTGATTATGCAAACAATTCCAGCCCAGAATGAATTTCCTTTGCCCTCATTTTATTTGTTTGTTTTCTCAGCCCCTTCTCAGCCGTTTCCTCTCCTCAGAAAATTGGTGTTGTTTGTGCATAGATCCTCTGTTATCTCATTAAGCCCTCCAAACACTCAAGCTGCCTGAAGCTTCCATTATTCTTTTTATCTCTGATTAGGGATTCTATTAAAAAAAGTAAATGAGGTCTGTGGGGTCCTTGTTTCTGCCGCCCCCTCTCTCTCATTCACTTTTCTTTTTCCAAAAACTTGTCACAACCACATGTTAAAGCTTTATAACGTATATTGATTTAGAGAGGTTCAGTCAACTGAATAAAACCATTGGCAACTTACATATATTCATATCAATTGTCATTTTTAGTGCTGGGCTGGTGAGTCACTGCGAACAATGTTGGCATTAAAGAATATAAAGCTGATTTTCACATGGCCTTTAATGTGCAGCAAGCATGACTATTCAATGCTGAAATGAGACCCTGGAATTGAAACGTCACCAGATTGTGTGTGATTCCATTATGTAAGTATTGGCTATACAATAGCATATGACATGGGAGACTGGTGGATACATTGGGCTCCAGAATGTCAGCCGAGAGAATAAAGTCTAAACTTTGACTGTAAATGTCCCTTTTTTAGTCAGAAAGGATTTAACTTGTCAAACATGGCAGCTAATGGCTTGGCGGTTACTGTATGTTATGCGCTCTGTGTGCGGAGACCGTGGTCCGAGTCACGTTTGGGTCCATCCTTGGCCCTTTACTGCATGTCCTCCCTACTCTCTCCTCCTTCTCTTCAGCTGTCCTGCCCAATGAGGACAAAATGGTCCAAAAACTATCTTTAAAAAAAAACAAAAAACAGGCTGCTTGTTCAGTGACTTCAGTTCACTTTAAACCATGACATATAAAGTCAGAAAAGGTCTATTCATACAGAAAGTATAAGGAAGCATCATTGCTTCCAATCACTGCTTCTTTCACAAAAAGCTGACAATGTTGTGAGAGTGAAAAGAGTTCAGCCATTACAGGGGAAACAACGGTTAAGTCGATTTTGTATTTCAGAACAGGGTTGAAAAGGATCCTTTTTTTTTCAAGCACAAGACTGATGCAAATCAGAGTTGCCGGGAGTCCATTCATTCAGCATTATTTTTTCTCTTAAGAGACCGAAACAACGATTTATACAGTCATGTATGTGGTTTAAAAGGAGAAAGGATTAAAATAATCCAGAACAAGACCACAGAGAGCCCACCAAAGAGTATTACCAATTACCATGCAGCCCACACTGCTGTTTTGTCATGAATTTCTTTTGTGTTGCGTTTTTTTTACTGCCGGGAGGATGACTCACTTGGTTTGACTCTAATGTAAAGTACTTGTAAAGCTAGCTAAGTCAAGGCAGAAGTTCCCAAAACAACAGTTGAGAAAAAACAAATCTTCAAATGTTTAAAGCAAATCATTTAGCAAATGTATTATTGAATATGCTAATCTTTTCTTCAAAAATGTATAATTTATGACCATGCAATGACAGAGAGACGTCAAAGTGACGGCGCTACCCCGGCAGGTGCTCCAGAGCTGGTGATTCAGTGCATTGCTCAAGGGCACCCCGGCAGTGCTCAGGAAATGCTCTGGCACCTCTCCAGCTACCAGACAAGTTTCCAGATTTGTTCCGAACTGGGACTCAAACCTGCAACCCTCCGGTTCCCAATCCAAGTCCGTACTGCCGCCCTAGTTCTGCTCCCACACAGTTTTCTTCTTATAGATCGTGTCGATTTTTGTGGAGGTTGTCAGTCATCCAGATCATGGTAAATTTGAAGCTTGACCCAAAAGCAACTGGACTGTTTGATAAGACTGTTCATAAGTTTTCGTTGGGGTCAAATGCCCAAGTAAGATCCTTGTCTTGCATCCTAACTTTGTGCAGGTCCTCTAATGGCTACTGATTGGGACATAACAGTTAAGTTATAAATTCTGTTTGTGTTGCTTTAAGAGGTAATGGTGAGTATTTTGGTGTAACACAAAGTGTGTTTATTGACGATTTTACTGTTGTGTAATATTGTCATTTATGAGTCCTTCGTTTCTACAATGAGTCACAGGTCAATTTCAAGACATAAGTTTAAAGAACAAAAAACTAAGACTCAGATGAAGTCGAGTTTTATTGGTGTTAAAAACATGTCAAATTACGAGTCTTAATTTAAGTGAAACCCAGAGGCATGATTAGACTCAAATGTGTGACTCAAGTCACACATTTTATCATTCTGAGACATTGCTAATTTAAATCCAATATTTGACCTATTTTAAATGTATATTCACACTCAGAAGACTTAATGCTTGGGAAAAAAAATACTTTGAAAGAAAATATCACAGACAGTGAGGACAAATGCCACCCCACAAACTCAGACTACATTCCTCACAGCTGTACCAACTCCTCTAATATTCCCAATGCAGTATATATTATGTGGTGATGCCACACAAGTCAATCCACCCTCACACATTGTTGCATTAGAGATCCCTTTTCATGCCAAGGTATATACTGGGTATCTATCCTGACCAGTTTTCTAAAGGACGGATGACAATTCCCCCCTTGACATATGAGCTTTCTTCAGACTAGAAGATTGATTGCCCTGAGATGGACGAGTGTGCCTTACAACGGTACGCGTAAGATGGCTTGGAGAATGTATGGTTAAAGGAAAATCAATAAATATTTTATAGGGTATGTCATGCTTTTATAGATTTCTTTGAAAAGCAACTGGATTGAATATGTAGACTGTATACACAAAGCAATCACAGACCTAAAAAAAAAAAATATATATATATATATATAGGATCGCTGAAGGCCTAGCGGTAATGTCACACCCCACATACAGAGGGTATCGTCCTCCAAGCGGGCAGCTTGGGTTCAAATCCGATCTGTGGCTACTTCCCCGCACGTCATTCCCTTCTCCCAATTTCATACTCTATCCACTTTCCTGTCTAAATAAATACAAACATATATTAAAAATATATATCCTGAGTCTTACTACATTCCTTACTGAACATAAAGATCTCAGCTGTATAATGGACAGAATGTGACTGTCTAGCTTGGTCAATGTGTAGGAGTTGGTACTCTAAACAAGTCTACAGTATTTCATGTATCCTTCTTCTTTCTTAATTAGTTCCCAATAAAGCAACACACTTGTACTCCTGAATCCCTATAGTCAGCCATCAAAGCTACTAATAAATGTGACCAAAGATGTGCTTGCTTGGCTTTCTAACAAGGAATAGCCTCCCACTCACTCTCACACACACGCAACACATACAGATGTATACACAGACATCGCCTCTCACTGGGGATCCTTCTCTTTCTTATGTGACACAGCCGCTGCGACTGTTCCGTGGGGGTTGCCATGGTTTCTCCCCATGTCATAGTTTTACTAATGAAGGGACAGAACAGTTGGGGTCTGTTCATCGACATGGATAGCTTGACTAGTTAATTACCAATAGGGTTTACCAAAAGGGCTTTCTTTAAAGGTTAGACAAGGAAGTCTCAGCTGGAAATGAAGAAGATTAAAAAGCTGCATCTGAGGTGTGATGCAGAAAAAAGGAGTGGTTTTTTTATCGTAGCTGTGAAAAGGATTGAATGAAAGCAGAACAAGGCGGGAGACCAAAACGGTTCAAGTTGGATTGCCAGCATTGAAGAAGAAAGGCGACGTAAATTCTATTTGTGCAGAAGTAGAACTACATGGGGGCATGTGTAGTTCTGTGCGATGTGTTCACAAAAAGTGGCGCAGAATATCTCATGTCAAATTAAGGTGACATTATTAAGGTGCGCTTACAGTATTCTTCAAAGCTGTCCATGTAAAATTATCTATGAATGCAATCAGCAAGCATCTACAAGCCTTAATTTTAGGACCTCATTTATTCAGTTTATATGTAAATGATCTGACCCTTGTTTGCCCAGAAGCTGAAACCCAAATGTATGCAGATGACACGGTCATTTACAAACATGGTAAAGACATTCAAGAAGTCGCAGCCAAATTGACTTCGGCAATGGATAAGATTGTTGACAGGCCCACAGAGTCCAGCTTCCCACCTAATGAGTGAAAAAGTGGTTATCATGATGGTAGAAGTTGGTTAAATTAGCAATTTCCAGGATATTCCCCCTAAATCTGTACTGGACAAGGGGTAGGAATAGACGCACTGTAAGGTGGGGGTTTCTTTTTCTGTGTTGAATGAATGAGAAGAACATTGTCAATGTAATAGAATTTTTTTTTCTTTTTCTTGTTATGTTTAAACACTTTACCCAACTTTGAGAAAGAAATTGGGGGTAGGAATTAAAAAAAGTTTTTTACTTCTTCCTACTCCTTTTTGAACATGTGTACTTATAATGTACTTAAATACATAAATGTATATACACATGTGACATATGACATACATTGTTCTTTTCATTTAATTTTATTTCTACAAACGAATATATATGTACATTTTTGATTGTTTTCTTGTGTGAATACTCTGTACTGTACACATGATTCAAAATAAACTTCAATCTTCAAACTTCAGACTTGTGGATCATCGTAGATTTATTTAGCCATGGTCAAATGACATAACTACGTCACAGACAATTGCTCAAATGTGCTTGATCAAGATGTCACAATGATTGACAACATGATTGATGACCAGAATCTTGCAGTTACTGGTATGCTGGACCAGGATCTCACAATCACTAACATCGTGCTGACCAGGACTCTGCAGTCACTGGCCAGTGTATTCTTCTTCACAGTGTTAATTATATTCTGCTAGAAAGACAGCTCACAAATACTTGACCCTGATAAGGCACGAAGAACACATCTCCTTGACTCACATGTCAAACATCTATGTTAAGCAAAATCTCTCAGACAACAGACAGTTGGCTCCAAACGCTATATAACTCTGCTGCTGTAATGAGATCTCTTACACACGTATGTATTACGCTTCACAAACCTTAAAAGAATTACTTTCACATGGTTGACGGAATTAAAAGATATATCCACAAATTTTTCAAGACGAAGCAATCCATAAAAAAACGTACTATCACACACTGAGAAAAAAGACGACAATTTTCAGTGTCTTTTCATTTTGTTGTATCTCATCTGCTCTTAAATTACCTCCATCATTTTTTTTTATGGGCCACTTAATTTAATAAAAGAACAAGATGCTGGCATCATCAATACTGTATGTGCTGCAAATGACAGGCGCAGTTTGAAAGGATTTCCTGAATGTGTCCAGACTCAGGCAGGTTGACAAAAAGGTTCAGTCAATCCTGAATGATCTCAAACACCCACTAAATAAGGAGTTCTTGATTTTTCTATGTGGAGGGAGGAACATCTTACCCGCATACAAACAGACTGAAAACAAACGACTGTGTTCTGACTGTCATTAGGCATATAAGCAATACTTTTGTCCTTAGCCTTTAAATCAATTCTGTGAGTTTTTTGATATACCAAGAATTGTTTTTGTTTCTGCTGGCTGTTAAACAAATTGCCCTCCAGGCTTCTTTGGTGGTTGAAAAACCTTGAGGAGTAAGCCAAATTTTGTAGGTAATTCATTGTGGAATTGTACATCACAAGGCACATTTGCATGATATTAAGATTACCAAGTTCACAGCTATCATGAAAAAAATAATAGAGGACCTAAAGTGATACTACTCCCATGTGAATAAAGACTTTAAACACAGTTCAGAAACAAAGGCAACCACATGCAGATATTTTACATTAAGCCTGATTTGTATCATACTCGTAACACCTGAACAATAGCGTGCCGCCGCTTGATAATTGGGTAGAAAAAGCTTTTCTGAGCTATTGAGAGCTTATCTATCCTACCTTTCAGGCTGATCAGAAGCCCTGCTCCATAATGAAAGCTGATTCCACACATTATACTGAAAAGAAGTGAGAAGCAGCCATGTCACACAAGCTCAAAACACACACTAGGCTATCTTCTACTATCCAGTATCAGGTCCTGTTTTGGAATGCGAGTGCAAGGTTTACTTCAAAGAAAAGTCTTTCAAGTCCAATCTATTTATAAAAGTGGATTATGAGAGTGGAGAACTCAATCAAACACCTACTTAGAGCTTTGTGACAGCCTTTGGCAGGGTAAGACATGGTAGGAGTGTGTGAGCGTGAGTGATAGTGGTGGCTTTTGTGTGTGTGTGTGTGTGTGTGTGTGTGTGTAGGTGTGTGTGTGTGTGTGTGTGTGTGTGTGTGTGTGTGTGTGTGTGTGTGTGTGTGTGTGTGTGTGTGTGTGTGTGTGTGTGTGTGTGTGTGTGTGTGTGTGTGTGTGTGAGGGAAAAACCAAGACAGCAGTGAGTCTTCGAAGTAGAACAACAACATAGATCTATGTTGACAGAACCTTGGCATATTTCAAAATGTTTTAAATTGGATATCTAACTTCATCTGGAGATAATCGACTCATAGCCAGATATTTTGTGCATTTTCTACCTTTACAGTTTTTTTGTGCTTTCCTTGCTGTCGAACTCTTTACTGCTCACATACCTCATTGTCTCGTCTCCCGCTGGCCTTTCCCTCCTCCTCTCCTTTCATCAGTCTCCATCCCTCCTTCATCGTCTCTCCCTCCTGTCTTCCTCTTGTTCATTAACCGTTGAGGAGTGTAAATCTTTAATGAGGCACCCTCTGAAGAGTGTGTTGGCTGTAACGTGAAGGGACAGGCGAAATGGGACGAAATATGAGGTGTAGACTTCGAAAACACATCCAGAGTCAAGAGAGAGCAATGCTGACACCTGTCCTGTAAGTACAAACATGTGTTAGCCGATGTGTGTTCCATCCATCACAGTGTAACTGCGTTGCATAACAATTCAATATATATTCACCAGTGAGTAAGAAAACAAATGACTTTGCTCGAAACACACATGCAGGATTTTTTCATTGGGACTAATTTGTGGCAGTTAACTCCTGTTTCAAATGTTATCCTCGTGATAAAATGGAAATAAAGGCCCACTGGAAATATAATTTTAGTTAAGGGACACTTTCACATTGGTCAAATATGAGATCACAGCCAAGATGTCTCGACACAGTGATCACAGTGATCCACAGCAAATTGAATGTTTTAATCTCTCATCATGACAATTTATTCTATGTTATCTCAAACATCGACTACACTATCTCTTATTCATGGCTTATCCTGCAGTATGCAATATCGATATATCCATGTCTGTAAAAGAGTAAACGATCCTGTATGATGTTATATGAAGACTACAATTCAAATGCAAACAAACAGAGCAGAGCTAAACCTGCTTGTAGTTCTGCTTTGCAGATGAAAAATAAAAACAGAAGACATAATAAGTTTGGATGAGTTATGGGTGAGACCATATCAAAGGGTCAGCCAAGTTTGTTCCAAAACCTGAGTCCTTCAATGATTGGGGTGGTGTGGGGCAAAGCTGATATATGTGGGCACAAAATTCAAACAGTCCTGTTATGGCCTCATGATGCAATTAAATGTCACTCAACTCAGCTAGCGGTAAGCACAACTCAGATACTCTGACAAACTGTGCAATAGTGCTCAGGGCTTATGTTAAACATTTATTAATGTTATTGTTTCTCTAATCTCAGAATACATAGACTAACTTCTGACATGCAGCATTAACATGCTCTGATAGGGATGTCCAACTTTCAAGGGAATCAAAGGACTTTGGGGACAGACTGTCACGTTCCAGGTAGGAAACAGGAGAGGAGGACCCAAGTGCAGAATAAACTTAATTTATTTTAACAAAAAAGGCAAAACAAAAACTTACTTAGAAAAACCAAAATCCAAAAACCACGACGAGGAGAAACACAGGGAGCGGGGAGAGGAAACAACAGGCCACGACAACCGACATCCAACAAGACAATGACAATGAACCGCCAAGAAACTGAGGCAAACACAGAGACTAAATAGACAAGGGGTAATCAGACGCAGGTGAGACTAACGAGACAGGTGAGGAACATCAGGGTAATCACAAAGGCGGGAAACACAAGGAACAAAGAACACAAGACCAGAACACTGAGGACAAGTACAAAGTAAAACCCAACACTGACACCACCACCAAAACCAGATCTACAAAATAAAACAGGAAACACTAAAGACTAGGCTTAAAACACAAGACAGGAAATAAACTAACAGGCAACATAGGAGGACACAGGTAAACACACCAAGACTAAAGTAAACACAAGACTATGAAACATTAAAGCACACAAGGGAAACAATCCACACTAGGAAACAAATAACACTATGGACAGAATGAAAACTAAAACAAGAAGAAACACAGAGACAAAACCAAACCATGACACAGACTTCCATTTCCGTACTTTGCTAGTCAATTTTTCTTTAGGATGATGATAAAAGCCGGTGTTTTCCTGTGGCAGACATTGAATTTGGTTAAGTTTTCCTATTCATCTGCACCCTGCCCAGTCGCAAACGTTTGCATCTTTCTGTTTTTAGGAAAAGAGTGTTAATTAATACTACACTTTTAGAACCAATTAATTGAACACACAACAAACTGACTATTGAAATAAATGACTGTCCTGTAAGAAGACCTACATTCATTGAGCGTCATTTGTTATAAAAGGTAGTGTAGTTTAAGAGTTTAAGTTCTGTACACTAAAACATCACCACTGAAAATCGTAGATTTTCAATGTATGACAGTCTCCCTTCACTCATTTTTTCCCCCTTCAATTTAACTTCATGTGTGTGTTTGAGCTTCACTCATCAGAATGATGAATTTGCAAAGTTTGGCAGCACAGGGTCGTTTTTTTTTCTATACTGAAGGACAAAAGTGTCCCCTTGGTCACCTTAAAGCCCAGTGTAATACAGTATGTGTGCCTTCTAGCAGGATTTTGACGCAGCCAGTTTTGAAGCCAACTGTGCTGTGGTCCAACACTAAACAAAACCGTTTTATTTGACATTTGTGGCAGCCAAAAGGAATACAATGAGCCTGTCAGTCGACATGCACCGGTCATCTTGAATCTTGGATTGTTCGTAACCAAATGTTCCAAAATCAGATGGAGCAAGAGGCAATCAAAAACCTGCCGAGACTCTAAGCCACTTCACAATGACGCTGAGAAATTGAGGAAGAAATTTGTTCAGACAGTTACCAGCTATATTGTGCTGCTTTAACCGTAATGAAAAAGTTTAGATTTTACAACTTAGACCACTACAACTGTACAATGGGGTTAAATAGTTTGCCGTTTTTTTTATGAATGGCATACAGCAGTACTTACAGTGTTTTATTCTGTCAGTTAACATAGTTTGATCCTATTTAAGTTTATGAAATCAAGTTACTGTGAAATATATGTTTGACATAAATTCAGTACACAAATGAACACACACCAGGAGTGGGGTGTGTTTGTGTCTTGCAGTGGGGAAAGGGAAGGAGAGTTTGGAATCTGGAAACAGGGGAAGTCCAGAACCTGAACTTGTCCAGGGGTTTTGAGGGAGAGAGGGCTTAGAGGTTCGTCTCCACTGACTGTTTTTCCAGGATCCAGAGTCAAAAAAGGTCCCTGCTAGGCCACACCCACTTCCTCACAGCACTCTGCCGTGCAGGAGGATTCATTTTGTCTGCTACACTGGTAAATAAAGTTGTTAAAAGACATCGTACAAGCTTTCAGTGAGAAAAGGAAAGAGTCAAACTTCTTCCCATTCTGCAGCATACCTATGCAATGAACAACACATCTCTGGCTCTTTTTTGGGAATGTTCTTCCATCACCGGGAGATATTGTCTCGACTTCCACAGCCATGGTTGGGCTTTCTGCAAATGTCCTTTTTATCATCAAATAGAGCTGAAGGGTTTGGAATAATTATAAAGAGTGACAGAGCGAAACACTGGAGATTTAGACCTGATGATTCAACAACCTTTTGTACATTATCAACCCATTTACTGTCTTGATGCTTTAAGAGATATTTACTTTAGTTTTACGGACAGAGGTCACCATTATGAACTGAGGCTTATCCTGTTTGTTTCTCATCTAATGTTGACTCCGTAGCTGCTAAATAAGTCTGCCAGGGTAGAGGTCTGTGTGGATTTATAAGTGGAAGGATCAAACTAGTTGTTATGCAAGGAGACTGTGACCCGGTAGTGATTTATTATTCTGAGAGTGATAATTAAATGTAAATAACATTTGGCTTTTAAATTAAAATTTCAATTGAACTTTCACCTCGACAATTCAAGAGCTGACAAATCTTTTTATTACCTGTATTTATCAGCCACACTACAAGAGGTGGAAAGTCATGTGTTGAGTGAAAAATACATGTAAAATGATATTTTTAAGGTGGTTTAAAGATTGATTAGATTAATGTGTGTGTTAAGCTCTGTTTGGAATCTCAATTCAAGAGGGAAATAAAGAGGACCGTAGTATTTGTAGCTGAGGTTTGAGGTTTGGAGATGGTTTCAAGCTGAAATGCAAAAGCAGACAATTGGTGATCTGACACAATAAAACTAGGTTTTGTTACCAACACAGTAAATCACCAAATATAAATAAATAACAGTATGTATTCTTTATTCTTAATCATTTCTGTATTAGTTTTAAGTTATATAAATTAATATAAAAAGGGGGACAGCTAAAGTAGAAAAGAGAACTAGCCTCGCTCTGTCTTAGAATAAATATTTGATTTAAACTCAATGAAGTTTGTCAGCATGCAGCATAGCACTTTTTTAGTTTTTAATTTTTTACATTTAGCTGCCTGCTACCAAAGATCTAACAGAAGAAAATAAAGCCTACTGGGTTTATTTCTTTTTAGGCCTATCAAGACTGTATTTTAGCTTGCTGCCCTTAAGTTATTTATAAACCACCACCAGCACTTTGAGTGCACTTTTATACCTGGGAACCAGTGAGAGGATTTTAAGTCTGTCCAAATTAAATCCAATGTGTGTTTTTCCCCCCAAGGCACACATATCTGATTTGTGAGTAAGCATCTCCTTACCTCTTTGAAGGTAAAACCAAACACTGTAATGTTTGTGTGAGCCAGTTCTCTGCACTTGTGTGAGCCAGTGCAGAGAAAATAAAAGGAATGCAAACTGGTAAATGATCAAATAGCTACTTGCATAATTTTGCAGGGTAGCAAGTTTGCTAATCGGCGGTAGAATAATGAGAGCACAAAGAATGGTGAGGCCTTTTTTCTACATCTTCACTACTAACAAACCATAACTTATTCTTGTAAGCTACAGTACCTGCCGGTCCTGCTGGTTCAACAGTCATTCAAACAAGTTAAACAATCAACAGTTTACCTATACCGTACATCTCCTTTAACCATTTTCCTGCTCTTCTTTCCTTTCATTTGAAAAATCAAACAAAACACTGTACACCTCATGGACATGCTATGAAGAGGAAATCACACTGTAATAGTAGTTGGACATTGTAAATAGGACTCATTCAGGCCATTTTCTTGGCTTTTGTTCAAATTCCAGTGGCGTCAAAACTACTTTTGTTTTCCCGTTGACTGCCCCGCCAACAGGTCATAATCCTCAACAAAAAGGATGAATGAGTTTCTCTAAATCCTGCCGAGAACAATGTGCATTCATCGGCTACTTATAGTCAGAGTAATTATATTCCATTGTTTTGAAATAACATCTGCCTATATAGACTGGGCTCTAAATGATGAGTGTAATCCGAGTGTTTCAAATGTAATAGCTTTATAAGTTTACTTCAGCTTTTCTCGTGTAGTCATTTAAAGCACAATCTGAAAATATAATACCATTTTCAAGCAGGAAGTGTCACAGTAATTTAATAACTGTAATAAGTTTCATTAGTTTTTGCTGGATAATACGCTCACCATGTAAGTGATACATCCATGCAACTACTGCTGGATTCTGAAGGATCCTCAAAGCATACAGAATCTGTCACACTTTATTATTCTTATATAAATATAGGAATAATTATCTGGATTTATTTGACTTCTTTATTCTTAATGACCTTACCAGACCAGATCAAACAGCAGGAGAAGACAGCTCACACAGCAAGTACAAAATATTGACATTTTTCAAGATGGGTAATATTTGAACAGTGTCATCAAACTTCCATAGAAAGGCAGTGAATCATTCCTCAAATCTCAAAATCAGTTTTGTCAATATGAGATTATCACAGTATAGACAGACAGATCAAACAGATCCTACTCACTGAGCAGCTTGCTGTGAAAGTGGTGAATATTTCTTACCAGGAAAGTCTGGAGCAATAAACTCAATCTGTTCCAGTGGAGAAGGTTTAGTAAAAAAAAAGTTTGTTCGATGTGTTTGATGGAATGTCATACAGTCATACATACAAATCATTTGGTTGGAAACTTTTGTGTTGTTACAAACTTTTAAATAAACCAAGACCAAGTGGACTACAGAACATACAGCCTTCCCACTCTACATTAAGAGATTTGGTTTAAATGTTTGATGACACAACTTTATCGGGAGTTTGGTTGTTGTTGGGTGTTGTCTTTCCTTGGACTGATCATGAGCTTTTTTATGCAGTCCTATGTTCACAATATAAACATTTCAATAACAAACAGGTGACATTGGAAACCTAACCTTGTATAAAGGTCATTTTTAAGTCTGCGATTTTGGATGTTTTCCACTCATTTTCTTTGGTTAAAGGAATTTAGGATATTACAAAAAAAAAAAACTCTGATTTTTCTATAGCAGATTCAAAGTAGTTTAGTTGGTATGCTGATGGACATTGCAATTTCCCTTTGGGGTTGCATATTGGCAAAATATTGACCCATAATTACCTTTGCTTTCTGGACTCTTGGGCTTGATACCTATGAACAACCAATCATAAGTAGCTCCATACACATTCAAGTAAGATTATCAATTGTGGATTTATTTGTGTAACCTGATATAAAGAAACCTTCGTTTAAAGTATAAAAAGCCAGTGGACTCAGCAAGTGATTATCTCATTCAGTCTCAGCACAGACACACACAGAAACCAATCCATCCATTTGTCAATCTTTCTGTAATGTACAAATACCTTCTAAACCCAATGGAAATAAAAGTTTCTCTGTTCAACAAACTTGCTTATATGCTGCTAAAAGGTACAGCCTACCAAATATTTACTAATAGCTACTACTACTATTTACTCTGGGTAAACACACACACACACACACACACACACACACACACACACACACACACACAAGTTCAAGTTTCAACTAAATCATTTACTGTGGAAACAGATGTTCAAATATAGTGCTCTGTTTTTGTAAACCTAAAATTCTGGGATATTGCAAACCAAAAACGGAGGATTCTGTGTTTACAGATTCAGTTCAGGGGAGATGAAAAGATCTTCAACATTTCACGCTCATAAAAAAGCATTAACGTCTAAACACCCGCAGGTAAGAAGTGTAGGCGAATTATGAAATCTTATGGCCTGCTTCTAAAAAACAGAAGGTCACGGCATGCAGATATTATGGAGGGATGTTGTCCCCTTAATTACTAATGCCAGGCCTTAATTAACATTTATGTTTTTTGAAAAACACAAATAC
Organism: Symphodus melops; assembly: GCF_947650265.1. Classification (NCBI taxonomy): domain Eukaryota; kingdom Metazoa; phylum Chordata; class Actinopteri; order Labriformes; family Labridae; genus Symphodus; species Symphodus melops. The sequence continues at coordinate 8,897,134 of NC_136705.1, forward strand.
TTCAATTCAAAAAGCATATTTTGTGGTGGGATCTTCTTGTGTTTTAAGACTGAGTAAAGGATGAGAGCTAAGATGGTCATCGCAGTGTGTGATAGAAGACAGCTGGGGTTTCTCAGTGAGCCGTACATGATCGTATCTGATAGTATGTAACAGATTGAAATTCTGTTAGACTGTGAAAGGCTGCAAAAAATAAAATAAAATAGATTGTTAAACGCCCGACGGAAAAAAATGACACATGCACACAAGCAAGCACTACCAAGTAGTACTTGGACTAAACTGAAATGCACTCGAGGCTGACCGTAGCATTTCTCAATCTTATAGAAGCCAAGAGGATATAGAAACTATCAGCGTCATTAAGAAAAGCACACATTTCTACTTCTTTAAAAGCTGAGTTTAGCCTGTAAAAAAGCCAGAGCCAATACTACTTTATGGGACAATACTAAAACTGTAAGGGACTGGGACTTTAACACTGAACTCTTTGGGAGGTCCTTGAGAGCTTTTCCTGGAGAGCATTCACACGTTCAATAATCAACAATATCTGACTCAAATTAAAGTTGTGCATCGACTACATTACAAGCAACAAGCTAGCAAAACATATATCCTAAGGACAAGGATGAATTGATCCCCCAATGGGGAAATAGTTGTTACAACAGCTCAAAAATAGGAATATAAACAGCATCAAATCAAGCTAGTCCTGCATGTTTAAGATGGCATTAAAGTCCAGCTACTACAGTTCATGTTTTGGTGTTGTCATCTTTGAAGAGTGACTGGAAAAACAGATTTGAGGTCTTTTCTTGCATGTGTAGGAAAACAAAAACACCATATACATTTAAATCCATGTTTGGGATCCCTTCTCTAGAGATTGCAGTTTCTATATCACAAAGTTACAATAGCTCTTGCTTATTTAATGGCCCCAAGCCATATTCTCCTCCAGTGGAAATCAGATAAACTTCCCTCTTTTAACAGTGGCATCCAGGAAAAATTGAGATACAGTAGAGCCAACTGCCATGAAAACATTTAGAGCAACCTGTTCTTCTTTCATTGAATGTGTACAAAAGCTGAGTCTGTCTTAAAACTACATCCTGCATTCATGCCAAAGCAAATGATCGTTTTATTTTTAATTATTATAATTGAAGGAGAATACAACCTTTTGATGTTTTTTTTTTTTAATATAATGTATTTATTTGATTCTAAACTTATTTTGTGCTTATTTATTGAGGTTTATTATGGTTGACTGATTATTGGTTGACTTACATTTTTTTTTTATTCCTGTCTGTAAGTCTAGGATAGGCGGATACAACAGGTGGTGCTCTGATGGGGATATGTCTCAGTTTGTAAGTGGAAAAAACTATAAATGAAGAATATTAAAACACTTTTTGAAAAAGCCATAATCCAACCAATCACATGAATTTGAACGAGCACTATGAATTTTTTTTCAAATATGCACAGGTGGGACTTATTTATACTTGTCCAAAATGGGTACTCGTCCATCCCAGGAGAGGGAGTCTCCACCACACTATCATCTTTCAACATTGAAGAAGCAAATGAGCTTCTCTAACTTGAAGTACAAAGACTGTATATGGAAAATAATAATAATAATCTTACAGCAGGTTTTATGCAGGGAAAATAAAACACCAATTAAAGACGCAGATATGTGAACACAAATCTCATTTATGCAATCATGATGATAAATCATCAGTGGCCAGACATTTTAATAGTCATAATCACACTCTCAGGCGAGCGACTTGCATTGCATTCGCATAGAAGTTGTAAATATACCACGCAGAGATGGGGACACAGACCGAATCCTTCTGCAGTGAGAAGCCGTTTGGATTCATTAGTTAGTCGTTTACTGCATCTCCACAGCCCTACCCCACCCTCCACCCCCCTTTCTCCTGCCCAACAGAAGTAGCCTCCCACTGTGAGGTGCATGCATGAACAAGCACATCAGGAAGAGTTCAAGGGCAACCTGGCTCAATTGTATTTTCAGCAGTATTAATGTAAAAAAACAATTTTAGCTGCCTTTTTTTTAAGTGTGAAAGTCCTATGAAACTTCAAAGATACAAAATATTTATGTAAATACACCTAGTGGTGCAACCTGGACACATTGTCAGTGATGTGCCCCGGGGTCATTGGGTGTTTCGGGTCTTATCATCAGACACCCAGCCGGGGGTGAGTCTGCCCGGACTTGCGTGCAGATAGCATACAGTGCCACGTGTCACCCTTCTTTAGCCAGAGCCATCGGGAGGCCTTCTCAACCGCCTCCAAGATGTTCTTGACAGCTCTCCTCCTTCGCAGCCCACAGATCCCTAAGAGGCCCAAGACCAGGTGATGAGACTGTCCTACAAAGCCGCTGCACCACACCTCCACTGGCTCGCAACGGGCCTTCCACCCCTGCCTCCAATAGTCCGCAACCAGGTCTGCATACTTGGCCCTCTCCCTCTCCTAAGGCTTCCTCCACCCGGTCTTCCTATGACACAGTCAGCTCGATTAAAACCACTTGCTTAGATCCCCTGGAGATCTACAACTACTAAACTTGAATATACCCAAAATATTCGAAACATTCATCACAGTCAGCGATATTGTCTATTGTTTAGTTGTAACTGGACTGCCGCCGTGACATACAGTATCACGTTTATTGTTGCTGTGGAAACAGTGGATGTTACATCATTGACTGCTACAGTGAAGAAGCGGTAACTGCTGCTGAAAGCGGCCGTACGTTTGCTGTATGTGATGCTGTGATTAAAACATAATGTCATTTATACTTTGCATTAATTAGACCTTGTATAACTTATGGACATCTTCCACAAACAGTCTCTTGCTCGTCTGTTTTACCTATTTATCTTGACTACGCTCAACATTGAGTGAGTTTTCATTGGGTCTGGATGTAGCCCACACCTGAACTGCTGATTCCCCACCATCCTAGACATCATCCCTGGTTACTGTTTTGATTCAGAGCCCCCTGTCCGCATTTAAGCTCCAGGGAGAGAGTTGGCATCAATTTTGGCTTTCTGTGGAAAAGACAGGACTTGATTTTGGACTGCAACTGATCAGTAATGTTTACTGATAATTAATTAAAGATCTTTTGTCCAATTCAATCACCGAAAAACTGAGTAAAACAAAAGGCTGTGACAGCAACATGCTGTAATTCACTTCAGATTTTCCGGCAGCAGTGGTTAGCATCAACATGTATTGAAAATTGTCAATGATGTTTATTTTTTGTAGCTTGTATGAAGTCTTCATAAGTAATTATTTTCTGTTTCATAAAATGTTTTAAAACGACTTACATGAGCTTTCAATGCGGCAGAGGGACATTAGAGCTATTTAACTGACAAAACAACAACTACAAAACTTCAGCATATTTTTTGACAATGATTGTTGCTTCCTTCTAAACTGCTTTGTCAAAGCGAATAAGCTGTAAACACAGTGGAAAGTAGGTGTTCTTGTACATCCCTTGTCATTGTGAGTGTGACAGCTGAACTCCACTGACAGGCACCTTATTGAAAACAACACAGACATCTTCAAAACCATTCCAAAACCTCACCCACTGCAGCCCTGACTCATAGCAGCTGCATAGACAGCAGTCAGTAAGGCAGACACACACACACACACACACACACACACACACAACCTCACAAACACTCAAGCTGAACACCAGCAGTTGGTCCAGTTGTGACTGGCAGATCATCCAGAGGCAACACGGAGCCTTTTCTTCCACCCTCAAACTGAGCTGTCAGTCAAATGAGAACAAGGCAGCTATGTAATATTGGTGCTGAAAATAGACTGCCCCCACCTCAGGGCTCTTCAGGGGACACAGGGGGAGCATAATGTTTGAGGTGTATTCATCTGCATGTATGGTAATGTAGGATGAACTCACTGGGCTTATTGCTAAAGTTTGAAACATTTCTGATATTACATTATTATATTTGAATTTTGAAAAACTGTTGGATATATGTTATTGCTGTTTCAAAAGAGGGAATTACTTTATGATTTTAAATCAAGTAACTTCGACAGGATACTCTTAACTGACACGGAAGCTGATCTAGCGTTTGACTATTCAACATTTGGTGCCTTGGCTACTGTTTATGCCACTACACTTCACTCTCACCCATCGATTACAATTTTAACCTTAAAGACACTCCATAGCCTTGAAACGTCTTTGCACATTGTCTGCGTATTAAAAAAAAACAAAACAAAAAAAACTTACAAGGACTTTTGAATCGATGCTGAACTACAAATATGGTTTGAAATTTAAAAAGCCTTTCTAATTTCCTGTTCTTATTGGTCCCAATGAAACGTGAAATCAAATTGTAACCATTAAAAAACACTGTGAGCAAATGTAAGAGATAAAACTGTGTCATGAGGACTTTGTTTCCAAAGAACAAAATATTCAAACGGCAACCTGGAAAAGATCTAAGAACACTTCACATAAAGGAGCAAATACTGAATGGTACCTAGAAATGGAACTCAAACAGCCCCATTCTTGAGATGAAACACACAAAAATGCATCTTTAATGAGACACTTGAAAACAAAAATAGAGATAAAAAATAATAAGTACTTTTTTTAATACACCTTTTTTACTATAAGATAGGAATCAGTTCTTAAAAAAAAAAAAAAAAACACCCCGACATTGGGAGATGTTGGCTCGAAATAGAACATGCAATATATTACAATAAAACCTGGCTATTATCAGGAAGACGGGCATTGTGGTTAGAATTTGTCATTCCCCCATTAATAAATTAATAAAAGATGGGTGAGACATCTCCTTTACAACATGCAACCACTCAGATTGGTACAGCAGATTTTATAAACCCGATATGATTCATACTTGTTGACTCTGCTGCCTGTTTTTTCCACTTTGTTTTCCTAACTAAACTTTTTTTGAAAACCTAATAATTCTCATTCCATTGCTCTGTTGTGCATTTCTTTTCAATCACACTCTGCTCACTCTCCCTCCTACCTGAACTGATTTTTTTTTTTTTTGGTTGAATCTCTGGTGATGCAGCAGTTCAGCTCGTCTGAGGACAACCTTGTCAAAAATCTCTTTTGAATTGAATGAAAAATTACACCAGAACTGAGAATGAACTCTGCTTACGGCTTTAGAATAAACACTTACAATGGAAATTAGCAGTGCCTTACAGGTGCATGTTATTTTAGCAGGAAACTGTGAGTGCTTTACTGGATCTTTAGTAAAGCCTGTCCTTCCTGCCCCTTTGTTAGAAACTGAAGGGGCTCGAGGTCAGACTTTTCTTTTACACGTTAACGTGACACTAAGTGCCCCTACCTTCTGCCCATTTATCTACAGTGTGTGTAAAGCTTGGCTGCTTTTCATCTTCTCTGTAAAACCCTGTTTTTTAGACTTTTAAAAATAAACATGAACACATTCATGTTGTTAACGAGAGCTATGCAGGCCGCAATAATGGAGAAGATCACATTTGGTACACACTCTACAATGGCTCATACACACAGATATCCAGATATCACATTGTGTGAATGTGTGTGTGTGTGTGTGTGTGTGTGTGTAACCAATGTAATATCTGTTCATGCTGCATTCATGTTCCAAGCGGTATTTTAACGTGTACAGATTTTGTTTCGTGTCATGGAAGCAGGACATGTTGTCCACTGGAGAAGCAAATACCACCAAAGACTAGCTCTTCATGAATCTCATTCTTCCTCTGCATCTCAGAAAAAAAACATGATATCTCATGATTTCCAGATACACATTTGATTCCAAAATGCTTCATCTTTTTAAGCATTTATTGGGATCAGGTTGTAGGTTGTCATGGTAGCTAACTGTGTGGTTGTGATCTTAATGTTAATGCGGAATTATATGTCTTGCATAGGCTGATGTGAGATACTTTGTTGTGAATAAAGAAGATCCTCTGTTTGTCTTACTCTTGGTAATTGCTTTTTATTAGAGGAACTTGCACCGTTAAAAGTTAAAATACCTCTGTCTTAGGGAGAATAATGCCCAACTATATTTTTTCATAACTTGGACATGTGTAGTTTATGAAACGGTTTTGATACATCTGACCAGAAAATTAGAGCATCTCTAAAAGGGACAGCTCCAACCTTAACAAATGTATCTCTGGAAATCATATTCAAAATGTCACTAAATGTGGACAGGATGTTCAAAGATAGTTTTATCAATATCATATCCAGTTTTTGACATATACATACAAAACATCAAAAAAACAAAAAAAACAAAATGTATATCAAAGTCTGTCATTTTTAAGTAAGGACACCAATCATTATAATGTAATAAATAATACAAATCATTAGTAAGATAGAAAAGAGGAGAAAGAATGTATAAGGAATAAGTATAATACAATACATTCATATTGTGTCCTGTTGTTTAGTCTTGATCTGTTTTAGTGGCCACCCCCTCCCACATACACTGGACAATGTGTAAAAGGGCCCCATTGTACAGGTCGCTGTGAAATCCTGACTGCAGAGGGTCAGGTGAAAAGTCAAGTAACTTGTTTTTATGTTTAGATAGCACTCTTAAGAAGATGAAAATTACACATTTTAATGATTGGTGTGCTTACTTAACAAATGACATTTTTTGCAAAAACTACTTATGTGTTTAAGTGTGTATATTTCAAAAATTGAATATGGTAGTGATAAAACCCTTGCTCAATTGTAATTAATTATTTCTGAAACTCAACTGCAACAAATCAGAAGTCATCATCATTGGCCCCAAATGCATCATCAAGTCCACCAACCACTTCTCCCTTACCATTGGTGGCTCTACTGTGCTCCTTTAGCCCCACTTCCTTAACCCCGGGGTCATCCTCTCTCATTTGACAAACACATTAAACGCATCACTAAAATAGCCTTCTTTTAACTCTGTAACATCGCTGGCCTCCGCCGTCATCCCTCTCATTTACAGTGATGAGACCCTCACCCACGCATTCATCACCTCCAGACTAGACTAATGCAACAGTCTCCTCTATGGATCAACAAACCTCCTGTCCCCCCTCTGCAGGACAAACTGTCCGTACTGGGGGGGACAGGGCCTTCTCTGTTGCTGGTTCCCAAAGTGGGGTTCGGGTTGCAAGACACTAAGATGAGGGGGTTGCGAGATTCCTTCCAAAAACATTTAAATATGGTTTAAAGTTCTATATTTACCCATTAATTTGAAAATATATACAAAAATATGGTGTGTGGGCTATTGTGTGCTGTTCTAACGTCAGTGTTTGGAGAGGCCAAATAGCGTAAGTGGCAGCGCACAATGTCAAATATTTTAACAAGGTACAAATGGGCGGCAGTAGCTCAGTCTGTAGGGACTTGGGTTGGGAACCGGAGGGTCGCTGGTTCAAGTCCCGGCACGGACCAAGTCCGGAAACTGGTCTGGTAGCTGGAGAGGTGCCAGTCCACTTCCTGAGCACTGCCGAGGTGCCCCCTGAGCAAGGCACCGAACCCCAAAAACTGCTCTGGAGCGCTCTCTGTGGGCAGCCCCGTCACTCTGAGACCTCTCCATTAATGCAGAGTGAAAACCGAATTTCCCCTCGCGGGATTAATAAAAGTATATTAAAAAAAAAAAAAAAAAAAAAAATGGGGCTTCCCAGTCTCTAGCCTTGTTATATTGGAAGTCGCGGGATGAAAACTTTGGGAACCCCTCCAATAGACTATTGTAATCATTGTATGTTAACTTGCTTAATAACGGATTAATTTCAACTGGTTAATTTGTAATTCAACATACTGTAAGGAAAACTCAAATGTGTCTTTTGGGAGGAAACAACTTACTTGTCCCACAACAACAAAATGTATGGCTGTTATTCTTTTAAAACTTGTAATTTACAATGTGACACTGTTACTTAGCTAACATTCATTGGAAATGTATAAAAGCTTTGCGAATCTTAGTTATACTTCAGACCAGTGGGTTGCAGAGACATTTTCAGTTGATCACGAATATGTGCCTGGGAAAAATATTGTGCTAAAAGTTTTATTCAGCGCTTTGAAAATGTGTTTGTTTTCTTTTTGTGTCTTTGTTCTGTCACACTTTGGACCATCTGAAGTCCAAACAGCACCATTTTCTATTGAACCAATGTGATTGTTTAAAAAATATTTTCAATTTGAGTTGATGGTGGGTCCTGAAGCTAGACCCGTTGAGAATCACTGTTTTCAACAATATAAATCCTAGCCATTTTAAGAAAGGTGATACATAGATAATCAACACTCAGCACTCATTCAGATGGTGCCCTGAAAATGAAGGCAGTAAGCAATGTTTGATTTTCAATCAGGATTGCAAATTGATGTTTCTGATGCTCCTTTTTCTTTTCACCAGATCCCATATTCTTGTCAGGGATAAACAAATTACAATTGAAAAGAATAGCAAGTTGGACTTCTGAAGGAAAAAAAAAAAAGAAAGATCCATTTGTATTACAAAACAAAAAAAGGTTGGCTCATGTAATGTACCACAATGATTTCCAATCTTACTCCTCATTAATTTGTTTTGTATTTTTTTTTTTTTTGTGCTCGCTGAAAACACCTCCAGCTACATTGGTGAGAATGTTGCTCATTTGTTTGCCAAAAAGGCTCTTGGGTAGGCTAAAACAATTAAGCTACGGGAGTAAAGCTCTATATGATTTGCTCCCTCGTTACATTTCTGGTTTGCAATTCCTGCAGATTATGCATATCAGTGATGATTTGCATGGCAAATCTCTTACACTTTGCTTTATTGTTTTCTGCTGTGCATCAAGTTCAAAACAGAACAAAAACATTCCAGTTTATGTTTTCGTTTAGTGTTATGTCCACTTTGTGTGATTCGCCTTTATATTTGTTCTAGAAAATCATTTGGCTCCTTTCAGATGTTTGTTTGTGAAGTTTGATGTTGTAATGGCAGAAATGTTCCACATAGATTGTAAGTGTCTGTCAGTGCAGTACGGTCTGTTTGCAGGCCAAAGGACTGAACTGCAGCAGTTTGGACAGTGGCTCATTTCTGGTAACACTTTTCTCCCCTAGTTTCATTTTTAGACACTGTTCTTAAACATCATGCTTTAATGGGGCGCTGGCGATAAATGATGTTGTAGGAAAAGTTCAAAGTTCATTTATGGGCCATGTGGTTGGGGTTGATGCTTGGATCAAACAAACACACAAGACACATCATTTTATGAGACCAGTGTTCAAATATCACAGGAAACAAAAGTCATTATTTATTTATTATATTTAAGTTTCAAACACGTTAGCTCAACTAAGTTAGCACTTATTTATACCCAATCTTAATAAGTTAAATTGCTGCCCTGCAAAACAAAACAGTGACTACTTTGCAGCATTGGTGTTAAACATTGTTGCATTATTTTTTATTACGTTGATTTTATTTTTGAGAAGAACTGTCGTGGAAATTCTCCTTTTTGAGGTAGTCTCAGAAGAACTTCAGACTTTGGCGCTTGAATCAGATCTCTTTAATGACACGCAGCGTGGAGAGGAGACCGCAGTCTGCAGCGTTCTCTCCCGAACTTTCACATTTGAAATGCTTATATGCAATACAGAGAGGAGGTTACCTTACAGTGACAAATGGTGATAAAACATTATCTTTACATTACAATGATTCTTTGATGTTGGTGTATCCTGTCCTTCTGGAGACAGTGACTCTTTGATGATAATGAAATGACATCTGTATTTACATTTTGTATGGTACTGTCTGAGAAAGAGGATGCCCTCCTGTGGCTCTCTGGCACCTCTGTTCTTTCAGACCATTTTGTTGCTCCAGGAAGTCTATGTAATTTCTCACAGAACCAGATAGGTTCTTATGATTTAATTAATGTATGAGTCCTGCAAATGCAGGACTATAGGGTACTTATCATTTTAAAGGATAAGGTCATTAACCTAGATGCTTTATGGCAGACATTTAAGAATGCATGGGTTCATATGTGTGTTTGAAAAATTAGAGACAGTGAGTTAGATTTGCCTTGTACTTCTGTCTTTGATAAGAATACTGTAACTTTAAACTATGACATTGACATTTAGGGCATTTTGCTGACTCCTCACTTCTTCAAAGTTAATGCTAACAGGTTTTTTTTTTTAGAAAAAATCTTTATGGAATGATATTAAACATTACTGATACAATGCAAAGATTGATAATATAGAGCTTAATTCAACAATGAAAAGCTGCATTAAAATCCTGCAGCAACCTTTCAACTGACAGAAATGTCACCTCTACTTATGCTGGGAACAATGCATCCCCCAGACTAACATGTAGCATGAAGAGAAACCAACAGCTCTCTGTACATTTTTATCTCAGTAAAAATTACATATGTACGTTTTCCCTTTTTCATGTCACTTTGACTCTCGACTTGAAAAAATACCTGACACTTCTTTGCCAATGAGAAAGGAGTCATTGTATAAAATCACCTAACACATTTCCTCCATCAAACATTCTGTAAGCCTGCAAGCAATGGGAAGTCATTTTGACTTTCCAGGGAAAGATCACTACAACCCCAGCCTCCCCCCCTCTCTGTCACTCTCCCCAATTTATTTTGTGTCACAATGTTGCTGTGGAATTATTTGACATTAATTTCCACTGCAGCAGATTTTATATTAGAGTCACCATCCAGTGTAAGTGGACAAATTATCTGATCAGTGGCAGATGGCAGACAGATGGATCCATTCCCAGGAATTGGTTGACGATGTCACCACGTCAGGGAGGTTTCTGTTTGCACTTTATGATAACACCAGAATGAGTTTAGCTTTGGACACCAAAACTAAAGTAATTTAATCTGCCCCCAATTTAGAAGAAGGATTAAATCAAGTGATGAATGGAAATGGTTTCCCAGAGGGTAACGCTTTGAATGTCAGCACAACATGTAATTGGAATGTTGAAATTTGGATTAAGTGTTTGATGAGAGGAAGTATTACTGACTATTTTCAACAAGGGAGTCATTTATATATAGTATACAATGTTGCAGTTAAATTTGACTTTGAACCAGTACTTTCAGTTGTGATCACAGAATGTAAAGAAGAAGTGGATACCACCACCAATTGGACTACAAATGTACTTTCCTAAGCCTGAAGTCTATCATTTTTGGCCTCCTCTCATTGCCCTCTTGGATTGTCAAAAAAAAAAAAAAATGTGTTTCCATATTTAGACAGAACATGTTTTCTGGTTAATGATTGATAACATGCTACAAAGGAAGTGGCTAACCTATCACAGGGAGCCAGACCCCAAAGCCTCCCTTGTATTATCTTTCTATTCTTTGTGCAACCATGGGCGTGTCCCCTGCTGGCTATAAAGTTGTAGCTTTAGAGCACTTCCAGATTAGCTTTCCCTCTGAAACCAAATACTCTGTAATACGTATGGTTATCCCTGACTGCTCATCACATTACCACAAGAGACCACAAGAGAAATGGGCATTCATTTGGTATGAATCTTGAGTTACTTTTTGTTCAATATTTATTGTTGGGCTTTATGGCTTTATTTGGATAGATTATGGAGTACGAAATAGGAAAGCGACCATAGGTTTGACTTAAACTTGTGCAGCCACTCTTGGAGGATTTAAGACTCCACATATGGGGCGCAACCTAACAGCTTTGCCATTGATGACCTGCTTTGGGCACTTTAAAAGTATAAATAGGTCCTTAATTCAGAGCATTCTCAACTGCCCCTTTGACATAACAAATAAGATGTTAGTAGTAGGGTTAAGAAATGTAAGCAGAGGAAAACTTTTGTTTTTCTGTATACCGTTCATCACTGTCCTTTCCAGCCCCCATTAGCTCACTATTACACAAATAAAACTGTTTCACTCTCGTCATTTAACACTTTGTTTGATATCTAAAAAAGAAGTACGTTGGATGTTCATACATAAAGCTGTAATATATATATATATATATATATATATGTATATATATATATATATATATATATATATATATATATATATATATATATATATATATACACATACACACACACACACACAAACATACATACTGTATATATATATATATACACACACATACACTTTTTCTGCCTTAAAAACCTTGTCCCAATTCTCTCATTTTGTCTTTCTTGTGTTGATTTTTACTATCACACTCATCATGTCAATTTTGTATCCAGTTGGCACAAAAGGCACAATGAGGGAGTTTGGGATTTTGAACAGTTCAATCAGTGTCATGGGATTAACGAGGTTGAAGATTGCTCACTAGAGGGATGTAGGTTAGTTAGTTGATAACATACAAGTAATGTAAGTGCCATGGTTAAATATGGCTAAATATGGCTGTTTAACACTGACTTTACTTCTTTTGTCTTGTACCAATCAAAATCATATGATAGTATGTAAACTCTACAGACTCGAACAGACCTTTCAATGTTGAGCGTTCCCAAGGTATTTGTTGTCAGAGCAAGTATCCTCAAATATCTAGAAATATCTCTGCAAATTCTGCTTAGATTAAAAATGCTATTGTGCATTGCATCGCAGCAGTATAGTTCAGACGATTGAGACTTTGTTAAGGGATTGGAGGGCCACTAGTTCAAGGACCAATTTTTGAAATTGGTGAAGTTGCTGGAGAGGTGCCCTAAAGCAAGGCACCACACCACCAACAGTTCAAAAGTGCCCTATGTGTACCCACCTCACTCTGAAATTGGCCATTAATGCATGTCCATAGGGCCTGTTTGTGCAGGTTTCTATTTTCAGCCTATTTAAGTGAGTAGCATGTCTGTTAAATAACAGAGTGCCAACACAAATTCCCCCTCAGGGATTAATAGAGTATATAGAATTAAATAAAAAGTCAAATTTGATTTAAAAAAACAGTGATTCATACAATACTTGTCCCTTTTCATCAAAATGAATAAACATTCCCCCAGTACAAAGGGACCCTGAGATTTTAACCTGTACAAACACTGAATTAACCAGTTTAATATTAAAATGTGTGTCTCCCTGATATACCTCTGAGTTACAAGCTGTGAATCAGCTAAATTTAGTTTACTGTCATTTTATGTTCTTCAGTGAATAGATTAAGTTAAAAACACTGATGCTTTTAACATTTAACAAGAAAGCCATTATCTGGAACTATTTCAATGTCATTCGAACCGCCAACACTTGTGAAAGACATGTGTCTTAGACAACATGATGATGACAAATGCAAGCTGATACAGCCCGAGTAGGCAGTAAACTATCTCAAAAGCATCTTGAGGGAAACAAATAGAAATTGGGAGATAGTTAATGTACATGAGGTCAACTAATATTATGATGCAAAGTGGGGACATCTTAGATAAACTGGCTTTGTGCACTAGTCAAAACAAAGGTGAGAGGGGACAGTGTTATCAATGGACAGGCCTGGATCAAAGTTAGACAGAGTCTTGAAAAACACATCTTGTGTTAAACAAGTACCAAGTAAGTGTTCAAGAAAAATGGCCCATCAATAAAGCAGGTGCAGTCATTTGTTTCCATTTGTCAAAAACTAAAGTTCAATATTCAAGCGAGTGTTTAATATTTCTCCGGTAGAAAGACAGTTTTCTGATTTGCAGGATTAGCAGCCAGATGGGGGACAAGTAAAAACACTGACTGAAACAATGACTCTTTTTTTAGAATGAAGTGGTAACCAAAATTGTGTTGACAAGCAGTAGAGTATTAATATCTTAAAATGAATAATTTACTCTTGCTTAAGTAACCCCACATCAATATTCAACCTGACAAGAATGACAACACTCCACCCCGTCTCATTGAAACTTCAAAGTGACATCACGTTTCTCACTCATATTAAAGGCTTATCCAATTTACTCGTCTCATTGTTTTATACACAAGTAGTGCGGTTAATAAAAATGCAGCTTGCAAGGAAATGTCATCACTATCTCGGAGGCTGTCCCTAGATAAGACAGAGTTGTTTTTTCTCATTTTACTTCTGAATAAGTGATTCAAAGGTGGCATCATTAAATATAAATGGTGGCAAGACATTAAAAAAAAAGTTTCCTCCTTTTATGAGCTGTTCAAAACAAAAGAGAAGAAGTATCTGGGGGAAACAATTCTACTGACACTGATGCAGAAGTGGAAGGGCATTGTGGAAGAAAGTCAACATGGATGTGTATGTGACAATAGTAGAATTAATTTAACTTTCAAGTGGAAGCAGTGCAAACTGCAAATGTAACCAAACCCTGTAGCTAAAGTGAACCCCCAAAATACTTTGCATAATTCAAAGGCTGAATGTGCAACATGTTACACATAAATATAGCAGAGATAAAGTATATCCTCTGAAAATATCTCTAAGTCAGGACTGTTTACATTGATTGTGACACCAAAGTCCCGCTGTCTGTGGTGCTGTCTGAGCCATATCTACACCGTGTTTACACAGACGGGACAGTGGGCTAGCTCATCCCGTTTGCATAATAAGTTTTTAATTGAGGGATTTTAGAGAAGAAGAACAACATTCACTGCTCATTGCTTATTTGAAAGTGTTTTTAAATCATGCTCATTTTGTGTAAATTTACATGCAGAGTGACTCTACCGGCAAACTAAAGGGTGCTACCATTAGCCAGCTAGCATAATGAGTTGTTTTGCTTTATTGCTGGTGCTCAAGGTTGACATCTACTGGATCAGAAAGTTGCCATCAGTTGCCATTGAAAGTGATGGCCAACTTGTGGGGGCTTCCAGTGTAACAGGCAGTAAGCAATAAGTGACCCCCACTTCTTTTATCCATTTATCACCTTTGTTAACAGACCAACTAGCAACTTAAGAAGCCAGAATGGATGTCTGAAAACAAACACAAACATGTTAGATGATGCTGGTGGGTACAGGGATTATATCTCAGTGGATTTTATTTTTAGTTTTTTTTTCCAGATGGACTGCTGGTTTAAGTGCATACAGCAAAGTACTTGCTGAAACGCCCATAGACAATTACACTTGGACTCTTAATAGAAACCAAATTTATTGTTTACAGCAAAATACGTTCCATGAGCCAATGATTTTGAGCCTTTTTGTCAGAATCTGTAAATAGAGAGTCACCCAGCTATCCATTAAAGTGTGATAATTGAGAGTGTCAAAAAGCTATTAGTTATTCCTAAAATCTGTGTAAAAGGGTTGAGGATACATGATAAACAATTCATACAACTGAGCAGGCAAGTGGCAAGAAAGAGGTTAAAATTGGTATGACAATGTTTGAAGGGATCAAAAGAGGCAGAATGGTCTGTTTGCCTAACTTCTATCAATCATAAATGCATCTATAAAATTGCATGATGGGCAGTAAAGGCTTTACATAGATTTTTTTTTACATTCTTATCATTCAAAATGACACCAACTGCTGCCAAGCAGAAAGATCACAATGTCCTTGAGTGCACCTGAGCTTTGCTTTAGTAAGGTTAAACCATTTAATGTCAACACAGGCAAGAAACAAAGAATTATGACAATGTTTCTTTGATCACAACTTCTGCAAATGTATTTTCTATTGGAACACAGAAATTTAAGACTAAGCAACAAACATATATTTGTTCAAACTTGGGTTTTTGGCTATTTTTGTTCTGTCAAACTATAAATCTCTTAATGCACGCAGTATTGTATTAAACACAAGTAGTAGTCAAACTTTACTATCTATGATGAGACATGAATATGCTAACCTCCAGCTCACCCAGCATCTCCTGAGCCTGCTCCTCTGTAGCTTCTCCTGAGTTTGATTCAATGTTCCCATCACTTTTTTTTATAAGTAGTTGAATCAAACCCAGAGAGAGCTGCAGAGGAGTAGATTCAGGAGATGACAAGTTAAAGTATGAGTCAGAAGCTTGCCAAGTTGTCACGATGGAAACTGGTTTGGGAGAAGTAGAAAAAGCTTTGAGAGAAACTGACAACTACAAAATCAAGCAGTACCCATTAAATGATTCCTCAAATGCTGGGTATCAGTGAGGACACTTAGCATCTCTGCAGAGTTGATATGCATAAATACAGTATTTCATCATGACATGATTAAGGAACTTTCTCATCTTAAGAAAATCAAGCAGCCATCCTTTTCTTTGATATTTCATGCCATCCATTAATGTCTGTAGCTGTAAGTCAGTGAATTATGTTACACCAAATAACCAGTTGGAGCTTTGAAATCAGGACAAACCATTTGAAAGTAATTCATAAACCTTGGCTATTAGAGCTGAATATACTTGCCAGTGTTACTAGTAAAATGCTTTTAAAACAGCAAATCAACCATGAGACTTATCAATGCAACCAGAGATGTTTTTTTGTTTTATGTACCTGGGCATGAAATTGTTAAGGAATTGCATTTATTTAATCCCTTGTTGAGAGTAATCTGGGGGAATTATCTGGATTGGTAGTACTCTAATTTATCTGTGATGAAGGTAATGGAAAGAGCCAGAAGGCAATAGCCGAGTATAAATACCGCAAGCAGGTATAACACTGTACATTACCAGGCGTTGTCAAAGTGGGAAGTCATTCACTTAAATAAACATAATCTTTGAATATTATTCATTTGGTGATTTGTCCACATAGCTGTTCAACAACATGCACATGTTGAAGAGCCAGCTGGTTTGTGAAACAGTGGCATTTAAAATTGATTGAACTTTTTTGTCTGTTAAGAAGGTAATGCAACATCTATTTCTGTAATTTACAGACATTGTGTCATTGTGTTTTCTGGGGCTCTGTCAGTCACCATTTCCTACTTTTGGTTCATGATAAATTGTGACTGTCGTAGTAATTAAATGTACATTATGTAAAATCCACCGCCAGGGGGCTCTCAATCAAAACAATAACAAATGACCTCATTGATGCTTTCAGTGTTATCATGGGATTAAAAACAAACAAACTTGTTTTTTTGTACAGCAGCACATACAGCGACAGAATGGCAGCTTTCAGTAGCAGCTAGCACTAGCTTATAAAGCATTCTTTGATGTAGCTTTTTTTTTTGACAAGTTTTCTTGACAAAAATCAACATTTCGTGTCTATCATGGCGGTTCATCTTGGCTGTTGCGTTACAACTATAACATTTTGGTTTTGATACAAATATATACATGATATACTTGAGGTGCCATAACTACTCAACTAAAAATATATATAGATAGCATAGGTTTAGTCAATTTCTTATTTTAGTTTGATATTTTAATGCAAACATTAGCGTTAAGTTAAGTTACTTGAATTCTTTAACTTTTTGTTTTAGTCAAGACACTGAAAAGTAACCCATTTCTTTGCATAGGTACAAAGTGTTTACTTAAACTTTCCTCTTATTACTTTTTATACACCACAGCTTTAGAGGTTTGAAAAGATGTCTTTCTTCCCTGCAGCATTAAGTGAGGGGTTTATTCAAGGTTAATATGAAGGAGATGAATTTGATGTAGTTGAGGTGGTTTCCATTTCATTTTTTGATTGCTTGAGTTCATTCATAGTCCTCCGCCTCCACTCTACTTAGTTCATATATATTAGGTTCAATTGGACAGGAAAAAGTCACGGTGCCAATATTGATCTGTACATATCCACAATTTTATCTCTCTTTGTTTTTGTCCCCGGGGAGAGCTGAGACGAGGGAGAGCGAGAACAAATCAGTCAGCGAACACTGGCTGCTCTCCCTGGGGAAAAGAGGACATTCAGTCCCACAACCATTCAGGCAGATCAATTTGACTGGAAAACAGTGGGGAGTCACGTAGTCCAAACCAGAAAGAAAATCACTCATGGCTTTCAACACATACAGTATAAAGGCACGCATTTGCACAAAAACACACTCAAGCCTTCTTGCTATACCCACTCCAGCTCTGACAAACTCAAAGAGATATAAACCAAACTTCTGAAGCTACAATAACGATGCTTGTTTTTCTACCCATGTGAGGTCAGAAGGACAACAGGTCATGAATCTGTAGAAAATATGTGTGAGATAGCACACCAAAACACATTCTCTGTAAAAGTAAACACAATCTCACAGTTTTAGAAAGGAAAGCTGTTCTTCAACCCCATTCTTTTTTTTTCAATGACTTTAGGGTATAGTTAAAGCAAATGGGCAATTTGTTAACTTGTTACTGAAAGTATAACGCGCATATTACATCAAGCCAAACACACACACACACACACACACACACACACACACACACACACACACACACACACACACAGACACACACACACACACACACACACACACACACACACACACACACACACACACAGGTTTCTTCATCACATTGCTTTTCCTCAGCTTTCTACACCAAGGCGTCTTAATTCAAGACAGGTCACACGGTGTTGATCCTCTGTGTTCATAAGCCTGTTCCTCAAAGTGGAAATTTAGATGCCCTCTCTAACACCTGACTGAATATAATGAAGAGCCACTCCTTTATAGAAATGCTCTCCTCTGCATGAACCTCCTTTTCTCTGTGCTACTCCTATCTATCAATTAATGTCACAGTATCTTTTAGTATGAGGCAGACATCAGTCCCACAGAGCATTCAATAGAGTTTGATTCAGTTTCATTCAATTGTATCACATAATGGTGTAAAAGTTTAACTGAAATAATTTTCCAGACTTATTCGTATGGGCTATCGAATGCTCCTGTCTGCCTCACTTGCATCGTGCTTGGCTCGTCACTGTTGGATTCATTGAAGTAAATGCTTAAAGGTTTGATAAACCAAGCACAATTAAGACACGAAAATAGTCAAGATGCACAGCCATTTTGGTCTTATCAAAATGCAGCGCAACAATTTATTAAAGACTCAAGTGGTCATAGAAGTAGCCTTTTCTGTTTAAAGCTCGGTGAAAAGAGGGACAACAGATCGGTGCTAGGGGACAAATTAGGTGTTGAACACAAACAGCATATTAATCTTGGAGATGCTTGAGTCCTGTTTCGAACTAGCAGTCAATATTGCAAATATTACGTGTGGTTTCCAGTAATGATGTCATGAGCCCATGCAGGCTCCATAGTTTTTTTTTTTCCTTTCGTTGCTTAGCTCTGACAGTGGGTTTGCCCTTGCTCTGGCAGAACTTTCTTTTGATCGGCCATCAAGGCTGCATGTGCGTAAGACAGCAGATGATTGATTAAAGAGTTCTGGTTCTGAGGATTTGTTTGTAGGACAGTTTTTTTTATCTATTTGGTATTTGTGCAATTAAAACGTTTGATTAAGAACAAGAGTAAGGATGCTTTTGGAGTAAATGCACATAAAGAGCCAATTAAATGACTTTTCATGAAAACATGTAACGCAAAAGAGGTTTCAACAGACAAATCATTAATTTTTACAAAGTTAAGCTAACAAAAATAAGGCTAAAAAAGATCCTAAATTAAGAACCGTTTGGGAGTCGAAAGAGTCGGCTGTTCTTTGGGAGCTGAGGCAAAAGAGCTGACTCTCTGAAAAGAGCCGAATTTCACATCACACATTTTCGCTATGTGATAGAGGGTTTCCTGTGTTGGAATTTTTGATTTCAGAGTGTTAAACACTGGTGATAGTCTTTGCTTTGGTAGTTCAAAAGATTGGTTTAAGAAGCAAGAGTGGCCATTCAACCCGTGTGAAAAAAAAACAACCTTTAATCATTTTCAGTCAGGGGATGTGGAATTGTGTTCTCAGCAATCTAATGCTAACATCTATTTGAAAAGAACAGCAGAGCTTACCTCTTCCTGGTTTTCTCTCCTCAGAGGGGGTGGAGTCAAAAGGGTGTGTGAGGTCAAAGCACCTTAAGAGCTCCAACAAACAACAACAAAAAATGTGAATGAATTGATTATTTTTAACATTCTTCATGTGCTGTTTTGTGTGTGTTAGTTTTGAGTTGATATGTATTGTTCTATAGTGTGTTAGACCCTTCCAACTAGTTTGGTCCACCCCTAATTAGCGACAGCAGGGCATGTATACAGCAGCTGGTATGTATTATTGTATTGATGTTTAAAGGTTACTACATGGTGAACAAAAAATGCCACAAAACAATTAAAATCATGTCCAAAAACCTCTAAGAAGCTTTAGTTAATCATTCATCATCAATACTAAATGTTATATTTGACTCATTAGCAGAACAATTGTCTTAATGAGACATTTTTATTACTTTGGCATTTTCATGCACAAATGATGTTTGAGTAATTTGAAATCAGCACATTTGTGGTAGGTTTTGACTAAGAGGACTGGACAGGGCCACTTTTGCACATTTAAGAATAGTTACCACCCATATATCCAACATGGACAAGCTGTTGTAAACTTGCTGTGCATCATGATCATCATGCCTTGCACAGAGATATCCAAACACCGATGTTGCTGAAGTAGAGCTCTTGCTGCACACTAAAGACCACATCTGGAAATGTTTGCATCAGGGGCCAAGTTATACTAAGATAAAAGGATTCGCATTGAAACATAAGTTTAATATCAGGATTTAGGCCTCAGTTTACCATGCATGGAATAACCATATGAAAATCCCCCAAACATTTTTAAATGTACTCACCATAACATTCAAAAAATCTCCTCTCTCAAAAACCAATGATTTTAAGTGTCTATAACCTAGTTAAGTGCCAAATCAACTGTTATCAACCAGTAACGTTTGAAGCTTCAAAAGTCATCAGCCAAGTGTTGACCATCATTTGACACAAGTTGTTTTTCTTCCTGACAAAAAGAAATTGAAATGAGTAACAATTGATATGGCAAAACAGCCTTTTTCAGCTTGTGGCTCTTTGAACAGAGTTTAAGTACATGCCAGATAATTGCAAATACCTGAGCAAGAGGCAGTTGTTTTGCTTGTTAAAAAAAATAAAAAAAAATAGGTGAATGACAAAAATATGAGAAAAATAAATTTCAGTCAAATAACATTTGTCATGTTTTGAAATGTATAAAGCCGCAGCATAACATGTTTGTGTTTGATATCTAGGCTCCAACTTCATCACTCCTTATTTCACATGCATAATTTTTAGAGGTGATGAGTTGGAGCTTGTAGGTGGATGTTGGGGTTATGGTGGGGTTGAAAGTAGGAGTACAATGCTGATGTGCAGGTCAAAGCTAACAGCTGAAATAGACCACCAAAGGTTAGCGGAGAAGCTATCAGAGAATATGGAGAATAAAACATGTCACATGGAAAATCAGTGTAGCTTGAGTTTCCTGCCTCAACGGTTTTGCATGGGCCATTCCATATAATGTATACACTAGCAGATTTCTGATGCTAAATAGCCAGCCACAAACAAAAGAACACAAACCTGTTGCTGGGGACCAATCTCAACACACCAAGGGCTAGATTTAGATGTGAGGCAATCAGCCTCAAGCTTGGGCTTTATTTATGACGCAGGCTGCTGGCAAAGATTGTGTGTGTTAGGGGAGTGTTTTCAAGGTGCACCTCTCTCCTCATTGTACATGCATTTAAAAAGGAGAATGGAGCCAATAATAGAGGAAGACAAGATAACAGATTAATTGTGCATTTTACTGAGGTCACATAAAAGGTTTAACTTTTGCAGGGGCTTTTGTTGTGTTTTAGTTAGGCAGACCCCAAGTACAGAGGTGGACAAACAAACAAAGGTTAACAAAAAGGTAATTTAATGTTCCAAGTGAAAGCAAAAAAACAGAGCAGGCAGTGAGGGCAGGGAGCTGCTGGCTAGACAACCAGCCATCTGAGAGTATGGGAAACTCCGACGAGGCACACCAGCGAAATCTGGAGACAAGAAAAAGGTAAGTCCACAAACGCAAAAAACTAAAGCACAAAAATCCAACTGGATTTTACACTCAACAACTGGGAGCATAAAGTGCCACTAGCGACTGAGACAGAATTATCTGGCAGAGTAGTGGAGTGCAGGTCAGGCTTTTATGGAGGAGGCGATGACTGATTGGAGTCAGTTGTGCCTCGTCTGCTGTGTGGAGGAGCCAGCCACGCCCCCTGCTACTCACAGACCTGCAGGTGATAGAAACACAGAAGGAGGAGGGGGAGAAAAGAGAACGCAAAACTACACCAGAAAACAAAACTGAGTTGAAACCTCACAGCTTTCCTCTTAAAAGTCTACATATCACACAAACGGATCCCATAACAGGAACAGGGAAGTAATGATATAGTTAGGAAATTATTATTTGAATAAACATTAGCTAATTGCCTTATCAGCGTCTCCTTCAATGGGTTGATGCCTCATGTATTTCTATTTTACCCTTTGTTAACCATGAACATGTTTATTTCCTTTGTCAATATAGTTAAAGATGAAATTATGGCATGCATAATTTGAAGTTTTAACCATTTTTTTATATGCATTTATCATTTTTGTAATGTTTTGTCGATTGATAATTTCCTATATAATTCTGAGAATTAACTTATCTTGTCATTTCAGTTCCTGCCCTCATGTGTCAGTTCCATGTTGTGTGGGCTTTGCCCTCTAACACAATCACTATTGGGTTGATCCCCATCATGCAACCGCACAGCACTGATAACGTTTTAGTCAGCATTTGAGTAAGCGCTACCATCAGCATGTCTCTGATCTATGTCTGCCCCCGAAGGCAAGACCGGGTACATCATGCCCGACGATGACCCACATTCCTGTTGTGAAATCGTGCCTTGGTCCAAACCTGACATTCACCTCATTTACTGTTTCACCGTGCGGCCGGGCCTTTCTCAAGCCGTGATCTGTGGATGCCTTCACTGCTGCCTGGGAGGATTTGTGGCAGGTTCAGGAATACTCCCTTGAGCTGGCACTGGGCATGCTGGACCTAAGAGAGAAGTCTGACAATATGCCCCCTCTTCCTCCATGGGTCGCTACACTGGCATCTTTTCTTCCTCGTGGGTGGGCGTGGACTACAACTTTTTCAGTGCGGTGCAGTTGTGCAAGCGGATAAATCAATAGAAATAGCCTAAGACTCTCCTGCAGTTTAAAGTAGTTCATCGCATTCATATATCTAAAACCAAATTGGCTTGCATTTATCCTGACGTGGACCCTGCTTGCGATAAATGTAACGGTGCTCCTGGCTCACTCATTCACATGTATTGGTCTTGTCCCGCTCTACCTCACTTTTGGACATAATTTTTTCAAACTTTGTCAGAGATACTTCACCCATCAGTTTCAGCCAAACCCTTTGACCGCTATCTTTGGCATATCTCCAGATCTGGACCTGTCAAAAGCTGAAATCAATGTCCTGGCCTTGACGTCTTTGCTGGCCAGCAATTTTACTTAGGTGGAGAAATCCTGCCTCGCCACCCTTCTCGCACTGGATGAAAAAAAACTATTTCCTGCCTGAATCTAGAGAAAATAGCAAGACAACGGAAAGTAAATTTCATAAACTGTGGGACCCCTTCCTGAAGTTCTTTGAGAGACCTACTACTGGTCATGCTTTACGGGCAGAAACACATTAAGGAGGACCCAAGTGCAGCAACAAAAATGCTGATTTATTTAAACAAAAGTCAAAAACAAACTCACTCAACAATAATCCAAATCCACAAACAGAAAAACAAAGTAAATCCAGAATCAGAGAACACAGGGAAACACTAACTAGTGGCAAAGGCAAATGACATACCACACCAGCAAAAAAAAAAAAACATTGAACCGACACAGAGGCTAACAAAGACAGAGACTAAATAGACATGAGGTAATTAGACACAGGTGAGCCTAATGACACAGGTGAGGACAATCAGGGCAATCAGACAGGCGGGAAACACAAGGAACAATAACACAAGACCAGAAAACTGAGGACAATAATAATACTTTTTGTTTACGATGCCCTTTTCATCAAGAGATCTCAAAGTACATCTCAAAGTACAGGTTAAAAGCAGAGAACGACATTATTTAAAAAGGTTTAAAAACAAAAGCATCTAAGAAGGACCAAAAGCTTTGTCAAAAAGAAATGTCTTTAGGCCTTTTTTAAAACCTGACACTGAAAACACTAAAGCTGAAAGTAGATATCACAAAATAGAACAGGAAACACATAAAACTAGACTGAGTAGCCTTGTACCGTCTTATAAGTTTATTCATTTTGCATTTTGTATTTTATATATTTATATATAAATAAATACAATGTGTCTGAAGGGTTGTATTGGGCATGGATACGTAACTGAAAGACTGATAAAATGATTTGGGTTTTTTTAATTTAAGGTGATGAATTCATCATTATTTGTGATGCATTCTCAATGAAAACAGTACTTTGCAATTTTATAAGACAAAAGAGTTGAATATTTGGGCAGCATGAATATTTACATATCACTTTATGCATTTTACTAATCCAAGTTAATATATTGTCTTAATCCCAGAACTTTATGCTCCGCTGCTTGCTTTATGTTGTTAATTCATAAAATCATTAATTGAACAATTATTAACCACTGCTCAGCTGTTTTTTTTTTTTTTACAATGTTAAAATACCCAACAAACACGATCAATCACAAATACCAACTCAAAAATGTTCTACCTTCCCACACCAAATCTCTCAGACATGAACCACAGAGACATCACATTCTTAGCACTCACAACATCCAATGACACTGATCACCCCCTCAATCAACACTTCACATTACCACCATCTGTACAGAGAGAGGGGACGATTTCTGAAAAGCTTTCTTCAGCAGGACTTTTGTGCCTTCTGCCAAAGTAAGCAGAACAAGCTGTTTCTCTGAGCTGGGATGTATGGATGTTTACATGGAAATCGTTGGGTATGGCTCTGTGTTGTACAAGCTAAAAAAACAAGTCAAACCTTCCCAGAGGAAAAAAAAAACATGCTGCTCAAATCTTGCTCTTCTGCAGCTGGGATACAAAAACTTATTTCAATTTCTATATTTTGTCTCCTAAAATTAAGAAATAAGTGAGCCTGTAGAACTGGAGTCTTTTTGTCTCTTAAAGGATACATTTAAGTTATTGCTTTTTTTCCCAAAGAAGAAGTAAAGAGATGCAACAAAAACCTAATAATTCACTTTTTTACAGTCTTAAACTGTCAGGTTTACATCAGCACATCTCCACAACTAACTGTCGTCTATGGAGAAGAGCAACTGGTCATGAGCCCACACGGAAACAATCCAGGTCCTGACTAGCTCTTTAAAAACTCAAGTCCAACATTTGTTTGGGCTTCACATTATCACAAATTGTGGCATCAACATTGACCTTCAAACATTCCTCCTCCGTCCTTCTCCTGCTCACTGCTCACACTTCACACCATCTGAGCCTGACCCAGGTTGAAGTTTAAAAGCTGACATTTGGGCTTGTGGTGCAGTGTATTTGAAAGCAAATATACAAATTGTTTTCGCTAAAACCTCTCGAGTAGAACAGATGAGTGCAGTCTAAAAAGCGAATGGTTGTCCACACACCTCCAGTCAGGTCTAACATCAGGAGATCCTGGGGTGTCACTGTGTCCAATTAAGTGTCTTTTCGTTTATAGTCATTAATATTAGTTTGTACAGTATTTACTGAAGAGTCAGTCTAACATACATCTTGGGTTGGCTTATGATCTGAACAGACCTTCAGGGAAGGAGTCAGTGTGAGGACAGGATGTGGGAAAGTGTTGTATATTCCCAATCTGCCAGCAGAGAAATGTTTGTGGGATCTCTGCCATTTGCTGCATGCCATGTCCCACTCTTTCCTTTCCCTGTTCTGCTGTCCTATTGGATAAAAAAAGCTAATAAAACCCAACACATCTTTAAACATTTTATTTCAAAGTTTTTTTGTTTTTTTTTGATAGAGGACAACAAAATCTTTGTTTTCTTGCAATCTTTCCTCGCCAACCCTTCTCTTTAGTCATGCTCCTGTTTAGGACCAGTTCTGTCAACTGCACTCCATATTTGGCCCTATTCTCCCAGCACCTGTCTTGTTCTGCAGTTTGTTGCTCCTCTCACATGGTCAGCCTTCACCTCTTGTTCTGCCTGTGACTGACAGCTGACAGACAGTCCACAATCTCTTACTGGGAGGTGGAAATTTAACAAACATGCTCAAATAAAAAAAAATACCTATCCAAATACAACCGCACACAAGCGTGCATCTTCATACTCATGCACAAATGAAATGACACAGTTATCATTCTAAAAGCCCACAGGAGATTTAAACGCAATTTGTGATTGTACGCATGCAAATAATTAAAACCGTGTCTCCTTATGGATGAAGCAGTATGTTATTAGATATTGTTGTAGAAGTGTTGAGTACGCAGAATGTAATAACACAGAATCTTCTCCAGCTGACTTCCTTTTGCTGTACATATATCTGAGAAACAGTCAGACAATCAAAACACCTTCTTTGAGAAAGTGGAAAATGTTCTTCGTCCAAGGGGGGCTTTGACAGAAAGGTTTGAGAACCACAGGCATAGATCTTTAGGAAATGTAAAGGAGGAAGGTTTTCAAGCAGGCAAATGTTAAGCTACATAAAGTCTGCTTTTTTTTGTTAGATGCATGTAGATATGGGAGGAAAACATTTTGTTCCAGCACAAACAGTTTGTACAAACTTGATAAGGTGGGGTGGATAGTTAGCACCAGGAAACAACTCTGTCAAAAGCATACTCACTGTAGTCTTTTTCAAACAATCAGACTCATAAAACCAGGTACAACCCAAAGCATACAGTCAAAGAGATAAGATAGCAATTTATTTGTTTTTTGGAAAAAAAAGTATTTCAGACTCCAATAGTTACAAGAGGCACACAACCCACAAGTTTGTGGGGACCATCAAAAGCAGCAGTAGTGAAAGAACTAATCCCTAACAAACAATTTGAGCACCCCAACTGTGCCACCCAATTTCCTCCCCCTGGTTATTAGGCTCTCTGTAGCTTATTAATTTACTATAAGAAATGAGAATGAACTTGAAAATCACAACCACATGCTGGTTACTTGAACACTTATCCAAGTCTATCAGCTGGAAAAAAAAAAAATCATCGGAGGGACTTGCTTGTATGTTCTAAATTCATCAGGTGAGATAAGAGACAAGAGAGTCTCACAAGGAAAGCCATTTTCACTTTAGACACCAAAAACATTGCATTTATCAAATGCAACCATACAATCTTTACAAAGGCAAGACAGTAAACAATTGCCGGTCTAGACTTAAACATCACCTTTATGAAATAACAAGGGAGTATGTGAACAGTAGTGAACAGGTCACATAAAATGTAGGAAACATAATAGATAAGTCGTAAAGTTGGTGTGTCCCTGGGGTGGCATACTGGGAGTGCATTATCTGGAGCGTTCTTATCTGCAGGAATGGTGCATCCGTGGAGACGAGGTGTGTTGAATCAACCATGACAACTCTTGCCTTGACTCCTCCTATTGGCAACCAGGGAAATAACACACGCTCAATAACAAAACACAGCAACCAACAGGACAACCTCAGGATGATCACAGGATTATGAGTTCTTTGAAAAGGTTTTTCCATTTATAGCTTAATTTAACAATATTCAACATTTAACAGAATTACAGTGATACAAACTTTCAGTCTTCCCTGAAACGATTACTTACTTGAGTCTTCAAGGAGTATAACAATAGAGGAATCTGGTGATAAACTGGAAGTTGACAGGCCACCATTGCTGTGGCATCTCCCTTCAACAGCTGTTGGTCTGAATGTTATAGGTACTTAAAAGTGAAACATTTTCTACTTCTTTAGTACCTACTTTCTACGTAACTTTACCTTCGGAACAACGTCATTAAATTCCTGGAAAACTTTAAATTTGTGGAAGAATAGGGAGTGTAACACACGCCGTATGTGGGTGGATAGGAATACCTTATATTGTTCAGAGGTGGGACGATTCAAGAATATTGTTGCGTTTTAGTTAGGCGGACCCATAGTTCAGAGACGGACAATCGAAAAAGGTTAACAAAAAGGTAATTTAATGTTCCAAAGGGAAAGCAAAAACGAGCAAGCAGTGAGGGCAGGGAGCTGACTCGCTAGATGACGATTCACCTGAGAGGACGGGAAACGCCGACGAGGGAAACTAGCAGACACGGGAGGCACACCAGCGAAATCTGGAGACAAGAAAATCAAAGGTAAGTCCACGAAAGCAGAAAATCTAAGGCACAAAAATTCAATTGGATTTTTAAACTCTCAACAACTGGCCGCAAAAGGTGACACAACCGACTCTTGCAGAGTAGTGGAGTTCAGGCCAGGCTTTTATGGAGGAGGTGATGACTGATTGGAGTCAGGTGTGCCTCGTCTGCTGCATGGAGGAGCCAGCCACGCCCCCTGCTACTCACAGACCTGCAGGAGACAGACAGACAGACAGACAGAAACACAGAAGGAACGCTGTCTGTCTGTCTGTCTGTCTGTCTGTCTGTCTGTCTGTCTGTCTAATATTTGATGATTAGATGCAGTGTTAAGCTAACTAGTTTGGAGAATAATGTTTTGTTACACAGCATTTCATCACATATTATGTTGTTTCTGGTTGAATTTTTTTCTTACTTTCATCATTTTGCTCTCCCAGCTGCAGTAAAGGTCAAGAGACTGTTTCATGTGTCTGTGTGCGCACAAGAAATGGATACATATATTCCTTTCTTATAAATCGTCAGCCCGAATAAGCCTTTTTGCCACACTGCCGGATGCTACAGGCATTCTGTGACTGAACAACTCAGCAACACAAACTTATTGGGTCTTTTGATTTAAATTTTACAATCACACTTCCCCAGTTGTCAAATTCTGAGAAGGTGTTAAGGAGCAACCATGCTCTCGAGCCAACCCTGACATTCTGTAAAGCATCAATACATATTGTATGAATGCTAGACAGACAACCTATCAGTGTTTTTTTTTCTTTAATGTATGTAATGACTTTTAATTATTAACCTTGTTCACTCACTACTGACATCACCAATCAGAAATACAATTGGAAGCTTGACAGACAGTTACAATGGCTTGACCTTTTGAAGTCAGAAACGTCCGTATATGGCATGCTGCCTGTAGACTGCTGATCTTCGACTACTTTGCCATCCATTGTGACAGAACTCTTCAGAGATCAGGTTGACCTCTGATCTTTTCAGAGCTGACTTGTCAAGAAGCATGTTGGTAATAAAAAGCTTTTGTGTTGATGTTTTTATGCTGCCGTTTCAGAGGGTAAGCTCCTGTAATATTGTCTGTCATCATGTCCTGGCTTGCTCCGCTAACAGGCATCACCTGTGACAAGGGAGTAGAGTTTTGATTTAAACACAATGTGTTTCGTTGAGCCCCCAAGGACTTTGATTGCTTATCCTGATGACTCTAGAACAAATAAGGTAACAGCCTACTATTTGAGCACTGTGGGGCCATGAAGTTCAAGCCCAAAAAAGGCCAAATGTTGCTTAAGCAAATGCCACAAGAAGGGGGATTTGAAGGGGAGGGCTTCTTCTACTGCACCAAACATGCTTACGCCATTTGACAGAAAATACTTTTGATGAAAACCCATTTGATGTATACCCTATTAAATCGTTTATATTCAAAGGAGTGTCACTTGTTTTCTTGAATTTCCCTCGGGATCAATAAAGTATCTACCTACCTACCTACCTACCTACCTACCTATCTATCATTTTTTTTACAGTGTGGTGCCCAGTTCACTTTTTCAATCGATCACATTTTTGAGCTTAAAATAATTAAAACATTTTCATAGTTTAGATTCTTTGAGCTTTAATGTTAATTTGATGCAGTTAAGCAGTGTTGTTGTTTTTTTCTATTCTGCATTTGCTCCTTCCTTTATGTGAAGCAAAGTGAAAGGCCCCCCCCTTTCCAGGCATGCTTTCCTGGAAAGCTTTCTAGTCATTGTCATTCTCTCTCTCCCCTTTTGTAATCACCTGGCTGCTTCACAGAACACGTTACAGCTTTCCTATTCAGCCTTGCAACAGCTGTTAATATACTGACCCGTGTAACCGAGGACAGTGTCAGAACATCCTATGTGTATATGTTTACAACCATCATAAAGTCAGATCTGCTGGTGCAGGCATCACGTTAATAGGATCAGGGAATTCCACTGCACACCCACACAAGTTGTGGAAACTTGTTGTGCAGTCCATGTTGGAAGCACATATCCAAGAATGAGTCAATCCAGAATCAAAAATAATAAGACCGGCCAGGAAGTAAGACTTTGCCAGAAAGATGAGTCCGCTTCTACTGATGGTTTTCAGGATGTCTACTTGTGATGGCCAATTTGTGATTCATGTTTTTTAGTTTGATTTATAAAATTGGCATTAACAAAAATGACTAATAAACTATGGTTACTTTTATTCTGCAATGGTATTCAATAACAATTCTAGCTGTTTTTGCGTATAGCGAGCTTCAAGAGTTTCTTTTGGCATACTGTCAGAAAAGATGTTACCTGTCTTGCTTCTTTTTTCAACTTTTTTTTTTCTCATCTGCCTTTGCTTTTCCCTGACCTTTTTTTTTTCTCTCCCTGCTGTCAGATAAATGGTGGAAACACTTTGAGTAGCAACATTTCAGACAAGAGAAGAATTTTACAGTCAATCCACATCATTTGGTGTTTTGAATAGGTCATACGTCGGCTGGAGATGCACACAACCTCATGGCTAGAAGTACACCTCTAAGAGTTTGACTCATCTCAGAAGTATTTTCTGCCCATATTAGCACACATATGTAAAATGGTGTGTACCTGCATGTATCGACACTACTGCATATCATGTATCAACAATGTTACCAGCATTTTTACACCACGGCATACATCTATTCTAATAAAAAAAATACTCTTAAGTACATTCACTGCATGTTCCTCTTTCAACTAGAGTATTGGATATTATCAGGTATTCGAGGTTTTTCAAGTACAAGTAGACTGTATTTACCCTGTGCTGTTGGAGGATTTGTTGATAACCTTTACCCTGAAGACTTCACAATGCACTGATATGCCTGTTGAAGAAATGGGGACATGCTTTATCTGGCCTGCAGCTACACTCACTCCTCAGGCATTTCAATTTTTTTTCTTTTTTTCATTTTTCAATCACAACTTGAGTGTGAAAGAATTCAAAGCCTGCCCCTGACCCAACAGAACAGGTATCAGCGTTGACGTCAGTGTGAGCGCTGGAGAGACATGCAGGGAGCAAGTCTTTGAAAAGCTCTTCTTGGAAAGAAATGCAATGTATAAATCAGAAAATGTCAGCAGGTGTGCTCAGCGAGATGGTGCTCAGCATCAGAAATACAAATGGATTTGAATGTAGAAAAATATGGCACTAAATCCTTAACTCATCATATTAGGTTCAGTATGAACACAGGGCATCTGGCCTGTGCTACCAAACATGAAATCTCTTAGACAAGTAAGCCTGATGGAAAAATCACATGGTTTTCCTCTATTATTATCAGTACAACCTTACTACACAGAAAGCACATGTTACTGACTCTTTAATACTAAAGACATTGAATAATTGTTTCATTTTAGCATGATGTCATGATCATGCACTGAGGAATTTGAAATAAATTGAATTCAAATTCAAAAAAACGTTATTTATCCCCGGGGAGCAATTCAAAGGAATGTGTGTTATGTCCCCTCAAGGGGAAGCCAAGACACAACATGAACATAGGCTAAAATCCTTCACTTCCCAAGCAACCAAGAAAAACAGTTTAAGCTTTCAATCAGAACATTATTCAGTTGATGAATTAAATAATAAAGAGAAATAAATTGTGGCAATATAAATCAGTGTCTGACCTGAAAAATCGATGAAAAAAGATGATAAACAACTTATCTTGCAGACTAACCAACAACATGGGGAAACAAGATTAAAGTCAAAAAGAACTAAAAGCAGATTAACAAAGTAAATGGGGCGTGGGTAATTGGAAAGCCAAGATGTCGGGGTACCCTCTGCTCTGCGACATCATCCTCCTGCTCTTATAGTGTGAAAGAACTTTCCTCAGTGTACTGTTAGTAGGTGCAGGAAATTGTTGGGCAAATTTGCTTCTGGAACTGGCAGACCTATTTACCAAAAAACCCCAATAACACAGACACTAAGAGAGAAAGAACATAGTACAGCTCACATTTGTAACTAGTGTCTTTTCATTCATTGGGTAAACTTTTCTAGATTGGATCAGTACAGACATTACTTGTATTTAACTTCTAAACTAACAGTTGTTCTATAAGTGAGCTAATTAAATCCATTTCAACCTGAGTCAAAGGACAAAAGAGCAATTAAGCCTGACCTAATTAAGATAGACTGTTATAAATGAGAGATAAATGATGAAGCTGTGGACAAAGGACATAACTTGATCTACTGCCAGGAAATCATCACACCTTTTCACACCTTGTGCCATTATTATGTGTATCATTTTACAGTTTTTTCCAATAATCCCAGTTACGAAGATAGTCAAGATTTCAGTCTCCTGAATGTCACTCGTGTGCATGTCAGTCACTCTGCGTGATGTAGATTTAGACCCTAAAGGCAAAAACACCTGAGGTGGAAAGTCCTTAGTTCTGTTGCTACATTCAGATGTAAACCATTGACAACCATCAACTTAACTGTAGAGTGAAATGTGTGGGCGTACAAAGGTACTGACTTATGAGTGCCATGTGTTGATGTGTAAGGTCACTGGTCAGTTGAGATTACATAAAGAGGAAGTTTAATCTCACTGCACAAACTGCATACAACTTTTTAACAATGTAAAATATTAGCATTCCCAAAGACGTATGTGTTTGCACAGAGACAGCCTTCTTTACTCTGCCCTGATGCTACATCAGGTTCTTCACATATTTAAAGAAAATGGGGACCTTCTTGCACCAAAAGGTGCTTTGTACATTTCACAGAGGAAGGTGTCAGTAATGTTACTGTGAAAAACAAGAGGTTCAGTCTTTCTGGAATCTCAGCAGGCTTCAATGCAGACAATGTCAGCAAAAGACCGTTAAAAGGCAAGCTATTGTTAATGTGCTTGTCATCTGGAACAGACCAAAGTAAAAAGAAAAAATAAACACTATCTCTCTCTGTAGTGAAGGAATCAGAAGTTAGAGTTGTTTTGAGGTATTGCAGCTCAGAGAACTTTACTAAAATGTCTAAAATAGAGAAAGTAAGACGTAAGAGATTTAAAATAACAATTAAATTTCTCCCCAATCAATCACAAGTATTATTTTATATAAACAAAAAGTGGAGACATTTGAACCAGTATTGGCCTTAAGCTGGCCTTCATTTGGCATTCAGTTGGTATGGGATGACACAGGTGAACCAAACATGACCCAGCTGTGGCAGAGGTGGCGCAAACCACATATGGGCCAAGTGCTATATTTGGACCGGATGTCAAATTATAAATGTGAGCCACATGTTGATTGCCAGTCTTACATATGTAATATGTAATATATAATAAGTCAGCTGCAAATATGTGTCAATGTTCTCAAGCCAGCAACAATAAAATGATTCATCAAATGAACACAATAATTGAGAGAATCCAAAGTCAGGTTTACTTTGAAAAGAGGTTATAAAACATAACCTTAAATTGTTTGAAGGTCACATTAGAGCATTTGTATCCATAAATCCTGATTCTCATCAGAGAATTAGAATCATAATATATATATGAAGACTAGATTTAGGCCTTCCTTCTCACCTTCAAGGCTCTCCATGATCTCCTCCACAATGTAAAAACATGACTTTTTTAAATTAATGTATTTGTTATGTGATGAGGGCCTGTGCGATTGTGCTCCCTCTTTTAGTGGCATGACCACTCACTCATTACACACTAAATCGTACTAATGAGCAGAGAAAAGATGTTGCAGCGTGGTCCTTGCAGAAAGAAAAAACAACAACAAAATCAGTCTTTTTTAATTGTCTTAAAGCAGTACTTTACAGTATACTGTTATTTTACAAATCTGCCTCGAGACAAATGGCGATAGTAGATGTAAGTGTATTGTGCAAGTTTTCAGGGAGCACAGAAGGGAGGGGGTGTTTAAATACAGAGAATGGAGGTGATGCTACTTTCAAAATCATATTAGTTTTCAAAAATTACCATCCCTGCCTTTAAGTGTGCCAGCCATTGATCTCTAGATGATCTTTGAGAAGTCAGATCCAATGATCAACATATGTGTTGCACTGTTGCTTTTGTGTGTGCATGCGTCTGGTTCATAATTAGGTTCTGTATGGTTCGACAATCAATGAATCAGTCAACAGATATATGGCCTATACGGTCTCTCTCTTCAGAGTGGTTACATTGCACTTTTTTAAAAATCTCATTCAGCTGCAGCCTGTCATTAAAGGGATACTTCACCCATTTGCATGAAGCTGTGTATCATTAGAAACATAGTAGATAGTAGTGTTGAATGGTCGTGAATCCAGCCCTCATTTTGCCCTGAGGAGAAAAATTTGTTTTTCTTTGCCTGGAAGTTTTCT
Source organism: Symphodus melops (assembly GCF_947650265.1). Classification (NCBI taxonomy): domain Eukaryota; kingdom Metazoa; phylum Chordata; class Actinopteri; order Labriformes; family Labridae; genus Symphodus; species Symphodus melops. The sequence goes on from NC_136705.1 coordinate 8,931,196, forward strand.
TCATGTGATGCAATATGACGCTTTTTGCATCACATGAAGAAAACTTTCAAGCAAAGAAAAACACATTTTTCTCCTCTCAGGGCAAAATGAGGGTTGGATTCATGACCATTCAACACTACTATCATGTTTCTAATGATACACAGCTTCATGCAAATGGATGAAGTATCCCTTTAAATGGTTTATAGTGATGTCTTTCTGATCTGTCTCTGATGCTTACACACACACACACACACACACACACACACACACACACACACACACACACACACACACACACACACACACACACACACACACACACACACACACACACACACACACACACACACACACACACACACACACACACACACACACACACACACACACACACACACACACACACACACACACACACACACACACACACACACACAGTGCGGCAGTGGGCCAGTTGGAGTGAGGTGGTTGAATGAAAATGACCTCGCTGGAACCTGCTGTTACCCAGGGTCCTTTGGGTCGCACCGGCATGCCCTGTGGCAGCAGAGTTAATGGGAAAGCAGCAGGACTGCTGATCAAGCACACTGGTTGCTCACCCTGCACTACAAACTCTGTCTGTCTGTCTTCCTGTCTCTTTCTCTCAGTAACATGCACAACTCTCTGCAGTGCCAGTGTGATTGCCTCACTGGTTTCTATCCTAACTGGCTGACGTAATCTAGCTGTTGTGTTTTCTTAACTGCAGGATTTTTTGCCTGCTTTTGTTACATGATGGACAAACATTCACACAAATATTTCAGTTTGACAACTCATACAGGCATATTTGAAATTGCAGCAACAGAACATAAAGGTTAATGCTGAAGTGGTGGTGAAGCTCATTGAATTAAAATGTTTCTTTGAGACACTGTGGCCTCTATCATACTCTGTCTGTAAAAAAACAACCAAAGAAATAACTGCATTTAAAGATCAAATCACTTACAAAAGTGTTGTTCATAAACTATAAAGTGCAACTAACATACAAAAAAATGCTGCCACAAACCTTTAACTAAGCAAAGAAAAATTCCATAAAATTGACAAACTTAGAAAAAAATACCATTCTCAGGATGGCACTTACTTAGAGACAGATTGTATCTTCTGTACTTGATCTGGGGAGGGGATGAGAGTAGATTCTATGAAATCACATGTTTAAGGCAGATACAGACCCTGCTAGAGAGTTAATGCTGGTCATTAAAAGTTGTTCTCCAATGGTGGTCTACTGAGACAACTCTAATGGAACCATTGACTGCATGCTGAACTTGATCTGGGAAGAATATTGGGAGTAGACTACAGGACTAAATCACACATACATACATATTCAAAAACACAACAAGCAAAGAGAACTGGATCAGACCAGCCTAATTTCTCTATATTACTCTATATGTCAGGCATTCCCCAATTTCTGTCACACACTTACGTTATTTTCCATTTTAATCTATAATGTACAACATGTGATCACACATTGACAGTAACACACACACACACACACACACACACACACACACACACACACACACACACACACACACACACACACACACACACACACACACACACACACACACACACACACACACACACACACACACACACACACACACACACACACACACACACACACACACACACACACACACACACACACACACACACACACACACACACACACACACACACACACACACACACACACACACACACACACACACACACCTTTCAGTGACAAGGTAATAATCTATTTCTCACCTCAATTGTGTCACAGCAGCCTCATCAGTGCAGACATGGAACACCCTGCCAATCAGGAGATGCTCTGCAAACTTCATATGACACACTTCAATCAGTAAGGTTAAGTAGCTGTTTTAAACAAAGAGTCAATTGCAATCATACAATGCACACAAAGGCCCCAGAAGTTGTCAAATTCATATGATGTCTATGGTTTAATCTATCAAATGTCCACCCTGAGCAATGTTTATTTTTCTTTTGTCTGAAAGCTCTATAGCAAGAAATGCAACATTGTTACTTCATGAACGTTTTATGTTATCAGCACTGATGTATGAATTCCCTTATTATATTCTTATATTTGGCTATGTGGCAAGGAGTTTCTCAATTGGTTTATAATAATAATAATAATAATAATAATAATAATAATAATAATACATGTTATTAAAAGACACCTTACAAAGCAAGGATAAAAACAGCAAAGTTACAATTACAACAATAAAATTAACATTAAAAAAAATGCAGGATGTAGTGGCTTTATGAGACCAGAAGAGAATGATCAGATTGAATACATCAGTTTAAAAATATGTGTTCTAAAATGAGATTTAAAAAATGCAGAGAGAATTGATGTTATGGATGTGTGGTGGTAGGGAGTTCCACAGGTGGGGGGTAGATCGACTGAAGGCTCTGGATCGCATGGTGGATAGGCGTGAAGTTGGTACGGTGATTTGAAGGTAAGAAGAATACCTGAGAGTGCGGCTGGGTATGTTGATGTGAAGGAGTTCAGAGAGGTACAGTGGGGCAAGGTTATGAATGGCCTAAAGGCGAGGAGTAGAATTTTGAAGTTGATGCGAAATTTAACCGGGAGCCAATGAAGCTGCAGAAGGACAGAAGTGATGTGATTGACAGAGGGGGTTCTGGAGTTGAGATGGACCAGTTGAAGTTTATGGATGGACTTGTGACGGAGACCAAAGAGAAAGGAGTTGCAGTAGTCAATGCAGGATGCAACCAGAGTGTTGACGAGGATGGTGGTGCCGTTGGGAGTGAGGGATGGGCGGAGGCGATTAATGATCCGCAGATGAAAATATGCAGACCGGGTGACATTATTGACGTGAGCTTGGAATGATAGTGTGCTGTCAAGGATGACACCTAGACTCTTAACCTGAGGGGAGGGAGAGACTGTGGAGTGATCAATGGTAAGAAAAAAGCTGTCAAGTTGTCAGTAGAACATCATTGGCTATTGGGTGAAGCTCGAACAGAAACACATGCAATGAATTCTAACATTTATTTGTTTTAACAATGCAGACCTCGTTATTATTTCAAATAATCACTTTATATTTGATCTGCAAGAATGTTCAGTGCCAGATTGCAGCCATTGGAAAAGGAGTCAACAAGAAAAAAAAACAATTGGCTTCTTAAAATTCCACTAAGACGATGTGAATGAATGCATTGAATACCTGAGATGACAATCGCATTCTCTAGCTTCCTTCGACATGCCACCGTCTCATTATACAGGTCTCCCAAATGTAGGGTCTGTAGGGTCTAACTCTTCTCCATATCACACCCTGCCCTTTTTCAAAACAAGTTGTCAACAACTTCTGTGAATTTGAAGACAAAGTTGTCAAAGATAGACATCGACCATCTTAAAGGCAGTAGCTCAGTCTGTAGGGACTTGGGTTGGGAACCGGAGGGTCGCCGGTTCAAGTCCCGGCACGGACCAAGTCCGGAAACTGGTCTGGTAACTGGAGAGGTGCCAGTCCATTTCCTGAGCACTGCCGAGGTGCCCCTGAGCAAGGCACCGAACCCCAAAACTGCTCTGGAGCGCTCGCTGTGGGCAGCCCCCTCACTCTGAGACCTCTCCATTAATGCATGTCACTAGAACCCTGTTTGTGCATGAGTGTGTATCTCGGCCTATGTGTGTGTTAGACAGAGTGTAAACCGAATTTCCCCTCGTGGGATTAATAAAGTGTAAATTATTATTATTATTATATGTATATTTTTTTTTTTTTTTTTTTTTTTCCAAGATTTGTTTTTGGCCTTTTGCCTTTATTGATAGAGGACAGTGGATAGAGTTGGAAAGGGGGAGAGAGTGGGGAGAGACATGCGGGAGGGTGGCCACAGGCCGGAGGCGAACCCGGGCCGCCCGCGCGAGGAGCGAGGCCTCGCAACATGGTACGCGCGCTGTCGCTGCCGCTGAGCTATCGGCGCCCCATTATTATTATATTTTGAAATGTCACTGGTAATGTGGCATTAATTTACAACTTCCAGATTGTTGTACTGAAACCTATGACAGACGTATATGCAGCTATCTGACTTTGTTGTTGCTTTAATGAGATTGTTTTAACATTTATACATCTATTCTTGAGGGGTGTTTTGTTGCATTACAGGTGTTGTTTAAATGGGGACTCATTTTTTTGTTTTAACAAGAGATTATTTTTTGGAAAATAAAGAAGACTATATGCCTCACTGACGTTCTGGGGTACAGGAGACCTAAACAATGTTGTCTCCAATGTCTGGGGAGAAACTGAAACAGCTGCAATCCATTTAGCAATGATTCAAGGTTGTGGCTCCAAATTTTTTTTTAAGATGGTCGATGTTTATCTTTGAATGGCGCTTCCATTTGGTTCCAGCAGATCAACACCTTCAATCTTTCGTATTGTAAATGGTCCCAATAAATCAGATTCAATCTCTGATGCCCTCTTCCCTCCGTATTTTTTTCCTTAAGAAATGCTGGCCTCCACTTGAGCATGCAGGTTTGTGACTTAAATGAATAAGTCCTCATTGTCAGTGAAGGCATTGAGGTGATCATAATCTATCTGCAACATGTACTGTATATGCATGAATACAAATATATAAAATGCCATTGTGCCATTACATTAACACAAAAGCAGCCAGATTACAACAACCACTTAGCTTAGAAACCACAAGGGTGATAAAACTGTCACATTGATGTACACTTTTATGGAACAAACCTGCACAATACAAAACACCCGAAGCCATTAGTATTAAAGGACACAAAAAAGATCCAAAAACCAACAGGACAGGTCTGTCCTACAAGCATCTGCTGCACTAGTTTTTTTCTGCATCACATCCAGCACAACACTCGCTTCAATGCACTTGAGCAGACATGTCGACCTAAGCCGCAGCAGTAAAAAAATCGGCAGTCCTATAGCTTCCATAAGCAACACCCTATTACCGTGCTTAACCCGTGAACCTCTGATGACCTCAGCTGTACTATCAAACCCTCAAAGTGAAAAGTAAAAGCTGTCTAAACTTGGAGGGAACATGGAAAGTTTCTTCTCTTGTGGTTGTTTTGTTTGGTGTTTTTATCTCCTTTCTCTGTGTGAGTGAGCAATTATGACTGAGCAAATCCGGCTTTATGTTAATGACAAGCGAGTCCCAAAGCTTTTGAAATGGAAATGCATATAGGAGAAAGAAAAACTATTCTACAGCCTTCAAAAGCATGCAGGATCAAGTAGTTTGGCTAAATAAGTAAACATTAGGTCTGACTCAGGAAAGCTAGTGAGTTGAAAAGGTTATATATCTATTTTTTTTTTTAAAGTGAAAGATTTATTTGGTATCAGAGGGTGCATAAGTCATACATTTTTGTCTAGAACTAGAGACGTGTGATCAGATTGCTTTGAAATAATAACACAAAGGGAATGTTATATATGAAAGTTGAACTCTGAAAACCTAATCAGGAGAAGGTCTTTACTATTTACAGTCAGAGATGGGTGCATGCATGACAACTATTCTTTTTTAAAATATATTTTCTTCGGGCATTTTCGCCTAGGACCACTTAAGAGGCACAGGAAATGTTGCGAGGAGAGAGCGGGATATGACATACAGGGTCTTTTTCAAACCGTCCACTACACCCTAGCCCTACCCCTCCGTTAGCGTGTCCACGCGGAGGGTCCGCTATATTAAGGCCGTCTGAAATCACTTAGCGAGGGAAAAAAACTAAAGAATATTAAATTATATTGCAGACAACTTCTCACTGTTATTTATTTATCATTGTTCTTCTTTTGATTTCTATGTAAAACTTAATTTTAAAAAAATAAACGTTTTGCTGCTGTGATGTTCATTTATAGTATCCTTGTCTGTGCTTTCATTTAAGACAACCTGTTCTTTGATATTGCAATAAATTAACTAAACAATAAATTATTACAATAAAGAATGTGGGCTCCATCTGATCGTCAACACTAATATAATTTACTAGAGAAAAATAATCTACATAAAGAATTTTACAGAATTTATTACTTGGCTACATTAATAATAAGCCATTCCACTGAGTAACCATGGTAACACACACTTCCTGTTTCCACCTGAGAGAGTGAAGTTTGTCCCAAAGCCTGCTGCTGTATCTCTACCCTACACCTGGATGGAGGGGACTTCATTCAGCTGCGAGTGTGACTTCTGACAAAGTGCACTCCGTCACAGAGGGGGATTGTTTAGGGGTTGGTTTGAAAAAGGCCCACAGTGAATGGTCGGATTCAAACCCTGTCCCAGTCTGCTCTGCTCCTCACCTGCTCTGCTGCCACACAGTCACACACCTCATCAGTCTAAATGGTAAATGGTAAATGGACTTGAGCTTGTATAGCGCTTTTCTAGTCTTCCGACTACTCAAAGCGCTTTTACACCTACCCATCACACCTACCCATTCACACCCATTCACACTGATGGGCTGGATATGTGGCCCATCCAGTATCTATCCATTCATGCCACATTCATACGCCCCAGACGCAGCAGGGGGAGCAATTTGGGGTTAAGTGTCTTGCCCAAGGACACATCGGACATGTTGCTCGCAGGAGCTGGGGATCGAACCCTCAACCTTCCGATTGAGGGGCGACGACTCTACCAACTGAGCCACAGCCACCCCTAACAGTCTAACAGCCCTCACCTGCTGCTCAGCCACACCCATCAGTCAAACTGCTCTCACCTGCTCGTCATCTCCAATCAAGCCAGTATATATGCAGCTTCACTTCACTCACTCTTTGAACAGGTTGTCTTAGCTCCCATGCCTGACTCTCCAGCACTTAATCCCGGATTGCCCACCTGGTATTGACCTGACCTGCCTCCGACCATCGTCTCTTGTCTCAACCCCCGGTAAACCTACAAGCCTTCTGTGTCTGACCACGAGTATTGCCTGCCTGTTTTCTTCTCCTCGTCTGCCTGTGGCTGGTTGGCATTTGGGCTGTTCCTGCTCAACCAAAGAGACTCAACTAATCATCTTCGCCTCTCCAGCTCACTTCTTCTGCTCTGTTGTCTACTTACGTTAACCTGCTAAATAAAGACTGTTTAAGAACGAAATACTGGTTCATTTGTGCTGCAATTGGGTTCACTCCATACCCGTTACAAACCCATGTTGCTACGTTAATGACTAAGCCTCTGTATATGGGGTGCACAATATAACCGCTAGGGTATCGGTACCCATTTTTCTCTTCTCTTACACAAAAGGACACATTGCTTATCATGCACCATGATGCAATGTGCATAAGACTCTATTATTCTATTGTGTATTTGTCAAAGGCTTTGGAAATGTAGCATTCACTTTTTATACTACACTGTATTATTTGTATGCTTAGACCATTTTTTACTTTCATGCACTGCATTTATTTTTACTTTGAAGACTAGCAAGTCAGTGAAGAACGCCTACATTATTTTAGCATCTACTGCACATTTTCTCACTTTTTCAATAATTGTGCAAGTTTTTTGTAAACCAAAACAAAGTTTTCTCAAAAATCCATCCATTTAACTGTTCCTTACATTACTCATGTTTTCTGTATGGTCCCATGGTGACGACTCCGTCTCTTCATCTTTCACATATCTCCGTCAAAATGACAACTCTCCAGACCCTGTCATTCCCCACCTGTCCACCAGTAATCCTCAGGGACTTCCTGCCTTGCAAATCACCTGACCTCTGGTGACATGCACACCAGTTAGCCATCCCATTATCTGTAATAATCTATAGTAATCCTACCAAATTTAAATGAGAGTTTGGTAAAAATAACGTCTCTTTAAACAAGACACATCAGTTATGACATAGGTGATGTGACTTACACTTACAGTCTCAAATCATAAACTCTGTTCACATAATCTCAATGTCTAACTTTTTCTTGTGAGGTCTAGCTTTTTTCCCTTATGCATAATGAGTGCAAGGGGTTGCTCGTCGGGGTTTTAAATGAAGATAATGTAGGTCATAATTGAAGTGATTAAACAAAAAAAATAAATGCATGATGACAGACCAGAGTTAAATTATTTAGTATGAGCTGCACACACATTTGTCTTTAGTTTGACAATGGGGAGTCAAAGGGGAGACAGGATGTAGGGTTTTTCAACACACATTACACCAAGATTCTCCCAAAAGTCTAAGTTTAACTTTAAATCATTTGTTCTATAGTGGGGTTTTTTTACCCATCGCTGAGCTGCAATTTACACCATGTTGTTAGGCTTGACTGCAATGTCAATACAAATGTATTTCACAAACAATATTTCAGATTATATAGAAAAGTCGTTGTTAACTAAGTCACGAAAAGCATCCTCAGCAGTAAATACTTCCCATTATCTTGGTTTTAGTGGAAATGACCTGTTAAAAATACTAATGGAAGGATCCCACTTCTTATCTTCAAACAGACAGGACATGTGCTCTTGTTAAGGGTGGCCAATAATTTGTATTTGAAATGTGTGACTTTTTTTGTTTTTCATTCAAAGCAATGCCAAAGAACCAGGTTCAATAGATTGTTGTATAACCATCATGTGAATAAGCAATAACAAAAAAAATGTAAATGGAAGACTGGCTAGCTTGCTAGAGTGACGCCTCAGACTGTTGTAAGCACATGCAAGTAGTAGGATAGGTTGTTGACCATTTTAATATACAAAACAACAATTATGATAGCTGCAAGTATTTTTTTGCATCTATTACTTCGTACATGATCAAATGTAGGACTGCATATAGTATCCAATATATTGCTTTGTAGTTTAAGGTGAACCCAGGTGTCATGATTCACGGGCAGAAACCAAGGAGGAAAATGCATGTGCAGAAAAATACAAATGTATTTAAACAAAAGACAAAACAAAAACTTAATTAATAAATCCAAAAACACACAAGGAGCAAAACAAGGTAAATCCAGAAAGCAGGGAAAAATCCAACAACCAGGCACATGAGGCAAAAGAAAGCAGTGTTCAGGAGACAAAGGACAATGAACCGACATGAGAGTGAGGAAACAGACTATATAGGCAGGGGTAATCGGACACAGGTGAGACTAATGACAGTTGAGGACAATCAGGATAGTCAAGAAGGCGGGAATTTTATATTGTTTACAGAAAGTAGAATTATGTTAGCTATTTAGATCCACACTCCATACCAGTAGGTGGCGGAAATGCTCCGATTTGTTGTTTACCAAGAAGAAGAAGAAGGCGGGAAACACAAGGGGTTCATTCGGATTGTCCCTCCCATCTACTTTCACTATCCACTTTACCATAACCCCGTGAATACGTCACAGGGTTAAGGAAAGGCGTTAGGAGAATTTCAACGGCGGCGGAGGTGAGTGACGCGAGTCTGCCGTGGTGGAACTACAGTTTTCAGAAAATGGACTACAAAAAGCTCATCTTAAAATGTTTCCCCTGTCCCTCCTTACCGGTGAAATAATCCTAAAAACTACGTGGTATGAATACAAATAAAAGGTAGGCTTTATTAGACACCAGGAAACTTCACTGTGATGGTTTTATAACATCAACATCACGTTCAGAGTTTACCTCTGGGTTTAAGATAATTTAAAGTTAAGGTAAATGATGACAGTGCTAACCTATGATCTGCATCTCTTTTCCTTTTTTTATAAACAAGGTTTTATAGGCCTATTACAATTTCACATATTAAATCAACATCAAATAACAGCAAATAGTCTCCACAAACATGATAAAAGAATCTCTAAAAGCAAGGTTCACCTTCCTCACACACACAATAAAAAGAAATGAAATAAATACAAAGGCTGTAAATAATTATAAGTCAAATCAATGTGCAGATTGTCTCCACATTTCTCCTCTGACAGATCGTTAGTTTTCGTGAAGGCACGGATAGGAGTCGGATGCGCGAGTCATGGCTGCCAATTAACTGCTTCCGGGGTTAAGGAAAAAACGCTAGTGAAAGTGGATTGGAGGGACAATCCGAATGCACCCAAGGAACACAGAACACAAGACCAGACACTGAGCAAAGTCAAAACTGACACTGAAAGTACAAAGTAAAACCTTACACTGAAAACCCAACCAAAATAAGATATTACAAAATAAAACAGGAAACTCTAAAGACTAGATTTAAAACACTAAACTAGGAGCCTTAAAACACAACACAGGAAATCAACTTACAGGCAACATAGGAGGCCATAGGGAAACACACTAAAGACTAAAGTAAACCACACAAGGAAATATTAAAACACTCAAGGGAAACAATCACTGCTAGGAAACCTAAACACGGAACACTAAGGAAAGAATGAAAACTAAAACAAGACGAAACACAAAACCAAACCATGACATCAGGTCTTTTGTTGTATTTTTAAGTGTGGGAAAATAAAGTAAAGCAATGATCATTCACTGTGTAGGCATTATGGAGAAGGAACATATTAGCTAGCACTATGGTTTTACAGTGTGTCATTATGAATGCATTCAAGATAAAATAAAAATCAGAACATGAGCTGAAGAATAAAAAGGTATGTTGATTAATCTACTCATACTTTCAAAATAATGTAAGCGAGCTCTGGAGATAAATAATGTACTTCTCTCTGGAGTTCAAAGCAGCGGAGTGCTCTCCTGCATCATATACATTTCAGTGCTAATGTTAAATTAAAGTTATTATTAATGTTTATGAAATGTAGCCATATGTGCAACATGGGAGATTGTTTCCCCACAAAGTAATGGGGAGTAAGAGGGGTTTGCTCCAGCAGCACTACAACGCTGATGATCAACTAGTATACAGTATCTCTGGAAGTTAGCTGGAGGAGTATAATGGGAATGGATGCCAGTGACAGGCAACCAAATTATATAATGTTAAGCTGAAGTAGCCCTAATCTGTTTTTTGGGTTGAAAACTGTTGGAAAACATTAGATAGATGTCATTGTCATTGTATAAAATAACACATTTAAAAAAACACAACACTTTGTTGGTAGTTGTCCCCGTACAGCAGCATAACAAGGAAAATCTTTCTTACGTAAACTCAAAGTCATTCTGTTTGGATTTCAGCCTTCTCAATGGTAAAGGATCTCTAAAGCAGGATGTAATGTTATGTTTTCAGCACAACAACAACATTTTCATTGTCACTGTCAAATCTGCCACATTAGCAGTTTATGTACTTACTGCTATAAACATTCAAACTCTGCAACTTGGATCCAAATGTCAGGACGAGTTGGAATCAGCAACATTGTTGCAAGAACAACAAATCCCCAAAAAAGCTGCAGATGTGTAAACCATAATCAGAGAAATATAACCTTTGGAGGCTTCAATGGATAAAAAAGTATTTTCTGAAAAACTTGACTTAGTGCAGCTATAGCATAGAAACTGAACAATCACATCCCCCCTGCAGCTCTCAGTCCCCGTTGTCATTATCCAAAGACAGAGTGTGAAAGCATCTATCATGCAGGGTGAAGAGACAAAATAGTCCCTCTACTTCTCTGTTCTCACCTGCTGTCATATCTGCCGGTATCATTTCACACATCCATGTCTCCATGTCTGCCTGATATTGTTTAGCCCTGCTTCAGTTCCCCAAGTCCCACAGATAAGGAACCGCATAATAGATTTACAAATGAAGTGAAAAATTGGCAAAGGAACTTGATAAAGCTGGTTTCACTGAAAAACTACTACAGATGCATCTGTATGTTTTCTAGGTCTTAAATGACCATTATTTGTGGGGTTTTAGTGTCTAACACTGAGGTTAAATTGGAGGTGCTGCAGAATGGGGAGTGTCCAGCTTTTTTCTTGTTTTGCCTTTTTGGTACAGCTGCGTAAATGTGAAGAATGTGTATCCTGGGGTCTGCTGCTTCAACATAAACCATTTTTTTCTCGATTTGACCATCTGAAAAATAATCGGGTAGTTTTAGTTTTATTTACCACCCAACAAACTGTTTTGCTATCTGTCCTGTCTGTTAAAATGTGTTGCTGGCAGCTTTTGTGGCATTTGTGTGGCCCATTTTCTTTGGTTGATACTTGATAACTTAACTTTTGGAGATGTGACTTCTTTTACGTTCTTAAATAATAAAGCAGGCAATATTTGGAACTTACTGGAAATGTAACAACCATTGGACACCTTAATTAATAGCCAGCAGCATAGTTACAACCAAGTAATCTGATTGGACCAGAGGCATCCCTTACATTCTGATCTAACACCATGAAGACTTTTCACTATGCATCAATCCTCCTCACCCATGTGACCCTTATCTTAATAGAAAACTACTGCTATTAGTTATTATAGCATACAATTTACTTTCCATTGATCAAGGTGATACCCCTGTGTCAACAGGACACCATCGCAACCATAAAATTGTAGTCAATACAGATGTAAAATAAAAGTAGGTCACTTTTCAAGCTTCCGTTAAAAGCAATATCAGCAGTGGCCAAATCTCAGCAGAGTTGATATTCAATACAGAATCTCTCCATTTTGTGTGATATTGCTCCAGTAAATAAAATAATATGATTAGCATAGAAATAGAGTCTAACTAAACACTATAGAGACGTGTCTGTGTTTTTTTTGGCACGGTGCCTGGACACAACTTTACCACAAAGAAAACTAAACTTGGATTGCTTTCAATGTACGCCAGTTGGAACTTGAATTATCCGTTTTTACAGACAGAAAACTTTCTTCCTTACTAAAGGCTATAAATCAAGCATGCATTCCCTAACAGCTATCAAAGCACACCTCAATAAGATTTCCAAAAAGCCACTTTAACTCAGAAAAACACAACATGAATCAAAGGGGCAAATGCGATCACAGCAAAGTTTAGGGAGCGTGAGTGATTTAGGTTTGGTGAAACATTGCAGTTACGCATAGCTGTCTCCCAGCTATGCTCTCCCACAGCAAAGTACTTGGTGACAAATTGGGGAAAACAGCTTGTGAATAACTAATTACGACTTGATCAGCAGGAATTTTTGAATCACAGCCTTAATCTGCCTTTGCATATATCCTATGTTTGAGCGAGTCTGTCAGATCCCATGTTCCCCCGCCTTTCTGACAGCGTGGTACACAGGATGTAACGCGATTAGATGTGACCCTGAACAGTACTTAATGACTTTATAGTGGATGGCGAAGGATGCAGCACAGGTGGAGCCGGAATGATTGAAGTTTTGGGAAGCGTGTTCAGATCATGGAGGTGTGACAGCTGACTCGCTCCTTACAGCATTTGTATAGTCGTGATGTGGTAGACCTTCAGGAGACTTTGGGAAGCTGGCTTTTAGCCAGATGGTTTTTCAATTCAGACATGCCCTTTTCACTGTACTCAAGTTTTTCACGTTCTTCTGTATGTCATGTAAATCTGTCATCATTAACAGAAGCTGAACTTTAATAGCCATACAACCCGTCTCTGGCAGACAGATGTTGAGTTTCTAAACCATCAGCTTTTTCCCAAACATTTGACATTTTGATGGCTTAAAGGTCACATGTATTTGCTATATATCTCTGTGGGCTTTGCTTTTCTGCAGCTTTACTTATTGACCCATAGTGCTGTTTTAAAAATAATATTTTGCAATTTCAAATTATTTCCACTGCATGAAAAGTACTGTCCAGGAGATCTGGATGCATAACCCTATCATCAGCTCTGAACTACAGATCATAATGATGAACTTTGTATTTTTGGTTTCCTGCTAGTTGCCTCTGAAATTCCAGAAATAGATTTGATGGCTAAATGTTCCCCTCTTAACACACTTAAGTAAGCTACAAGATGTGTCTTAAAATCGGTGTACATGTCCTGATGTTTTACCTTGTAAACTGTTATGCCTTGTACTATGTTCTGCTTTATTCTGTGCTGTCTTGTTTTAGCTAAGTTCTCTTCTATTTGTGTTGTTTTTCTATTTGTCTTCATTTTTTTTAATTTTTATTTTAAAAACCCTCTTTAACATCGAGGCGAGGGGACTACAGATGAAAGCTAGCATTTTGGCTAATTCTAGCATTTTTACCCATGTCTTATCATGTGTTATATTATTATGCACTGTCTCCTTCCGAAATAAACTGAATTGAATGTTGGTGTCTGGGAGATCTCTGACTGTACTGCTGAGAAAGAAGAAAGGAAGGATAAGAAATGCTTCTGAAAATAAATTCAAGTAATCTAGGACAAACTGCAGGATCCACACTGAGAGATGGCTCTGACTTTTCCACTTTAATATTAATATGATACTATTTTAAATGTAGTGATGCCAAAGATAATACACTGTTTGGCATTATTGTTTTTATCAAATATTCTGATTCTTATTTAATTTATCGAGATGAAGTTCAGGACGTTCTTTTGTTTTTTATTTAAAGATTGTATTTGTGGGCTTTGTGGACTTTATTATATACAGTGGATAGAGTCAGAATTCAGCGAGCGAGCGGGGGGGGGGGGGGGGGGGGGGGTGATCATGGGGTAAGGAACCACTGGTCGGATCTGAACCCGGATCTTTGGACATTTTTAAATTGAGAAATCTAAAATCATCCATTGAAGGATCTGTTTTGTTGTCAGTGTACAAATGTGGCAAATGACATAGTAGTAGAAAGTATTTTGATTACAGTTATTTATTTGAAATGTTTTTGGTTTTCAGGAAATGGCTCCAAATTGTCTACAAAAGCCACATCATGTGTATTGAATTATTGATGAAGATGGTTTACTTGTAAGGAATGATAACTTGTAATGCTCTATATATAACAGCAGTGTTTTTGATCCAGGAGGAAAATCATTGCTGTGTTTTTTTGTTTACACTATTGGGTAGGGTGCTAGTATAGCTCAGTTGCTAGAGCAGGCGTATATCCCATAAAGGCTAATGTTTTAATAATCCTGGTCGGATCGCTTCAATCTCTGTTTATTGATGTCATTCTCTGTCTTTAAATGTTATCACTTACTCATCTAAACAAATCTTTCTGTACATAGCTTTCTATCTTACGTTCTCCCGTAAATAAACATCAACAGAGCACCCCCTACAGGCCTGGAGGACTTTCGTTTTGGCCGAACTTACAGTGCATTTCTGTATTTGTTATTTTCTGAACGTGTGTGTTTTTGACTTAAGTTTTGTTTCTGTACTTGTAGTGCGTTTGATGTATTTGCAGTTGTTTTGCCTTTTTGCAGCATGTTTATTTGTTTTGCAACATGTTTGTGGTTTTGCAGGGCACTTGTGTCTTTGCATTTGTTTTGGAAGTTTTAATTTTCTTTTGTATGTGCAGTGTTTCTAAATTAGCTGCATGTTTTACTGTTGTCGTTTCATCAGTTGCCGAGCGTTTGCCCCTACTGGCCACTGTACTTTCTCATCAAGCGTCTAATCGCTCTCTATCTTTCCAGTCTAATAAATACCAGAAAACCATCATTCTAATAAAAAATAAAAAAAAATCTAGGATTCTACAGGTTAACCACACTACCTATCAATAAGCAGCACTGAAGGATGGATCTTATTTTATTAAAAATAAAGAAACCAATGTCACATATTCATGGCCTTACAGTTATGTGCAACACTCCAGAGGCTGTCATTAAAATATCTATTTGTCTGTACCAATACTTAAGTAAAGATGATTAACATTGCAGAACATTTTTTGAAAGGAAAGCTGTGAGGTTTCTCCACGTCTCTGAAGGGAATAATTTCAGTTAAAGACATATCATTACGGTTTAGCTACAAATATCATAAAAAAAATACCTCATCTGCTCCATCCCACATGCATGCTCCTTCATGCTTACATCTACCCTCATCTGTAGCCAACCTCCTCTCTTCATCACTCAGGACCAAGCACCAAACCTGAGGGAACAGAGTCTTATCCATTGCTGCCTCCCTCCCTCTGGAACTCTCTCCCCAAACACATGAGACTGAGCAGAACTAGAAAAAAGTACTGAGTACAAAAGTTGTTTCAATAAGTAGAATTTAATTCTACATACATAACGTGAATGAACAGATTTGCAACAATTCAAATCCCTGATCAAAACCCATCATAAATTCAGACGGGCCCCATACTCACATTGTAATTTCAGTTTGCGTGAGATTATTCTATGCAAGCCTTATCAGCTGACTGCCAGCTGATCTGCTGAAATCATTCTATTGGTCAAATGATCTACAGGTCCCGACTGAACTGCTATTAATGCTAATGTTTCTTTTTGGGACATCGATTTGATGTTTCCTTTAATTTGCTTTGTCTGAATGTAACTCTGTAAAGTGTTTCAACCCAGTCTCGTCAATCTGTTTACAAATAACATGACATTACATTTTTAAATTATGTGCCATGTGTGCACCAAATTGCAATTTTGCGTGCATATAATACACCAATCCCTGCCACTAACTTCTATAGCGAGCGGAAGTGCACGCTTTACCTTTAAACGTCATGACGTCACCAGCATATGATACGACTTGCAACACATCCCGACTGGTTAAGGTTAGGAAAAGGGATTGGGAGAGGTTAGAATAGTTGTCTTGGGCCCCTCCGAGACCCCTGTCCTAAACCTGACCAGCAGACTGACTTGCAACACATCCTGGTTAAGGAATGGATTCTGGGGTGGCTAACCCCTTGACTCCTGACGAAAGTTATGTACATTCTTGTACTGTTACGCTTCTTCGCTGGCTATGTCATGACGTTGAAAGGTAAAGCGCTTGCTATAGAAGTTAGTGGCAAGGATTGGCGTATTACATGCACGCAAAATTGCAATTTGGCGTATGCATGGCACATAATTTGAAAGTGTAATGTTGTGTTATTTGTACGCAGACTGTGAGACTGGGTTGAGTGTTTTATTAAATTAAAGTCATTCTTATGTTAAAGGTTGAATGGGCAGCTTTTTTATCCACGAGATGTCGCCCTTGAGCACAAGCATGAAACCAAAGCAACTCCTGCTACGTTTGTCACAATTTGGTCTTATTTAGCTTGTATTTCAGAGTTTAGATTTTCTCATATTGTTTTAGTTCTCATTCTTCCCTAGTGTTACTTGTTTCCCTTGTGTGTGTTACTTTTTTCTTTTTCTTTTTTTTTTTAAATTAGTGCGATACAAATAAAAAAGGATGGAATGATTGACTATTTTTGTCATACATGCATGTGTACCACTCTTGGTGGTTTATTTTCCATGCTACCCACCAACAGTTAACTAGCTCATGGAAGAAAGAAAAAAAAAAAAACACAGCTGAACTCCCTCGTCATCAATTAGGCCTGTGCTGAGTCTTTCTCCGAACACACAGGCTGTAATAATATACATTAAGAACGGCCTGTCTGGGATGAGAGCATTAGCGTCCCCACCCGGCTAGTTGCCATTAGCATTAACATAGTTGGGAGGGCTCACTTCCACAGAGCAGACCCTGCACTGAGAAGATAAGGATTGAACAGAGGGCATGCTGCAAAGGTCCACTCAGGCCTCCCTCAGTGCTAATATTCTCGTCCTCCTCCTCCCATCTCGCTGCCAAGAAGGGGCATTAAAAATATCTCTACCATTACAAGCAATAAAAAAACATGCACACGGGGGCACTTGCACATGCAGAAACACGTTTTAAATGTATGTTTGCATATACACAAAACACTATTACTCTGCAAAATGACTGAATTGATTAGAGAAAAACTGGCCGCAGCATTCTCCACACTAATTGTGCTTATCAATGTGTGAAATGGTAACTGGCCTTTTTTTTCAGTTTTGCCTTCATGTCTTCTGTAGGTTATTAACTGTTATGAGAAATGAACACAATTATGTAGTAAATTCTTTGATTAACTACATGTTTTTTTTTCTATATTTCATATTAGCCTTTTCCTTTAAAGGCTCTCATTTAATAAGCAAACATTCTCCCTAAGAATATTGTTTGGCCCCTGATCATTGCATTTTCTGATGAGAATCAAATTGTATAGAACAGGGAATTGAAATACCTGAGAAATAACTCCCCCCAAGGGAGGAAATGTTATCTTCTGCTGTTCTTATCTTGTCATCACAGGGACAGAGAATAATATTGTGCCAAAACCTACAATGTCAATTATGTCCCCATGTGGTAAACTATTTCCAAGTGGCAGCAGATACACATAATGGAAGTTGATGCAATAATAAAGAAATACTTGGTTTTACCTTTGAATGCAATAATTCTAAATACAGTTCCTATATGTGAGATATTTACTGAATTTAATCATAAAATGACTGCATAATCATTCTATATCAGGCTTCAAGGAAACACGTGTTCTTTGACAACAATGCAGCAGCCAGAATGTCATCCTTTAAAGTTTTGATTACAGTACGACAGGGTCCGTTTTTGTTTTGACCAGAGAAGATAGTCAGCCCCCCCATAGCTGTTTTGGATGCCCTTCAGTTTATTATTTTTTTAAACTTTATTTATCCCCGTGGGGCAATTCAAAAGCACAGAGACGTACCAAGCAGTTGACTGCAAGAGCAGTGACACGCATACACATTCATACACCCCTGACGCAACGGGAGCAATTCGGGGTTAAGTGTCTTGCCCAAGGACACATTGCTTGCAGTAGCTGGGGATTGAACCCTCCACCTCCAGACAACAACTCTACTAATTGTCAGTATAATCTCTAAACTCTCACTCGGATCAGGCAGGGAGCCTGTGGCATGCATGGGAGACATTCAAGCTATGTTTGAGCAGGTGAAGGTTGCAGAACAAGACGGAGACTTTCTGCGCTTCCTCTGGTGGCTGGAAGGAGTCCTCGACTAAGAACTTGCAGCCTCCAGGATGACGGTGCACATATTTGGAGCAGTGTCATCTCCAAGTTATGCCAGCTATCCGCTCAGGAAAACTGCTGATGACAACAGGTCAAACTTTTCTGCAGAGAATGTTCAAGCTGTTGAACAAAACTTTAATGTGGATGACTGTTTATTGAGCTTGGGCTCAGAAAAAGCAGCCATGCAGAAAACAAAGGAACTTGGCTCTCTTTGTGAAAGAGGTGGTTTCGTTTTGGAGAAATGGGTGAGCAACAGTGTTGCAGACAATTGTGGAAGACCAGCCGACAAAAGATATAAAGGAGCTTGATCTTCATAGTGACGATCTTCCAATGTAAAGATCCCTAGGTCTGCTTTGGTGTGGCTGGGACGATGCAATACCACCAGACATCTTAAACAAAGGAAGTGTGGTTGCAGGAGATCCAGTTGCAGTCATCATCAAAGGTTGAAAGTGTCAAAACCAAGAGTTGCAACCAAAAAAACCCCAAAAAAACAAACCGAAGTGTAAAACCAAAAAAACTTTGGTACCCATACTACATCAACTGCATCATTTTGCAGATACCAATAAGGACGGCTATGGAATTGTAACTTTCATCAGGCTAAAGAACCACGGAAACATTGTCATCGTTGCTTTCCTTTTGAGTAAAGCCAGAGGTGCGCCTCTGAAATCTGTAACAATTCCCGACTGAAACTTATTGCTGCTGCTCTAGCTGCCAGAGTTGATGCCATGTTAAAAGCAGAACTTCAAAATGAAGTAGTACCTGCATGGCTCGCCGAGCAGTTCATGTGTAGGTGTCAAACTCTTTTGAAACAGCCTGCATAAATGCAACGCGTCGATTTATTAGCCGGAGAAGTCAAGTGGCACATCTCAGGCCAGACAATGGAACAAACTTCGCCCGGGCTGAAAGAGAACTGAGAGAGTCTCTTGCTGAATTGAACCATGAGTGTAGTCAATGAGCTCTGATTCCAGCTGGAGTTGTCTTGAGTTTCAATCCTCCAGCAGGGTCTCATCATGGTGGAGTTCTGAAGCGTAGGATACGCACGGTAAGACGATGTTTCAAGTCAGTCTTGCACCAGCATATGTTGGATGATGATGGACACTGTTATGTGTGAATTGGAAGCTCTTCTTAACTCTTTCCCCGCCAGAGAATTCTAGAATTGTTGCAAGCCAGCGCCAGCCTTTTTCACCAATCTTTCAAGACTCACAGAATATTTTGTTCTTTGAATATGTAAATATTGAATACATCAAAAGAAAGATCAGAGCCTCTGCTTTCATATACAAAAAACTATTTTATTCAAACTTCATTCAATCTTTTTTTATCAGCACTTGAATATCGGCCATTTTCACAAAAAAACATTCCGGACAAAAAGCTGAGAAAACAGCACTTTTGTAAAACACACTTATTTTCAAGAAAAAAAATGTGATTTTGAGTTTACATTTGGATTCTTTTTACTTTCATTTGACAACTACAGTTATATTTTAAAATAAATAACTAAAATAAATAAAAATGATTACATAAAATTATAAATTTTCTTTGAATAGTGTAGCACTACAACATTTACAAACTATATTATACATTTTTCTTCTCTTATACACTCAGAAATGCTTTGTTTTTACAAACAATTAAATATTATTATTTTCAATAATAAAACATTAGTTGAACAAAAACCTGATCAAGAAGAGAGACAATTGTGTCTCCCAGGGAAACGCCTTCTCCGCAATAGGGTTTCATGTTGTAACACCTGTGTCAGAATCGCAAAGGATGTAGGATTTGAACCCATATTTGACAGGTTTTTGGGGATTGTATACCCTGAACGCTAGCCGTCCACACCACAGAAGCATACCCTCATCAATGCAAATGTTGGTGTTAGGTTGATATTTGAATTTAGATATAAGGTAATATAAGACAGGGCGGACTTTGTACAACCTGTCAGTGCTATTTGCTGGCCTTGATTCATAATCATTGGAGTGTAGAAATCTCCATATGATTTCAAACCGGTTGCGGGACATGACCTTGTTGAAGTAGGGGGTGGCCAAAATGTCATCTGTAGACCAGTACATTTCAAGGTCAGGCTTACGAATGATATGATCAAGAGCAGCAGCATCATTTAGAGGTCCAGGATTCTCAGTGAAAAGAAAGTCTTTTGGCTGCCAGTTCATTTCTTTCCACATCAGATTACCTGGACCAGGACCTGCACCTGGCTGGTTTAAAGACCCTCTTGCTTGGTCACCAGGTACTTGACCTCCACCACGCCCATGAGATCCACAGGTCCGACCTCTGCCTCTTTGCTGTGATCGACCTGTAAATAATTAGAATGACAACGTTTTTATTCAACAGTGTGATGTGCACAAGGAGAGGAACGTTATTTTTCGGCCTCTTCATATCATATCTTACCTCTTTCACCTTGGGTAGTTCTGTATAAAGGACACATGGGCCTTGAATCCCTGGACTCTGTGTGTAAAATGACAGTAAAATGTCATCAAATATTCACTTGGTAAATAGTTTGTGTACAAAATGAAAGCTAAATTATTTCTTTTTTATCTTCTCTCACAAATTAGCAGATGCTCTTGTCTTGTAGTATCTAATAATCATACAATCCAAGTAACATACTATCAAACTAAATAAAATATGTTATCATGACTCACCTCTTGCACCTACGTGTATGTCTGGACTTTGGAGACCTGGACTCTGTGTCTGGAAATTACAATAAAAAGTCAGTCAAAAATTCGTTTGGTACATAGTTTATGTACAAAACTGAGGGATATGTTATTTCGACGTCACGTTATCTCATGAATTATCAGATGCATATGCTATCACAGTAAATCAAAAAATAACGTGATCATATCTTACCTCTTACACGTCCTGAAGGTCTGAATGTAGGTCCTGAATCCCTCCATTCGCCGCTGCTGCCTTCATCCAGATCAGTTTCACGGAGGTCAAAAAATGAATTATCAGAGTCTGTATCTATAATTAACTCTATAGCTTCCGTAGCCGAATATCTCCTTGCTGGCGCTGGCATGTTTGTACTGTTCAAGAGCTTTTATCTCATATCTATACAGCTAATATTTACTTTTTGACGCGCGTCAAACTCACATACAGACTGATCGAACTCCGCCGGCTGGAAAATAAGGACGAAGGAGATGTTTTTTTTTTTTTTTTTTTTTTTCTCTACTTTCCCGCGGGTGGTCTTGTTTGTTGGTTTTTGACCCCACAGTCCTGTAACTTTTTCACAACATCCGTCAGAGCGCCCCCCATCATATTACACTGAAAACACCAATTGACGGAAATTTCCGTCAATGGCGGGTAACGGTTGGGTTCCAAATGACGGAAATTTACGTCAATGGCGGGGAATGAGTTAATGATCGTCCAATAACCAAGCTGTCAGATGACCCAAATGACTTGGAACCTCTCACTCCAAACCATCTGCTTTTAAAAGAAAAGCCAGCCTTACCTCCTGAACTGTTTGAATCTCCTGACCTTTATGTAAAGCGTTGTTGGAGGCAAATTCAATACCTCTCAGATCTGTTTTGGAAGCGATGGATCCAGGAGTACCTGCCATTGTTGAAAGAGAGGGAGAGGTGGAATCAAACAAAACAGAGTTTAGCTGTCAGAAATGTTGTTTTTAATCATGGATTCCTGTGAATCTTGGCCTCTAGGTAGAGTGCTGGAGATTTTTCCTGATGCAAAGGGCATGGTGCGTTCTGTCAAACTTCAGACCAACAACAGTATTATTGAAAGACCTGTTACTAAACTTTGCCTGGCACATGAGGTTTCAATAGTCATGAATGTGCTTATATTAGAAATGAGGTGTTCACATCCTGCTCCTATTGTTTTGTATTGAATTGTTACGTTTGCTTGCCGTAACAATTAGTTATTGCATAAACTCCCCATATACAGGTACGCAAATGTATTATTTAGATAACTTCACTTGTGAAATGATAGCGAGAAAGCTCACATTTGTTTCAATTTTTCTGGCAAGGTTGCAGATAGTTGTTTTTTTTTTCTTTTATGACAGACATTGTGTCACAGATAGAAAGAAGCAATCAAAATCTGCACACCAAGGAGCTCCCGTTTAAAGGATTCAAGCCAACATGCTCAAAACGTCAGTAAATCCTTTGAATAGGAGCTCCTTGTGTACTGAATTGTTTGCTTCTTTCAACTCACAGTATTGGTGATTTTGGATCCAGCACCCAGTTATGAATGTGCTCGTCTTTTTGGATTCCATTGAGACATTGTGTTACAAACAATCAGGGGATTGATTAAGGAACGTATTGCTTTTTAAGGACCTGTAATTGCATGTTAACAGGCGAGCACAATGACCGTCATTGCTTTTGTCACTGTTGATCCCTGCCTGGTAACTTATTCATACGTTTAAAGATGGGTACATTGATAAGTGTTTCATGTGATGTAACTTGCTTCACCTTGAATTTGACTTGTTGCACTGGCTTTGTTTATATAAAGCTTTGATTTTTGGTTCATAATTGGCTTTTTAAAACACAAGGAAAAATGTATCATCTGAATTATTAAATTTGATTATTTCCTGGCTATGATGTTTCTGTGCATGTCCTTTGTGGAGATGTACATTGTTGTAACCAACGACTTGACAGACATAAAGGTAGAGTGGGGCTAGCTTATGACTTGCAAAATATATGACTTGTTTAAATATTACATCTTGACCTGTCAAAAGTCATAACAATTTCTGTTTTTATACATCCAGTATGTTTGGGTTATTGGAATACAAACTAAGCAGTAAAGATATCTTAATGCTTAAGAAAACAATACATACCATACTGTAACGCTTTCTTAGACATCTCACAATGTTGACATTATCGTGAATCCATTTCTGGATCTCAATCACTCTCTATTTTTGTGGTATTTTTTGTGTGGTGTATGAGGCTTTGATCCAGTGTTTCTGTTTATTTGGACTTAAACACATCCTGCTGTGGTCAGATACGGGGTGTTAAGGGATCGTCTGTGCCCTGAAGTGTGCTTAATCTGTGTCTGTTACTTTGTAATATTTTCTCCTGTCAAATGAGCTAATGTGATCTCACTCAACCTTAATCTCACAGATGTGTCCCAACTTGGCTGACGCAACAGCTTCCAATCCGACCACATGCTGTGATAAAACAAGTGTGTTGCAAATACTACTTTGTAGTCAAAATACAACAATAGCAGGCAACCTGCCAGAATGAGTTCAGACCCTCTGAGAACAAAAGCACAAATTTCCCCCATGTGCCTATAACAAAAATTAACTTCTGACAGTTAACAGTTTGACAAGAAGTGGGTAATATTAGATGAAGAAAAAAAAACATCAAGGTAAAACAGTAAAGGAAAATTGGAAACAAGATTTAAAATTTCTGCGAGGAAATGAAAAAGGTACACTACACTATAAATTACATAATTTAGTTAGTACACATCACACCACTTATTCATTCGTTTCCTTTTTTAAAACCATAATTTCTGTTTTTCCCACCTTTGACAACCCCCATCTTATTTTAAAAAATGGATTAGAAAATCACTGCTGGTGGGACCAGGGTAAGATGACATGCGTGTTTACACTGCAGGCAAAAGTTTCCCATATGTGTCTCAGATCTGATTTATTTTATGACTGTCACATGGCATCTGATATGTTCAACCAGCTTTTTGGCTTCTTTCACATGATCGAAATCAGATTGGCTTTCATGATCCTGTTGTCTGCAGATTGTCATATTATAAAAACTCAGAGCAAACTGTGTTATTAAATAATGAACTAAGATTTTGTAAAGTAGATATAGATGTAACTAAATCAAACACAGTTGCAGCAACACATGCGGGAATAACTGATCTAAAAAAAATGGATTTATCAAGAAAATTATCCAGAACGTATCTTACTGTCATGTGTGCAGCGTCACGAACAGAGGAGGAGACCCAAATACACGACTCTGGGGTAAAAGCAGAATCAATGTCCATTTATTGCAAGCAGGGTTCAGGACACAGGTAGTCAGTCGGTTCCAGGCAGAAGTACAAAAAACGGCAGGCAGGGTTCGGTACAGATAGTTCCAGGCAGAATACAAAAACGGCAGGCAGAAATCGGGGTCAAAAAACAATCAGAATCAGAAGACAAATACAAAAGTGCTGGTATCGCTGCTCCAATAGACAAGACAAACTGGCAAGGAGTGAGGGGAAACATAGACACTTATATACTGAAAGGGGGTGGAGTTAACAAGACACAGGTGAGACACATCAGGTAATCAGCAGAGTGGAAAAACACCGGCGAGAAGGACATGCAGCCAACAGAACTGACAGAAAAGGGAGGTGGAGTTAAGACACAGGTTAGACACATCAGGTAATCAGACAGGAAGGAAACAAGGAACAAAAAGCACAAGACCAGAAACTGAGGACAAGAACAAAGTAAAACACAAACACAGGGCATGATACAAGAAGAAATAGAAATAAACTAAACCCTTAACCAGGGAATGTGACACTTGCTGCAGAGCTACTTCAGCCTTAGTTACCATGGCAATCTCAAATAAGAAGTAAACCACCTAATAGGCCCACTAAAAAAACCGTTAACCTTGAAGTTACCTTATTAAAGGTTGTCACTTTATTCTTCTGCAGGGGGGTTGTAGATCATCAGATTGGTCTGTTCTGCAATCATCTCTCTTCACATCATGCAGCGTAAGACATCTCAGGGTTTTTTTGTGCATGCCGGTCAGTTCAAGACTATGACCAGCTCACACAGGAGTCTGATCCAGTCAGCATTTTCAAAAACAATGTGAAGAGCCAAACAAAAGAAATAGGATCTGAGCAAAAAAAAAAAAAAGTTAAGGCCTGCAGTGTGAAAGCAGACTTTAGAGGCAGAAATGAAACAAAAATGTACTGACAGTGTTTCACACGTTTTGTAGTAACAATATGCACTCAAATCTGAAAAAATGTCAAATCTATAAAATATATTTGTTTAAAATGAATCTGTTTTGAAAAGTTATTGATTTTAGAGTAAGCATGGGATAAGAAACATCCTTCCTGGTGACTCTACTGCAGGAAACACTTGTACTGTAATTGCAGTGCTACACTCAGATTTATGTGGGTCATTTAGTGTAGAATGTGTGTTTTAAATGATAAAAGTTTGATACATAAAACTCTTTAAAGAACTTTTCCACAGTAATTTAGATGGCTAGAAAACGTTTTAGTTTGTATTGTCTCCACCAAAGAACATGTTTATGTTCTCCTGTGAAATGTTTTGGGAAAAAAACAAAAAAACAATTTTTAACGACAAGTGAGTCTTAAAGGGATTGCATGAAGAGAAAACATTGTATGTTTTCTATTTGCTTCATCTTGAGTTAAGTGTGGTTGTTTAGGATGCAGTTGGATAATTTTCTTATAGACTTCATTTTTTTGCAATTCTTGAAGTTGCCCTCTCCTGGGCAGTAAAATAAGTGCAGGCTAAAAGCAATTTAAGAGGCCACATGTTTTTGTTGTTTTTTTGTTGGTTTTTTTTCCAATATAAAGTCTATGATCCACAAACAGCTTGATAAAGCTTTACAGCAGCAAAGGATGGTGTCTTCACTGTAATTTAAAGCAGGGGTGTGCCATGATTAATATGTCCCAGTAGCACAGCTGGATAAAAAACTAAAACAATTGAACTCTTGACCAAGTAAGTACACAAATGCATCCTAAATGACAGTTTAAACTTCAAACAGAGGCACAGGGATGAGCCTGAGTGCTGACAGGCAGAGGAGAAGAAAAGTGGCTATCCAGTAAACATCAAAGGTGTAAAACATTTCCTGAAGTGCAGGAGTGTGTGTCTAAATGTGTATGCCTGTGGTGTGTGCAGAGTGTGATCACAAGTTTGTATGAACGGCCATAGCAGTGTATAGTTTTATCAATTAGAGCCCACACACGCCTCCTATTAGCCTTACCTGCCTGTGGCACAACTACACTCTCTCAGGCTCATGAACAAAGAAACACAAAATGGTTGTGACGCACGCTCTGATTTTCTTTCTGTTGAAGCTCACAGCGGTTTTTTTTTCCATTTCTGGCACCCAAAGATAATTAGCCGTCCTTCATGTGTGGTGGATATCCTTCCTGACGGATACAAAAACAGTTAGTGTTTGGAGAGGTTCCTGTCCTCTGTATGAACCTTTATTTACACGGAAATGCCACAAAAACTTCTTGATAGTACTCTTTTGTGTGTGCGGGTGTGTGTTTTTGAAGGTTATCCTAATGATTACTAATATTTACTTGAATGACAAACATTATTTTGATCATTATTATAGTCAATGATTAAAGATGAACTTTGACAGTAACTCATAGACTAATCAGTGTCATGATCTTATTTATGCTTGTACTACCAGAAGGCTGATGGTCAAGGAGAGGCGGGGACGGAGGATCTCCTGAGGTAAAAGATGAGTGTGCTATATGATGAGAATATTTTCTCACTATGCTATCAAGAAAAGAGTGGAGAAGAAGATACTGGCAAAGTTTTAAAAAATGCAGCGGTTAAATTACATGCATGGATGTCATAGCAATATAGTGCAGTGATTCGGAGGAAACCCATGGGGTCGACAAACCAGCTTGGGGGTCTGCGGGATAATTTACAAAAAATTGTTGAAGTATGCCGTTACATTAACAAAGCATATTTACAAACTGGGATCTCTTGCACCAATAAAATCAGCTAATTTGTCCACTACTACCACCTAATTTAGTTTTGTGTCAATAAGTCAGTTCTGATAGGATCGTAACATGTCTGTCACTTCAAAGTCACCATGAGAAAAATAAATTAAAAAAAACACCTCAGAGCCAAAATTTTGTCAGATGAAAGCGTAATGATAATTTATACTTTATTAATCCCACGAGGGGAAATTTGGTTTACACTCTGTCTAATGATCATAAACGCTCACTTCGTCTGAAATACATGTAAAAAAAAAAAAACATCCTATGGATATGCAGTAATGGAGAGGTTCCAGAGTGAGGGGGCTGCCCACAGCGAGTGCTCAAGTGCACCTTGGCAATGTTCAGGGCTGACACCTCTCCAGCAACCAGGACAATTTCCTGGCTTGGTCCTTGCTGGGACTTGAACCAGTAACCCTCCACTTCCCAATCCAAATCCGTACAGACTGAGCTACTGGAGCCCTCACATAAATGTAGCCTAATTATATTGTTGCAAAGTACTCCATAGTACATTAATACATTGTATAATTATATGCTTATCAACACTACAACAATTAGGGGGTCCTTGGAAACATTTGTCACAAAGGGGTCCATGGCCTAAAAAAAATTGAGAACCCCTGATCTATTGCATGTTCTCTATGGTCACCGGACATAAATGTCCAAATCCCTTACCAGTTGCTTGAGGTGAATTTTAAGGATAATATCATATTGCGTTCTCACATCAGCTCGGTCCAACTTCCTGCAGAAAAGTACTAGTTGTCTGGAACAAGAGACTCCTGGTAACGTCTGAGTGAAAAATCGGTCCGGTTCAGAATGTGTTGAAGCACTACTGTATTCACTGTATTGATGAACTGCTGCGTGAAGTGTGTTTTAACCATGAGATTTAATGGGCAGTAAAAACGCCGAAATGTCCATTCTTTTAGTGTAACATAACTTTCCTAAAAGTGAGCCAGAATTCAAAAAATGAAAATATTTGAAAATACTAGGCTTGGCTTAGTTCAAATCACATTCGTCCTGGTTTTAACCAAAACAGACAATGAAATCTTGAATGACTGAAAGTTAAGACAATTTTAGCTTTGATCATGTGGTACACATGCCCAAAGTC
The DNA here is from genome assembly GCF_947650265.1 of Symphodus melops. Taxonomy (NCBI): domain Eukaryota; kingdom Metazoa; phylum Chordata; class Actinopteri; order Labriformes; family Labridae; genus Symphodus; species Symphodus melops. The sequence continues at coordinate 8,959,530 of NC_136705.1, forward strand.
ATGAGGTTGCTGATTTGCACCTGAAGCACAAGACCGTGCAATGTTGAAAAATAATCTTAAAAAATATACCAAAAATCCAATCAACACGCAGCGAACCCACAGATGTCAAAAAAGGGGCTAGTGGGTAAGAATACTTTTCAAGCCCCCTATTGCAGCTATTTACATGACTGAGGTCAGGGCAGACATGTTAAATCCCTGCTCTTCTACTTTGCATCATTAAAAAAAAGAAAATCAAGAAGAGAATTTAATTTTATTATTCAGTCCCTCCAGGATTTTGCAGACATTTTGGGGGATTGTTGCGGGCTAATATACCGGTTTTTACGGCAGCTTTTCCAAAAAATTGCAATGCATGTGGCAATGTTTTAAGCGTTTTTTTTTTTTGCAATTAAATTGTGGCAGGAAGCAAAATTTGCAAAATAGTTGATTATTAGTGATTATTTTCTTGCACACACTTTGATGTGATTGAGGGATATTTTAACCTGAGCAGAGCGATTAACTTTGTGAAGCATGCTCGTCTCCCTCTCACATGCGCGCACATGCACACATACACTGTCATTTTTCTGTGGCTGCGCCAAGCTCTTTCCTCTTTTCAGAAAGGCACTGTTGACTTCAAATTTGCTCTTTTCAAAATGTCTGATATTCCCTGTATTTTATATCTTCCTACAGTTCGTATCGTGTACCCAGATCGTCTATGCTCCGTGTCTGCTTAGTTAAAAAACGATCTCAAATATTAAACGTGCAGTAAAAAGTGACGGAGCAGTGTCAGCTACACAGCTGCACTTTGTCAACAAACTGTTTTCATGGAAACAGGACGGACCTGCATCCTTTTCTTTTCAGCGCACAGATGCTTCATGCACACTCTCCTGAATGTTTATAAACAAGGAATATAAACATGGTCCGTGGTCACTAAACTTTGGTCACGTATAGCTCGCTGTTTTCGCGGGGGGATTACTCTGATTGGTGAGTGTCGTGGGGAAAACTATTTTCAAATTTGCAGGAAAGTTAGGGTGATTGCAAGGTCGCCTAGAAATTGTGGGGATTGGTTGAATTTGCGTGAATCGCAACATTGCGACTTCCTGGAGGGACTGATTATTTCTAATCAAATAGGCAAAGTAATAGTGTTTAGTCTCTTTGTTACCTGATTACAAACACTTGTACGTGAAGAACAACCTGCAGTCTGCTTCAAACCAAAAGAAAAGCCGCTACTGGCAAAAACATTTAATGTTAAATTGCTTATTTAGTATTTGTTTTATTATTTTATTATATGTTTTGACATATAATTTGACAATGAACTCGCAATGATATTTATGTTTCAAGAATTCTGAAAATTATTTATTAGGTTTTGAATATTGATTTTAACATTTCATATTAACAGAATGCTTGTTTGACAGGGAATCAAATAAAACAAATTAAATGTCGTAAGTTATCAGCATAAACTCTAATATATCGATTTCAGAGGACTTATGCTTCAAATTTTGAAGTCCTCATGTTAAACACTTTTTTAATCCCACCTCATCACATACTGACTCTTTACAAACGAACAGATGTTTAGAACCTGTGTAAATGTCCAAGGGTTCGTTTAACGTCTTTTTCATGTCCATCTTTTCTCAGGTATTTAATTCCTAAGGTTGAAAAGTTTCATTGAAATCTTATCCGCAGAATTCAACCAACGAGTGATAGTCGATAAAGGGGTGTGCCTGTTCGTAAAAAAGTCTTCCATAAAATATCCTCTTGAGTTTCCTTGGCCATTTCTCCACAGATCTCTTTCCTCTCTTCTCCTGTCACTTGTAAGAGCTTTGGGAAGACCCTTAACATGATGGGTCCGGCTACATCCGGTTTGTCCAAGGACTGAGGAGATAGCAATTAAGAAAACTGAGATGCAGGGTTGGTTGGTTTATTCAGTTCTTGGCGAGGTGCTGCCTCTGTTCTTTGGAATGCTGAGAAAGAAAAACTCGTAAAAGCAGCAGAAGTTGGCATTATGACCTAGCCAAGTCAGTGCAGTGCACATTGTATATGTGCCTGAAGCAGCCGCTGTGACAACTGAAGAGATGTCTGGCTGCTTGATAGTAAATAGTCCTCTGGCTAAGAACATACAGCCTCTGTTAGTGTTTGTGGTAGCATGTCTTCTGATGTTCTGATAGTGTTTAAATTCAGCTCAAATATGGATAAACACAGCAATGGTTGTGAATGTAAAAAATACATTGTATTATATCAACAATCTTTGCAGAGTACAATTGAAAACGTATTCATAACAATTATAATAGATGGAACATGTTAAAAAAAACTGGTAGATAAGTGGGGTGTTGACGTTTTCAGTCACAATTTCAATCAAAGCATTTGTGTGTATTTGTGGAGTAATCACCCAGTTATCATCCCCAAGCACAAATCGGGTTTTTTAAAAGACGGTAAATGAGCAAGCTCTTGCCAGTAAAAGGCTAAAGGGTTGAGCGATGCTAACAATGGACCATTTATATTCAAATTTGTAATAAAGGTGAACCTTACAGCCTACAAAAGAGGACCTGAAAAAAGATGTGCTTGAGGCAGAGGAGACAGGAAGACCTTTTCAAACTGCTGAAACTCCACCATCATTGAATAGACATTCTTCTTCATTTGCAGGCTTTACTCTGAGCAGACATTCATCATCTCAGACTGGCTGTGTGAAATCTAAAATGTTGATTATTGTAGCACTCGACAGTACGTACTTGCATTTTCAGGTAAAGTAGTTAACTAGGTAGGTGGAAAAGGTCACATGATGGGAAAGAAAATGAAGTAGTGGCATGCATACAATACAAGCTGCCCTTGCAAATGTGCAATTCACATGTACGAATTAAATTTATCATTTTACTGAGACATATCTAAGTGAAACCACAATGACTGTCTCTGTGCTTGCGTACTGCAAAAGTGGAATGGATATAGAGGATACACAATTTTTTTGCAAACCTTGTCTTTCATAAAGCATTGCCCATGGTTCATGTCAGTATCCATTTCTCATTGACATCCTTTAAATTTAACCATTAAAGGGGTGGCTGTGGGTCAGTAGAAGAGTTTGTCAGTGCTCAACCAGAAGATCAGGGGTTTCGATCTTCAGCTTCTTGGACAAGACTCTGAACCTGAAAATTGCTCCAGTTGATCCGTTGCATCAACAGAGTGTGTATGATATAAATGGGATTAGTTGTGTGATTGTGGTGTAAATGGATTAGTGTAACCTGCAGTGCGAAAAAAATGCTATAAGTAGTCAGAAACCTGGAAAAGCCAGAAACAAACTCAAGTCCATTTACTATTGAGTCAATCGTAGACCTATGAAGAGAATCTGTTGACGATCATTCTACAATAATGCCCGGGTTTACTAAAGCCTGTCCAAGTAAGGAAGCAGGAAGCAACAGTAACCATTTCAGTCTCCTGTCCTGGTTTCATGGTTTTAGCCTCCACCTTAACATATTCCTAACACACGCAGCGTTATCCTTTGATTACCAATCATACATCTTGTATTGAAAGAGAAAAGCCTAACCTCTCGACCACGACAGTGGCTTTAGTGGTTAGTTTTCACACCCAGTGGACAGAGGCTACAGTCCTCAGACAGCCTGGGTTTGAATCCGACCTTTGGTTCCTTTCCTTTTCTATGTACTTCTATCTATCCACATTACAATACAATCAGATGGTATGTGCTGCCAATAAATGTGCAAGTAAGAACAATTTTGTGTCGGCAGCAGCTCAAACATCTCCAAGCATTCATTTGTGCAAAAGGGCAGAGGCCATTTTCTGTAGTTTGCTAAATTATGCATGTCTTGATTCAACCCACTGGCTTGGATGGAGCAGTGTGATGATTTCCATAAAGAGTTATTATCTGAAGTATGATAATCAGGAGAAATATAGCAGCCCTCCCGACTAGCTCCACCAAGCAGCCTTCTGGGCGGTAAAGCTGCAGATATTTGGATTCATAACTCAGCAGAGACATCTGTCTTGGTTCGCTCTTCAAAATCCTGAGGTCAGAGCTGTCCGTGACAATACCCTCGCCCGCCCCCCCCCCCCCCCCCGCTGCTGTATCACTCACCTATTCACCAGGCTGCCTGGGTGAAGAGTGGCATGAGCCTCTGAGTAAAATGATAATGAAGACAGGATAAGAACCCCCCCTCTCTTTCTCTCTCTGCTCTATATGCACACTCTCACTCTTTCATTCATCCCCCCCCCCCACACACACACACACACATACACACACACACACACACACACACACTCCTCGCCATCTACTCTCACTAAATCTGTCCAAACACTCCAGCTGTAACCTTCGGACGCTCAAGAACACTGACTCAATCTGTATACATGAATCCCTTATTGTTACCAAGAAATCAAATCATTCTGCTGGCTGCTGACAGGGAAATTGCTGCCTTGAATGCCACACATACACACGCGCACACACACATTTTCGGAGGCACTAACCTCCCCCACATTTCTTTCACTCCCTTGATTCTTCTTTCTTGTCTCTCACCAGCTCTTAGGATAATCATTTTTAATACAAGCCTATCAAGGAACAGACAGTGCCACTGAAATGTAGCCCACAGCCCACTCACCTGCTTTGTGTCTCACATTAATATGTTTGAGTTTTCCAAGGTCAAATGACTCAGCCGGCCGACAAAGTGACACCAGCAAACAACACACTAGCATACTGAAAGGCAACCATGACAACCTATCATTATGACTCATAGTCTAAATAGAATCTTGTTTAGTTTCCACACAGAACATTAGCTCAATCCAGCTCACACATCACGATCATCGTGCTTTTCTGAGGACATATACCTATTTGAAGATTCACTTTAGGGTAATACATACGTGAAACACAACTTTCAGACTGCTCACTGAATGAGGAAACACAAAGAAATAAAGTGGAAGATGAGCACTAATAAGCACTCTGCCATGCAATTCATAACTTTTTATTATTTTATTTGTATTTTAGCAGGGAGAACCCACTGAGACCAAGGTCTCTCCAGGGTTGCCCTGCACAAGAATAAAAACAGCACAAAGAGTTAAAAATAAAGGCCTACACACTGAAACACATTCATACAACCATGTCAGTGTCAATGATTTCATATTTTAAAACAGTTGCAATTTCTATCTTGAGGTAGTTTAGACACAAGATCTTTAAAAACGCTGTATGAAACAATAGAGGGCAGCGTGGGCGTCATTTAAAAGTTATACCACATAACAGGAGCAGCAACACTAAAAGCTGTCTTTCCCCTTTTTGTCTTGAACCTTGGTATTTTTAAAGTGACCCAGTTTTGAGAACTGGTTGAATGGCTTGAAAATTTTACAGACAAGGGTAACCTTACCCTTACCTGAGTTTACCCATGATTCCCCTTTATATAAACAAAATACTGTGCTGCATTCTCCTTTGACCCAACGAGGGCCAGCCTACATATCAATAGATGTCTCAATGATGAGTTTGAAATCTGTCGCATGTGATAAAGTGAAGGGCTCTGTGATGTAAGCCATCTTAAGGCTTTAAAACAGAAGCAGAGGCGTGTGTGTAGAATGTGTCTCCGTATTCCAAAACTGGCATTATTGAGGCCTGGACAATCAAGTTACTTTTCCAGATAGACAAGAGATGTGAGACAGATCATTATGTGTGTATTTATACATATCTAAAAAGGTTAAATCTCTGGTGGCGCCGATAGCGCAGCGGCAGCGCGCACGCACCATGTTGCGAGGCTTTGCTCCTTGCGCGGGCGGCCTGGGTTCGCGTCCGGCCCGTGGCCACTTTCCCGCATGTCTCTCCCCACTCTCTCCCTGTTTCTATCCACTCTATCCACTGTCCTATCAATAAAGGCCAAAAATAAACCTTTAAAAAAAAAAAAGGTAAAATCTCCCCTGGTTGAAACAGCAGGTATCCACTTTTGTCAATGATGTGACTTTGCTGTCTTACTTAAGTATTGAAACTGCCAGGCACACTCAATGTTTACAATACTGTTGACAATGTAGCGTTAATGGGTTCAATGTTCTATCTTGAGAAAATCATATATTTTGTTTTTTGGGGTTCAGTTTTAATTTAAGATGAACAAGAACAAACGTTTTTTTCTGGAAATAGTTCAAATTAGTCTGTAGCAATGAAGGCTTGAATATTGGACGTCGCAGTCGCATACAAATTTGTATATTCAGCAAATAGATGCATTTTACAATTTTCAATATGTTCTGCAATGTCATTTAGCGTATATACTGTTTGAATAGAAGTGGCCCAATGATAGATCCTTGAGGGACTACTTTGACAATCTACTAATCTAGACAGAGTGGTTGACTGTATCAAAAGCCTTGGACAGGTCAATGAAGAGGGCTGCACATTTTTTACCATTATCAATCCAATTAATGATATTTATTTTAAGTGTTGCTATAGATATTGCACCATGGCCAGGTCAGAATCCTGAGTGATGGGGGGTAAGAGTGTTATTTACACTGTAATTTCTGATTTACCAGTGATTCAAGTACTTTCGCCAAACAAGAAAGTTTAGAGATGGGTGGGTAGTTGTTGAAATCACTTGGGTCCCTGCCTCTGAATAGTGGTAAAACATGCCGCTTTCCACATTTTGGGAATTTTCCCAGTTGAAAGGGATGAATCAAAAAATATGTAATTGGTTTCACAATAAATGCTGCAGCGAGTCTAAGAAGTGTTGGTTCAAGTTCTTCCTTCCCCATGGATTTCTTGGTATTTATAGTAAGTAAGGAGGTTAGTACCTCTTCCTCCGTAAAAGGAAAGGAAAACAGAGCTCCAACATTCTGTCTGAAGCATTTCAATGCTGATTGAAGTTATGAACCATTGTTTGATGGTTCATTTTTAGTAACAATATGCTGAAGAAGACAAAGGCATATTCCACCCAGGGAAATTGCATTGCAGCAAGAAACATACAAAACCTCATACACCACCAGTGCACAAATATTTAAATACACAAGAGCCCTACAAAGATCATCCAGCGTCCAAGAAAATTGCAGTGTGCAACAAGCGGCAAATGAATGAAAGTGCCATTAACTATCCAACAAACTAAAAGCTGCAAATTTAAAGGAGCTTTGATGCCTTTTGTCCTCACCACATAAGTCTTAGGCTACATTGGCCAGAGAGTGGATGATAAAACGTTGTATTATAGAGAGGTTGCTCTGATCATTGCAGAAAAGAAGTTAACTTTCTCACCACCCACCTGTTGTAGAGGTTGAGGTTGAAGCTACTTGACTCCTTCTAGAAATCTTGCTTGCCTCTTTAACAAGACTTCCAAGTCTTTTTTTGCTGTTGTCAAGAGTCAGATTGCTGTACCTGGCAATAATACAGAACTTTGAAACTGATCATTATTGTCATTATCTCAAATGCATCAAGGTAGAACCCTTCTTGATTGTTGATGTGGCAAAAAAACGTTGTTCAAAGGACATTTTGTTGTCAAGCACAGTTACAGATAGTTGTAGCTGTTCACTAACTCAATATCAGCACTTTTTTTGATCATGGGCCTTCTTTTTGTTATGTTTAAAAAGCATTTAACCTACACTCTGTAAGGACAGACTTATAACACCAGGATGTGAATGTCAACCAGAGGGCCATGGTGATGCACTTAAAAATGACTTTTTCATCCGCGAATTCAGTTGTCAGTCATTTGTATAAAAGATGAATAATAGGGGGATCTGTCTGTTAAAAAGTTGAGTATACATGCCTATGAGACTATAGATCAAGATAGCTTTTGTTTGATAATATCAAAGGCTGAGCATTGACCTTGAACCCATCAAGGTTGCGATGTTAAAGACTTTATAGAGTGATAACAACATCTTCCTCACCCCTGCCTGACCTATATGCAAATTGCAGGGGGTCAATGATCTTTCTACCTGCAATAAAACCTAATTTCCAGAGATTTCATCACCAATGAAGTCAGCTCTACTAGCCTGAAGTCATTAAGAGTTGCAGAGGTTTAAGTCTTCACTACAGGGACAATGATTGAGTGTTTCCATATCATGGGAACCGTTTGCTGCTGAACAGACAAAGTAAACATGAAGTGAAAAATACAACTTTAAAATACAACATAGATTTTAAGCACATGACGAAGTGAGATGTAAAGAATCAATATCATTAATGCTGCCCAATGTGTGTGTTTTTAATATCTGATCTGTCTTTCCACAAGTGAAAGTGTACATAGTGTTTATGGCTTTTATTATTTAGGTCTATTGGATTTTTCTCCCTTTATTTAATTAATGTAAACTTCTTCATACCTGTATCTTATTTTTTTTGCTATTGATACTATTTCCTATTTTCTTGTATTTTTGGAGCTGCTGTAACACACACATTTCCCTCATTGGAGGTTCAATGAAGTTTACAGACAGAGCTGTTGTCCTGTCCTTTGAACACACAATGTGTCAAGTGGGTGTTTCTTTTATTTATATTCAGTGATGAAATATTAAAACAGACGATGGATTATCTCAGAATTATTTGGCTGAGGTCAAACAGAACACAAACAAGGAGCAAACAGCGGACAAACTTTTCATCTTAAACAGTAACCGTCATTGAAAAAAAGCCGATGCAGAAGTGCAAAATTATGCAGTTATCCATAGTTAGGCACATAGCTGAAATGACTGAAAGGTAGGTGCGATCTAACGGTTAATCAAGAGTCTTAGGCTTTGTTCACACTGCTGCCCAAATCAGATTTTTCTCCAAATCTGATCATAATCCGATTTAACTGACTGACTGTCCACATTACAAATTTGAAGTGACAATATCGATCTGCCTGTCCATATTGACGTGGTCTGATCCACATTGACTTCTATAGTATCAAGTAACGCTCAGCAAAAACAACAGCAAAATATCTGTCTGCTGTCTTGTTTTATCATGTTTGTTTTAAATCTTGTTGTTTTCTTTCACTGACCAAAGTGAACTTCCAGCCCACATCTCATGTGGCTTTTTGTGTTCAGACTGGCAAAAAAAAAACCCACATTCAATCTGGGTGAGCTAAAAATCTGACTTGAAGGTGTGAACAAGGCCTTAAGACTGGTTCACACGGCAGGATTTCAAAATTGTCAGCCGATTTCCCAATCCTTGTTGACCACACATGGCGATTAATGATCAGAGGTTTCACAGTTTCGGACAGTGTGTGGTGTGCGGCCACATGGCAACAACAACACACCTCACAAGAACAGATTTCACTCGCGAACATCCCCCGATCAGACAGGAAATCTCTCGAAACCTCTTCAGATCAAACGTGTTTTGATTTTTTAATTCTCCGGCGTTTACTCACTACTACGTCACCTCGCTTTCTGATTGGCTACGTGTCACAGTCAACAGGCTCGTGCTCATTTTCCCCTCGGGGGGAAACACCACACACAATGAGAAATTGGGCCAAAACATTCCAACATGTTGAATATCCCCGACTTGAGATCAGAGCAGTCCCGACATCCTTCCTATGTCACGGAGTAGCAGGCAGAATACAGGGGAGGAGGACCCAAATGTGGTAAACAAAGATTTATTTAACAAAAAGCAAACTCACAATCGAAAGGCAAAAACACGAAACAAAAACTTACTCAAAACTAAATCCAGAAAGGCAGGGAACAAACGACAGGCAATGACAGACTACAACTACTCAAGACAAACTGACTTCTAGAGACAAAGACAACTACTACAGACAATGAACAGACAGGGGTCTGAGAAAAAACACAGAGACTAAATAGACATTGGGTAATCAGACACTGGTGAGGACAATCAGGGTAATCACAAAGGCGGGAAACAAGGAACACAAGACCAGAACAACGTTAGTTACGTACTGTAACTCCAGGTTCTATGAGTATAGGCGCAGCCCTCTAAGGCTATCGCTAGTGGGTTTATCCCTCGCGCGCATGCGTTGTAGTCCACACCCACCCACGAGGTGGGCCCCCTCCCACGGTCAACCTGCCGGTATATAACCGGCTGGGACCGTGTGTTCTGTTCCCCAATAAAGGGCTTTTCTTCAGCCGTTCACGGAGTCAGTGGGGCCCACCGCTTAGAGGGTTGCGCCTATACTCATAGAATCTGGAGTTACAGTACGTAGCTAATGTTCTATTTCGTATAGGCTTTGCCCTCTAAGGCTATCGCCACTCACTGGGTTAGAGGCGAAGCAGGATGTAGTCAATGCCACACTGGGTCCGGAAGGTACCACAAGCACAACATACACCCCGAATAACCGCTTTTCGCCCGACAGCGTCAGGGGAAAAAGCCACTCTCACGCAGACAGGGTGATGAGTACTGAGTGAGACACTGAGAAACGGGTGGCATCCCGTAGATAAAAACGCACAAAAGAGCACGAAGAGGACCACGAAGCTGCAGTGCAGATGTCGTCCACCGTCATGCCCCTGTGCAGGGCAGGTGAGGAAGCACTGACCCTTTTTGCAGACGTCAGGGCCAAAAGCAAAACCGTTTTAGCTGACAGAAACCGCAGGGGACTCTGATCCAAGGGGTCAAACGGAGCCACAACCAGTGCGCGTAGCACCAGTGCCAAATCCCACTGTGGGGCCAGGCTGCGCACCACCGGCCGGAGCCTCTGTATCCCCTTCAAAAAACGCTTTCACCAGCAGGTGGCAAAACAGTGAACGGTCACCAAAGCCTTCGTGGCAATTGCAGCCGCGTGTTAGGCAGGGCTAAGACTTCGAGAACCCAAAAATGCAGAACACAGAGTCAGAGGCAGGGAGCAGGTGCAATGAGATGTTTAATGACCAACGGGACTCTTCGTAGATCCTGAAGTTCAGGGGAGGGTCAAGGGCCGAGTCGAGCTGGTGTGTTTGAGTTTGCTGAGGTGAAGAGCTGACTGAGGAATCCAGATAGATGCAGGAATGGGATGGAGGTAGGTGTTGATGCCGGGAAAACTGTCAACGAAGGAAAACAAGTTTTAGAATAATATGCACAGAACAATAGGAAACATATTTTCAAATAAGCGGCTGGCTTATTTGACTGACTGCGTAAACAGAGTCTAAGATCTGGCAGAGTGGTGGAGTTGAAGCCCAGTTGTTAAGAATTCTTCAAGTTATAGATAACTTTGTATTCATGCTTTTATTTTGAAGAATACACTCTTATTTTGAAGGACGTCTATGTAGTTCCTTCCCTTTTCCCTACGTGCGATTTATTGGATTTTTACAGTGGTGCAGCAGTCAATGACGATGTAAGTTACGTTCATAAAGATGTGAAATGAATATCTACATGTTACTTACCTCTTTTGATAGTGTTGTTTGATTCTGGGGATGTATTTACATTCTTTAAAATGTCAGTTTTCACTTGTTAGCATGATCGCGATTTAGCATGTAAGCTAACCGAGTTGATTTGCATGACATGTTAGCCTCAGAGTTTCCCGTTTGCATGTATGCTGTGTGATTTCAGGTTGGAGCAGAACCTATAAATATTACGTGTTTATTTACTGCATTTGACTTACTGTAGTCCATAATGATAATTTAGTTTATTTTCTTGTTATACATTTACAGAAACTGCTCTGCAAATCTGTACCAGATGCATCACTGTACTACAGTTCTTCAGTAAACAGTCAAACTCATCTGATGTCTTGCGTGTTCTCTGACCGGAGCCCTGCAGTGGTCAATTAAGTCAATAATCAGCATTAGAGGTCATATTCCTCAACACCAGTATTTGTAGCAGAGTTGATTGAAGATGAAGAGCAGCTGCAGCCCAACTCCTACACACTGCAAGCCAGGATTAAGCAGTGGTCATGACACCGTGTATGTTTTCATAGTGCTGAATGCTAGATTTCGGTCCACTAACAGCTGGAGAAGAGATAGCACTTTAGGCAAAGGACAGGCAGTAGCGGCGAGGTCTCTCTTGTCGCACCAGCGTTGAAACGCAGACCACTTTGCGTCATCCCGCCTGTCTTCTTCCACGCGAGGAAGTAGCGGGAGTAATAACCCTGGCCCTCCTCCCCTCGCTCCACTCTGGAGATGGCACCCTTCGTCAGGAGCTCCTACAGCTCTGACCGAAGAGCCAGGCACCCCTCCCCGGATGACAGGGTCGTCTCCACCACCCCGTTGAATCGTGGGGGGAGACGCAAAATGCAGGGCGTAACCCTGTTGAAGCAGTCTGTCGAGCCAGCTGTCCAGGGAACATACACATCGCCACACGGAGTAACGCTCCGAGAGCGGGCGTACATGTAGAGGAGGCTCCGCCATCCTGTCCGTTAGCCATGCCAGAGCCCCGACCGCCGCTGCATGAGGAGCGAGCTCCTGTGCAGCCCAAGGGGGGACCCGAAAGGGCTGTTGGGGAGCCCGCAGAGGCTCACACACAGAGGATGGAGACGGGAGAGACAGGTCCACACGACGCGCCTAGCCAGCGCTCGTGGGTTCATGATGGCCCTCCACTTGTCCGCCGGAGATCTCACATAGTGGAGAAACACTCCGGCTCATACAGCCCAGCCGATTTTTTAACAAGAAAACAAGCTGGCTGTACACTCATTGTGGGAGGTGCAGATGTGACAGGGCGACAAGACTGAATAAACTCAGAACAAGAGCCCATGGAACAAGTATTAAATGATTTATTGTTAATACTGAAATTCACAACACCAGCACCCCCCACCTCATGTCAGCGTCACCACTGCTGCCTTGCCGGCTGGTCGGCAGGGGAAGTGGCAGAGCGTTTTGCACCCCTGCATGTCTGCGCTGGAGGGCAACCGCCGAGGAGGCTCCTCTGGACGTGAAGCTGCAGCTGGGCGTCCCCTCGGTCTATGGGCCTGTCTGGCCTGCTGCTGGCTGTGCTGTGCGCCACCGCGCCGTTGTGCTGCCGGCCTGCTCCAGCCGGCATGGCGGAGCCTCTCCGCCTCCTTTGACGCCCCCCGCAGACTGTCCGCCAAAGCCCTGAAATGGGGCCCGAACAGCCCCTCACGGCTGACCGGAGCCTCAACAAGCTCCCTCCTGGCAGCCTCGGGTATGGGCGACTGTTGGAGCCAGAGGTGCCGGCACCTGGGTCTGCCACGTTGCTATTCTGGCCGCCGACACCGCAATGGTGGCACACAGAGATGGAGCAGTGCTGGACGCCTTTCTGATCTCCAGAGCCTCCTCTGGTGCCATTGTCATTGACTGGACCGCCAGTTTCGACATAGAATGAGCCAGCAGGGACAAATTATTAGCTGCAGCAGAGGCCTGGTAGGCACACTGGTGCGACCTGTCCGTTAAGCGCGCTGTCAACAGATCCCGGCTCGATGGAGGGACAGGACGCCGCCCCGAACCCCAGGCCCGGACCCTGAAAAAGGCCATCAGGTTGGCCTCCAAATGCGGCACTGGAGAGAACCCACGGTCCGTAAACCCCTCCACTTTGGTGATGGAGGTGTAGGTTGAGACCGGAGCCCTCAAGAGCCTCGGATCCGCCGCTGCCCCCTCCTGATAGGGGATCAGAGCTGGGAACCGCGGCCACACAGGGTCCCGCCGGACCGGCCGGAGAAGCGGAAAATCCCCCGCCATCTCGTCGATCGGCTCCCGTCGGGCTGCAGCCGTCCGAATGATTCCCGGCAGCTCCTGAAGAAGACCCCCCACCACCGGTGGGGGCTGAGAGTCGCTCGCAGCCTGATTCCCAGGGGAGTCTGGGCAATCTGACCCAGCAACAGTGTCAGGTGCGTCCTCCAGCTCTCCCGGCCGGTAGAGGGGAGGGATGGGAGACCCTGACACTGACCCATGGATGGAGTACGGTGAATCCGCACACTCCTCTCCGGGGTCCAGCATGTCTATCCACAGTGTATTCCTCCACCTGCCACACCGGCTCCGCAGCCACAGCGAAGGCTTCCGCTCTCCGCTGCAGGTCAGCACGGGGAAGGCGTAAGCAGCAGCTACACATTGCCCGTGTGGTTAAAGCCAGGCTGGCATGCTCCGGCCCAAGGCAGGAATCACAGAGGCGGTGGGAATCAGCCGGCATGATGTAACCGGTCTGACACTCTGGACACACACAAATGGAAGACCATGACATGCTTAACTCGTGTTTCTCTTGCAGGTGCTTGTGCATACTATACTGCTGAAGAAAAGAGGGAACAGAACACACGGTCCCAGTCGGTTATAAACCGGCAGGTTGACCGTGGAACGGGGCCCACCTCGTGGGTGGGCGTGGACTACAACTCTTTCACTGCTGCGCATGCCATAGAGGGTGAAGCCTATACGAAATAGAACTGGGGACAAGTACAAAGTAAAACCTGACACTGAAAAGACTAGAACTAAAACAAGATATTACAAAATAAAACAGGAAACACTTAAAACAAGACTAGGAAACATTAAACACGAAACTAAGAACCTGAAAACACAAGCAACAGGAAACAAGCCTACAGACAACATAGAAGGACACAAGGATACAGGGAAACACACTAAGGACTAAAGTAAACCACACATACACAGAACACAAGGGAAAGAAGGAAAACTAAAACAAGATTAAATACAGAAACAAAACCAAACCATGACATCCAAGCAGATGAGAGCAGTCTTAACACACCACACATGACAGGATTATTTTATAAGATTTTACAATGATCGGGGCCAAAATCGTCCTAATTATCCTGCCATGTGAACCAGCCTTTAGAGTCAGTTCTTAGTCTGTTGTTTGATTGACAGAAAGTTAAGCTGAGGCAGAATTCCTAGCATTTTGGCTGCTACCTTATGAGCTTCTGGAGCCCTCTAAAGTAACAGATGGCTGACGTCACTCAGGTTTTGTCCATTAATATTTTTAGTCTTTCGTTAACAGACCTGCTTTCGTTCTGTTACCAGGTTCAGCCTACAAATTCCTTTCCATTTTAGGACACTTTTAATAGTCTCTAAAGAAGACATTACCTTTACTTGAAACTATCAGAGAGATAGAGTCTGTTAGCATGAGCAAATCATGTTTGCTTCTAAGCTCACAACATACACTTGGCTCCTCTCCAAAGACAGATCTGCTGCTGAGGTGTCTTACACATGTGTATTACAGCTACACAGACCTAATAGAAGAATTACCCTCGGATGGTAAACAGGTCTAAAATAAGGTATCCATAAAAATTACCAAGATGAAAGAATCCATGAAAATGTATATAACATAGTCAATCTGTAAAATTGTGAGCATCAAAGCCATTTTGTTCACAAGCCAGTTGCTCATCAGACCTGAAAACGGAGAGGCCTTTCTCATGAGACCCACTCGTATCATGCCACACCAGACTTCCCTTACACTATTACTTTCTAGATCAGCTTTAATTTGATCTATGTGCCTTAGTTGAGCTATATTAATTTCACTCCTGTGTCCCTTGCTATTTTTTTTTTTTTTTTTTTTAAGTCAGAGATCTTCAAGAGTCGTCCACGGTTCATTCTTAGAGAACGACCTGATCGCTGTTTTACGAGAATCTCTGAGGTAATATTGCTTCAAGATCACTTAGCTTACTAATAAACACTGACCAGTCTGTGAGAGGCCTCCTTACTACAGACCTTCACCTGATGTTTCTGCTCCTTCACTCTCCTCAGCACAGTCTTAGAAACGGCCTATAGATGCACAGTATAGCAGTAATTATATTTAGCATTCATATATAATCCTTTTTTTTTTTTTAAAGAATGTTCGTTATGAGCCAGAGTAGCTCCCCTTGCATTGTCCTACTGTGGAATGAACACATATGGTCATGGTTGAGCAATCATCCAACTTACAGTGACCCATATTCTTAATTACACCGACCCAAGAGAAAATATCGCCAAAAAGGGTTACAAGAACTGCTCGAGTTAAGGGCTGTGCCTCTGTGCTTTTCCGACAAACTCAGAGTAGTCGCAGCTGCAACACTCCTCCAGGGCTGATCTGAGGTCAGGTGCAGACGGCTCCCTGTCATGTGATCCTTGTTCGCATTGAGCTGCTCTGACAGATGATCACTGTCCATGGTCCTGAAGGGTGTTTGCACAGTCACCTCGCCGAGCTGAGGAGCAGCAGACATACAGCGGAAGTCAGTTTTAATTACACGTTTGAAATGTCAATACACCAAAACCTGAATATAATTGTGACATGTATTCTCCTGTGAAACATGAAATGATCTGTTATAAAAAAGAGTGCTATCATGAGTTAGTTCAAGCTGCATCAAGTTCAATCTTCAATTTTCTTTTTTCTTGTTGTGTCTTGTTTTGGGGATGTTTTTTTTTAAGGTTATACATAATGAGCTTGCTTTCATTTCCTAAGGCAACTGTTCACAGTCCAAGAGAACTGATTGCAAAACATTTTTTTCCCTCTGCCTACACTTCCAGATTTATAAAAGAGACGTGAAACTGTAATTTTGATGTTTCCAAAAAAACATCCCTTAGTTTTGTTGAGTCCCTTTCTTTTTCAGGAAAGGCTATAGTGTAATTAGTTTAAGTTAGAAAATGTTTGAAACTAAAAATATTATCTTGTAAACATCAGCTACAAGTATTAATTATCTGTACATAGTGCATTTTAGGGGGGCTTTACTTAATATCATAAGAAGCACAAATACACTCAGACTGAAAGCATTTAAGAAAAGTTTTGTAGAATATAAAATCAGAAAATCAGAGACATCTTTCACAAGTTGTCAAGGGAAGTAAAACAGCGATTGTAAAAATTAAAAACGATTCAATGTTGGGTCATGCTGTTCTCATTACCTGCTCTCAAAAACATTTCTTATTGTAAAAAAAAACAATGCATGATAACAGATGTGCAACTTAGACAATTCAAATCCAACTGCAGCAATGACAGACTCCCAGAGTCTTTCATATCTGCTTGGAAAATTAGGGGAGATGGAAAGCTAAAAAAACAAAAAAAACAAACAAACATCAACCAGGATTAAGTCCCATGGAAAGGAAAGTAAACATTGACATGAATTTAACTCCACCCTTGCATACCTAAACCTCTTGCTAAGTAGTTGTAGAACCTAAATCAAACCAAATAGATGGTTTCCACTTAGTTGCATCTCATAAAGGAAGACCAGAAACTGAGCCCTGAACGGATTAACTGGAACATCACATCAGAGGACTTTAATACCACAATTAATTAGAAAGTCAACATCCAATTATTCATTTAAATATGTTAAAAGATGGCTTTTTGAGAACCGTCAATGTCTACACAGATGCTGGACCTACCCATGGTAACTTTAACCATATCATGTACAATGTGTGAGATTATTTGTTCCAAATTGTGTTGTGCAAATCTGTATTTGTTTGTTTGTCTATAATAAAGGGATGGCAATGGTCTATATTCAATTCTATGATGCCAAAGAATGTCTGGCAAAGGGACAACCTTTTAAAATTAGCATTTCGGCTAACTCGGGTCCAGTTACATCCATCTGAAAATGTATTAATTTGCACGGTCCCTTTTCAAGTGAATACACTACACTACAGTTTTCTTTTGTTTGTTTCTGAGAACACATTTTTTTAAGATAAGGCATCATTTTTGGTCAGACCTTGTTTTTTTTATGACTTGCTTTTGTTTATAATATTGAGAACAATTATGCAGGGAGAATTGTAAGATCATCATGTGCGATTAAATCATATGATATAAGTAGATTTACTAATAAACTCAAAAGAATAAGAGATGGTGCAAAAAGTCATTCAAAATCATGATTTGAGTTCTGGCTTGTGCGTCGTTAAAGTGACCTGTGGTGCTCATGGTGTAGATCTGTCTAATGGCTGGAGCTGAAGCTCTGTATAAATGGCTGGAGGTGTCTGACAGCTGATTTAGAGTCCCGGCCGAAGCAAATGAAGCACAGCACTAATGGTCCTTCCCACCACAGCTTTAATGGACATACCCACAGAGCACTAGACACAGAGCATGAGCCTGCCAACATGTTGGAGGAGGAGAAGGGGAGAAGGCGGGTGAGTCGAGGAAGGCATTGCAGGGTTGAGAAAAACAGAAAAAATGGGGGGGGGGGGGGGGGGGGGGGTTGTGCTAAACACATCAAACCAAGTCCATCTACTTTAACAAACAGAAGAATAAGTCAGAGGTACGTTTTTCTGAACTCAGTATCTAGTTACCCCACTTTCTCTCACCCTCCTCTTCCTCTCTTTATCCCTGATCACCAGTGACCTTAAGGAAAAACATTTTCATCCCCCTGGGGTTTTTCATTCAACAGAATCCATTAATCTTTACTCAGAATTTAATTCAAGTCAACTCTCTGAGTCTTACCTTCAGTGGTAGGTGTTTTTCTAAATGGGTTTAATTAATGATAACTAATTAAGGTCTGATTGCTGCTGCAAATGTTGAAGGCTTTTTTCAGCACTTTACTTTACAAATCTCTGCTTAACCCTTTGTCCTCTATAATTAAAAGGTCTACATTGGTGTTTTTACTTCTTTTTATTCTATTTTCTTAGTGTCTTCTAATGACTTACATCCCTAAGATCTGTCTAATGATGGTTAATAATTTTATACTTTAAGTTCAAACTTGTTTTATAGTTTAATCTGAACTAGAAATATAAAGAATGTTGTGACAGTGGCATGTATATTTTGAAAGGTCACTGTGAATAAAGTGACCTTTGTGTGTAAAATCAACAGATAACATATAACATGTGTGTATTTATTAGGGGTGGGACTTTAACATGTTAATTATGATTAATTAATTACAAGAAAATAACGCGTCAAATTTTTTTTTACGCATCAAAATTTGCCTCATAAACAGCGCAGAACTGTTAGTCATTGCTACGCGCTGGCTTATCACTAGTTTCATGCTAGCTTTCCCTAGCTTCACGCTAGCTTCAGCGTTTGCAGCCTAAACTCGACCAAATGACTGTCTTCAGGACCAAAATTAGTAATTCAATGTCTGATAAACTTACAAATTCACTCGCTAAATTGATTGCTGTGGACTGTAGACCCCATATTAGTGGTAGAAGATAAGGGGTTAGAAATTGTGCTACAGATAGGAACATGTGATCCAACCTTCCAGCTGCTGTGCAGAAAAACTATTTCAAACAAGATCCAACAGCTTTATGAAACCGAGAAACAAGTAAACTCGCATGCATTGCATTCATTCATCCACCAAAATCCATTTAGACTGAGAAGTGTTGCTTTTTAGGGCAAATATTGTGATGCACTTAAAATGCAATTAATTTTGATTAATTAATGAGAAAGTCCTGAGTTAATTAGTTAAAATGTTTTAATCAAGTTCCACCCTGAGTATTTATACATATCTAAAAAGGTAAAATCTCACGTAGTTGAAACTGCAGGTAGCCTAACCACTTTTGTCAGTGATGTGAAAACCTTAGATGACTTGGCTGTCTTATATTTTTTTGATTTTGATTTGTTGATTATGTGTATCAACTGTCTGCTTTCCCTCAATGCCACATCACTGTTAAGAGAAAAAAAAAAGTTCCTTTAAGAGCAGAAAGTTGCTAGGGAGGTGGCGTTTAACCCTCTGGGTCATAGACTCTGGAGGTCGAAATATGATCATCACCATGCGCAGACAGAAGTTGCTTTAGCCTGCACTTACCGTTAGAGAAATAGAAAGGAGGAGGAAACTGTGATGAAAAGAGATTGAATAGATGAATCTACAGATTTCAAGATGGCACTTGTGGTAAACACTCTGCAGAGATGTTCAAAGGAAACGTCAATGTCAAAAGACTCCGGCTGACAGTGATTTTCACCTTGTCTCATCTCACCCTCAGTGGAACGGTTTTGGTTGTATGTGAGAAATAAATAAAAAAAAACAAGGTAGCCTGCTTTAGGATAGCTAGAGTTACCATATTGGCATGAACTGTTGGACTAGATTAAAACAAATTATCTGTAAAGAACAGATAAAACGCAATGCATATGTTACAATACATTTTATGAGACATGTTAGATTTTTTAAATATAACCGTGGAATACGCAGAATAAATATGCTGAGAATGTTGTTCTAGTGACGAAACTCCTGTGCCAGGACGCCAAATGCAGCTTCAGGTCTATTCAGCAATAATAACCCCACTCAGTTGAAATGACCAACTTTTAAACATAACAGTGCACTTTTAATTACACAGCAGGATGACCATTTACATCAAAAGAATAGGATCATACATACACAAAAATGGTTCATTTTGACACTGGAAACTGCAGGGTAATTATAAGATATTTTTTCGAGCTTGTAAGGAGACCTTGTACCGAGAATATTCCATCAAACTGCACTTTTAAAGTATTTTTCATTGCTTTTAAATAATTTATTTATTGTATTGTTTTGTATTCTCTTGTCTTTGACCTAGTTTTCCTTCTTCTAAACCTGTTGCTATCACCATGTGAGAGAGAAAATAAATAACAAACTCACATGGAAAGTCATAATTGTCCACAACATTTTCTGACGGCTCCGAGCCACAGGCTAGCCGGCTACAGCTCCGTCTTCATAATCATTACCATGTGTAGTTTTGTTTCTAATGACACCCAGTTTATTTGTTTGTTTGTCTGCAGCATTGTTTTGTAGCCCAAAGTACTTTATTCAAAGGATTCTGTGGACGCTCTGTTTCCGCTTTGATGCCTCTGAGGCCGGTTTGGGTGGTTTGTGCTAATTACTATTCAGAAGCAGTCTCAATGCCTGTCTGCTCCAGTTCAACCCAGCTGCGTTCATGTATGAGATGTTTGTGTGCATGTGTTTTCCTATGCGAGGTTGTGTAGGTACTCCATCATGACCTCAAAAACCCCTGAGCCACCATCAGTATTCCCATCCCTCATGTTCACTCTGGAGGCAGGAGCCAGGGACCGATGGGAGTTTGTGAATTTACACAAACTCCCATCGTGTTGACTCCTTCCTGAAGTGATTCTACTTTCAGTGAAGAAACTTCTGAATGTAATGTATTCTGACAATGTGAGCATGAATGAAATATTTATTTTATTTTGTTTATATTTTATATAATTGTACATTTATATTTTCTTCGTGCATTCCTTTTTTGCTTCAGCAGAGAGAAGATTTCATGACTGATTGTCTTGTCACTTAACACTCTCAGCAGACAGAAGCTGCAGAATATGATTACCTTATTTTGACTTTTTATGAAAAAGTTTTAAGAGTTTATTGTAGTGTCATCATGAGCTTTGCATTTACAGTTTCTTTTGTTCTTCAATAACTTGATGAATAGATTGTAAAACGTTGTCACTTTGACTACAAATAAAGTATTTATATCTGTTTAAAATGTATTTCATTTCAACCTCCATAGTTTAGAAAATGTGAAAGTGTCAGCTGTACTTTATTTTTGAAGAGACTTCAAATGGTGACAATGGATGGGTAGACCCATGACATGACAGCGTGAAGGAATTTACACTGAACTTAAATAATTACTGAGGTAATCCAACACAGGTGAGAGTAACAACACAGGTGAAGACAATCAGGGCAATCAACACTTGAGGGAAACCAGACAAAGAGAGAATGAGATGAGAAACACTTGAACAGCAAAATAAAACTGTAAAGACACACAGAGAACTCAATGTAACAATGGGTGTGTTTCCGACAATTGCAATGTGCCTACCCAATATGTCAGTTAGCAGGCCCTACTATCCGAGCTGTATACCTTTAGGACCTATTTGTTCAGACACAGTAAGCTGGTATTTGCTCCTACTTCACGCTTTCCTTTGTTTCAGAGCTTGCATTAAGTAAGTGTTTGGTTCGGAGATGTCGGGATGAATCGCCACTTTAATTTCACCTTGATTTGTCTCGTTTTTCCTCGTTAGGGGGGTCATTTTTGGTTTCTGTGATTTGGCAGGTTAGTTAGGTTACCTCTCAGAGAGCAGGAACAAGGACTTCTAAACAGCGATGACAGAAATGTATTTAAAGAGCAACGTTCACATAGCAATTTCAAGTGTCTGTAAAAACCACAGCATTAAGGACTACTTCAGAAAAAAACAAGACATTAATATAAAAAATGTATGGAAATATAAGCACAGCCATCTTTATTTGACTTTGTATTACTTTTAAACCAGGGGTGCTCTTGTCATGTTTGGACGTTATGGACTATGGACGTTCGCCGCAGAGGTCGGGGGTTCCAGTTCCTGGTTGATTGGGTGGGGTACGGTCCAGAGGAGCTTAGCTGGATTTCTAGAACTCTGATTTTAGACCACTCTCTTATTCAGGACTTTTACCGGGCTAACCCGGGTAAACCTGGAGGACCGCCAGGAGGCGGTCATGGGGGGGGGGGGGGGGGGGGGGGGGGTACTGTCATGTTTGGGGGTTTTTGTGTGCTGTTCCACGTGTGTTTGTTTTGTTTTCCCCTGTCTGTCTCCTCCCTCTGTGTCTCCCTTCCCCCCTTAATTAGTGATTAGTTTCAGGTTGACGCTCAGGTGTCTCCACTCCAATCAGCACACTATTTAAACCGGCTCCTTCCAAACTGCCGGCGCCAGATTATTGTTCTTCCCTCATGGGTTTGTACTCTCCGTGTCAACGCTTGTTCTCTAGTGACTCTTTGGATGCTCGTTTTGATTGTCGTGTTTTTGACCTCTCGTGTTTTTCTCCCTCTCGTTAGTTACCCAAGCCTGCCCCTCCTGCAACCTCGTCTTCCCCCGTCGTCTCGTTCGTCTACTTCTGGCTCAACTTCACACGTGTTTTTGGACTCGGGGTTTTGCGATCACTTTCTAGTCACATTATGTTTCATGTAGCACATTCTAGTCACATTATATTTCATGTAGCACATTCTAGTCACATTATATTTCATGTAGCACCTTTATTCCCTTTTGTCACTCGTTAAATAAATTATTGTTTGTATCTTCTGTCTCTGAGTCGTGCACCTGGTTCCAAATTCATTCTGACTTGTAACAACTCTTCTACTTCTACTACTCTTTCCCACATGTCGATCCCCTCTCTCTTAATTATTTCAGACTCTATCCACAAACTCTCTCCAATAAAGGCAAAAAGGCCAAAAATAAATCTTTAAGAAAAACAAAAAAGAACTAGTGGCTTAAAAAAAAGTGTCACGTTTTACACTGATGTGGACAGAACACATCGTCCTTTGTGCATAGTTCACATTTTATTTGTGGATTTGCTGCCTTTTTTTGTTCTTAGTTCTAATTTTGGAATTACTTGTCACTGTTCTGGACCATGGACAGATTGGAAATTGATGAGTAGATATTGTGTTTCTAATTAAGTACCCATGTTTTAAACTATTACATGCAACAACTCTCCTGCCTGGGCCTCAACTCTTTTCTTCTGCAGTGGATTTCTAACACACAATGTTAGAAACACCAAAACAAGTTAACTCGTCAGTTGTAGAAATACCCACTGTTGAATTTGGATTACTGAATCTGGAGCTGTCGTATCTTAGCTCTGTTTGCCTTGCGGGGACATATTGAAGACTTTGAAAAAAGTTTGCTACCTCCACATTCCCCTTGTGGTGTCAGTGTTTGTTTGCTCATGTGTGAACAATGAAGTGTGTGACATTTGTTTGTTTTTTGATTGGATAATGTGTGGTTGGAGTGTGCTGACAACTTTATCATTAATGAATTGTGTATTCAGACCAACCTGAGTAATTAATGTTCAGCTACATGCTCTTCTTGCTCCTTATGAGCTGCAGCATGTTAACACGGCACATATTTTGCCTGAGGATTAAAGGTTTCATCTCTAAAAGCCTTTCTCTTCTAAACCCTAGGTAAATAAGCAGTCAACATGTCACAGTGATAGCAGTTGGCGGCTCGGCAGGCAGATGGAAATGGGAGAAAATAAGAATGATCATCTGTAGAAGGGTACTCAGAGCATATCATTGGTCCTGTTATATTCAGGAAAGAGGAGAACCGGTCTCATGAATTTTACTACCTGCAATTTGTGTCCTGAACTCGATAGATACATATATTTTGACTCTTTATTTATTTATTTGCTGTTTATTTTTACTCAACACTTAATCCTTCCCACTCAGCCAGACCCTTCTTCCAGGATGTAGATTGACAGAGAAAAGGAAGAGAGATGAGAGTTGGGGTTGCCATTTCAAAGGAAGAGCCTTATTCATTAGCAGCATCACTGGGAGTTCGGTCTCCAGCAGACTACTCAAATGTGTTCAATTTAATCTTTCTGAGATTATTATTTTTTGTCACAGAACTGCTGAAAAGTTCACATGCAAGCCTGTGTCCTAGATTTTTCTTTTTGTAGGCCAGTGAAAGAACGTTATGAAAATAATTGGTGGATAGATTTAGCTTGATTGTGGGCTGTGGCAGTAAAGACATGTATTCAACACAAATGCAGGTTGACAACCATTTGAAATATAATAAGTACTTATTTGTGTAGAAAAAAAGCAACCATATTAATCTTTTTTTTAATTAATTCAAATTCAGCAATACTGTAAGAAACCACACAGTTGAGCAGGACGCTGAACTGCTTTGGTTGAACACAAAATTGCAAATAAATTGATGTTGAGTTAAATGTTTTCTGTCTGTTTTAAACAAAACTGTGATGGTTGCTAAAACTTAAACAAGTAGCATCACATCAAATAAGCATTGAACGATGAACGATGCCCTGGCTACGATCTGCAAATATTTCATTGATTGGTCAGTATATGTTGAACAAAGTCACGGAAAACAGAAGCAATTGGTTTTGTCAGGAAACTCATGTGGAATTTATTTTTATGTTCATGTGGATTTTGTTCAGACTCAGTTTGAGGCATTCAGGCTCATCAATTCACACTTTGAAATGCAGAGCTCAGCACAGCAGAGAGTTGGGTATGATGGAGTCCTGACCCTAACACTGTCCAGTGTCTGCCATGAAAATGTGAGTCTGGGCCAGCATCAGTGTCAAGCCTCACTTGGGAGCTTTTGGATGAATGAGAGCAAATCACAGTAGGAAACCCTTTGGAGAAAAGTGAAGGCTGTGAATATATCAAGTTCAAAGGTCTGTTAAATGAAGCCTCTTCCAAATAATAAGGTATTATCAATCAGATACTGTATCAGGCCTCACTTAGCCAATTGAATGGAGCCAATCCCAACTGTCACTGGGTGAGATACGGGGTACACCCTGGATTGGTCCCCAGTCAATCACAGGGGATTGACTAACATAAAGGCAACGAGGCACACTAACTTTCACACCTACAGACAATTTAGAGTCACCAATTTCAGTAGTAACACAGCATGTCTTTTGACTGCGGGAGGAAGGCGGTGTACCCAGAGAGAACCCACACATGCACCGGAACAACATGCAAACTCCACACAGTAAGGCCCTTTTCCGAGGCGGATTTGAACAAGGCACTGCTTGCTGTGAGGCAACAGCGCTACCCACTGCACCACCATGCATGTGTGCTTCGAAACATATCTAACATTAATACACAAATATCTGTCAGGGAAAAATTCATGTGACATTCAGTGAAAATGTGGCTTCCTGTCAAGTGCTTTAAACACTCTTTAACTGTTACATTGTTACATGTATTGGTTAAACTTTTTACATGACGGTGTCTTTCATGAAAATAGACTGCTCCTGAACAGGTATGAAGCATGCTGAAAGTTAGTATGCATGTCAGAAATAGACTTGTAAAATCAAAGCAAGGGCAATGACTTTTATAACACGAACCTTTCAGCCCATCAGATGATCTTGTTTTTCTCTTTTCCTGAGGGAATCACCGTCAAAACATCTCAGTTTTCTATCACCACCATGTCTTTTCCTACGTCTCAATTCAGCGTGAGGGGATACTGGATGTTAAAGCTTGACATTTTTCATGTTTATTTAAGATGTGAGTAAAGTCAATTCACTAAGCAAGCTGCCATGTATGAAGAAAAAGAATCGGGGGCAAGACAGTAATGTCCTGAAATAACTGTAAAGAGACTCAGACTGCCGAGAGCGCTTGGACCAGTTTATCACGGCCAAACGGATTGTTAGTCGACCCAAGAGGGTGCCAAAAACTCAAAGCTAGGATGGACCATATATATTGATGCCAACTGGAGCATCTCATTACAATGTGGAGCCAGAAGACTTGGAACGCTCTTCTGTTGTCCTCGATAAAAAAAAGTTAAAAATATGAATGTGTTCCATTTAAAATATAGTTTTTCTATTTGTTAATGCCCCCTCATAGCATTGTTATGATGATAATGTATGAAATGTGGGTAACAGTTTTCATGTACCTGTACTGTTAATGCATAGAATAGATATGTGTCAAACATAGTATCATTATTTATGCATAAAGACTGTACATATTAAGGCCTGAGTGGCCTCACATGTTTGTTACTGGAGGGGACCTTATAGTCCCATCAATGGCTTTCGCCATCCTGGAAATGCTGTCCTAACCTAATTTCCAGTCAACCAAATGGCAGGCTGAGAGCCGGGGCTGAGGCAAGTTTTAAGCCTCATGACAACCTGTAACACTATACCTGCCTGTCAATCAGGTCAGCTAAGCGCCTTATGGATGACACTTATACCCTTCATGATATGAAAACGCCCTCCCATAAGGTGTGCTGATCAAGACACAAGCTAATAAGATCCATTTCATTTTTTTTAACCAGGTAGCCTGAAGTGGATACTTGGCAAACTGTAGGATTTTGCACTTCCCCTATACTTATACCTATATTTCAGAATCAGCTTTATTGGCTTGGTATGTTTAACAACACAAGAAATTTAACTCCAGTAGACTGTGCTCTCTTTGTACAGTACAGGTATAACATTACATATCAACAACATATCTATTAATATGCAGAACAGGTACGACTAATTTGTACAAGACTATTTAAGATAAGATAATTGCTCAGTAGTGAGTAGTGCAAACGATGCTAAAGTATTTTTCTTCCAGTATTTACATTAAATAGTGTGCAAAGATGGTAATTTCACTGAAATAAAAATAGTATATATTTATGTATGCACATTCACAGCGACAGCTCTGACACTCTTTGACTGTTTAGCGTTCATCAAAGTGACAGCCTGGAGGAAGAAACTGTTCTTATGATGGGTTGTTTTGGCGTACAGTAATCTGTAACACCTGTTGGAGGGGCAGTTTGTGCGAGGGGTCTGCAGTGATTCTACCTGTCCGTTTCCTGGCCCTGAACCAGTATAAGTCCTGGAATGGGGGGAAGGTTGACACTGATAATCTTTTCTGCAGTCCTGATTGTCTGTTGCAGTCTGTGTCTGTCAAGCCAGACCATGATCGAGGTACAGAGAAACACTGGATGATGGTGGCGTAAAACATGATTAGCAGCTCCTGGGGCAGGTTGAACTTTCTGACTTCAACACTGGAGGTTAGCGCTTGGTACTAACAGAATGAATAATTGCAGCTGATATGTTTTATTGGATCGAGCTGGAATTTCTTCCCCTGGAAAAGCAGGACAGTTGGAGATTGAAATTACTTTTCTTTCCTTAATAATATTTCAAAAGTCAGTGTTATTGGAATGTGAGTATGAACACATCCTTTTGTGATTTTACAGACTGGAGCCAGAGCACATCATTCTTTCCTTACAGTAGTTTTTGCAGAAGAACTAATGCAATTATTTCACTTTGTCAATGTAGCGATAAGATTTGTATCGATAGGACCTCTTAGTCCAGAGTAGCAGTTTTTGGCCCACTTCTGAAAAATCAATACTTGGCAGCAGGACAATCACCAAGCTGCAGATAGCCGTCAAAACACTAAAAGCTGGTGTCTTGAAACGTACTGTCCATGGAAAGGAATGTATCCAATGCAAATCTACAGCAATGCTTGATAAAAAGTTTAAAACAGAAGACAGTTACTGTAGCTGAAACAATGAGTCCACATACAATAAAGAATTCTACAAAACATTTAAAAATGGAAACTTTTTGGCAGTTTTTACAGTGTTTTAAATGTCTCAGTTCAACAGCATTATAGTTAGATTAAGTTATGTGAGAAACTGGAAGTGAAATTAACAACCATAAAATGACTATGCACTTTTGATGATACACAGTAAGGAAGCATGAGGTCTGTAAAGGCAGGTCTGACAGTAACAGGACCCTGAGCAGGAAAAAGGAAAAGAACAGCTGAAGATTCACAATTTATTGAAGAGGATAAGGTTTTCAGAGATTTTGCAAGATAACAAGACAGGCAGGTATGCAGAGATGACACAGATCCAGGCAGCAAGTATCAGGTTACACAGAAACATTGTAAATTTGACAAACTTGTAGAGGAACAAAGGATCTCAACAGATATCCGAGGGTACTCTGAGTAGAGAGGAGGAACAGGGAGCCTCAGCCTAAATTAGAGATTTTGTAACATCCTTTAGCAGGCAGGTATACAAAACCTGTTTGAAATGTAAATTCTTTAATTGTGTCACGGTTTACTCTTGTTAAGTTTGTTTTCCTGTATTTGTTGCTTCTTTGTGTTTTGCCCTTTTTTTCCCCTTGCTGTGCTGAGCTCTGCATTCCTTGAATGTTTTGTGTTTCTTGAGTGTTTATTATGTACTTCTTGTTCCTGGTGTTTCTTGTCTTGTTACTGTATACCTCCTCCCTTAGTCTGCTTTGATTAGCCCAATTAGTTTTACCCGTGTCTTTGTTTTGGCCCAAGCAGTCAAGGCAAGAACAATACAGGTTAAAAGCTCAAAAATGAGGCTTCTTTATAAAAAAAAAAGGCTAAAGATTTAACTCAGCCAAATTATGTAAGTAGAGGTGAAAATAGCACAACTTTAGAAAATTAGTGTTTACTGAACAAACTATATACTCAACTAACAGACCTGACAGAATGAGAACTGAGAGGGAAATTTAAATCAGCTGATTTGAGGAGAGGCTCTTATTTTTTCCCTTGGGGAAATTAGCCTTAAACAGTTATACTGCATATGGCTCGCAATAGTGTATCGAGACAAAAAGAGAAATGACACTATATATAGTATGTATGGGAAAAAGTATAGATGCATAGACATTATTGATACAAGGAACTATATACCACTGTGTATATATATATATATATATATATATATATATATATATATATATATATATATATATATATATATATATATAGGAAAACTGGCAGTATTTAACATAAGAGGGCTTGACTTGCACCGAGTGGTCTATTTTTCTGCTTTATCTTGGTTCAGACCTGTTTTTAGAAGTGTTACTTAGTATCTGGTGGCTCAGTGGTTGTTGAGAGAAGACCAAGACAGTTGTTTCATTTGTAGAATAACTCCAGGCGAGACACTAACAGGACCGTCCAGTCTTTTGAACTTGGCTCCCCCAAACATTTCATTAGACGGATGATTCCCCCACACTACTGGGAAGGAGCAGATTGTAGCACCTAGCCAAGGTGAGAGCAGGCTCCGGATTTATAGAGAAATGCGCACAACCTCAAGGTGAACTAGCTGGTAATGACACTCTGTGCTCATCTTCACACCACCTATAAAAGCTAAATGTGTCCAGAATCTGGGATCTAACTATTTCCAAGGCGACATTTTCCATTTGTAAGAGACTTTTTTGTTCAAAAAATATGCCCTATTCGCACTGAAGGGCCTGTGAGGTTGTTGAATCATTCTGCGAGTCTTTCAGACGTCTCTCACAGATACCTTTAAATCTCACTGGGAGGAGAGTCAGCCTAAAGCGTTTGAAACGTAATTAGGGTGAGTTATTGATAAGACAGGAAGCCATAAAGTGGACAGATGACTGGTCATCAAAAGTGTGCTGAAAGATAAAGCGGAACATAAAATAGATTTTGTGGATTATGGGACACAAGCTGTAATATTGTGTGTTTGTGTTTTTGTGCCAGCTGTATGTGGACAAGTGTGT
Source organism: Symphodus melops (assembly GCF_947650265.1). Lineage (NCBI taxonomy): Eukaryota > Metazoa > Chordata > Actinopteri > Labriformes > Labridae > Symphodus > Symphodus melops. The sequence goes on from NC_136705.1 coordinate 8,989,058, forward strand.
TACTGCATATGCATGCCAATTTTGAGAGATCATATCCGAGCTGTGATATAGATCACTGTGGATTTTATACAAAGAGATAATACTAAAATATATTACTCATCTTGTTCTTTCTTGCTTTAACTATAAAAATAATTCATGCAGAGGCACTTTCTAATAAACCTCCAAATGTAAAATTTACTGTGTGCAAAATATAGTTTTAATGACTGATGACCAACAGTATTGTCAGGACAGAATCATAATAATGTCTGTGTTAATCTTAGCACACATTCGTACATACAAACCGGTGTGGTAACACTGTAAAAGCTGTTGGGGTCCAGCCAGAATGACAGAACTCAGGCTGTGTCGTTTGGAGAACTACAACAAAAGACTCTTTATCCCAGCATGCCTTGCAGGTACTCCCAGAATGCTTTGCCACACCTAACACATAGGTGTGAAGTCGGGGAGGTATAAAGCCGGCCATGCTTCATTGTTCTGCCTCTTTCAAACGTCGTCTGGCGACGTCCGAGGATACCCAACTGTGTTCCTGTTTCCAGCACGCTTCTCTTTGTTTAAAAGTTTTGGCGCGCAGCTGATCCAAGGCCTTGAAGCACACCGACGTCCTAATTTCCGAGCCTAGATCATCCACTTGAACGCATCTCAGAAGTATAGCGTTCTATTTCTCCCGTATTAAAACGGTATTGAGAGAGACTGTAAGGATTACGTCTCGTTCCGTCCTTTAAAGAAAGGACACCCACGGAGATCACCTCGCTCGACGGAGGACACGACGGCCCTGCTCAACCCCACTGGACACGCACCGCCATCACCTTACAACTGCAGAAAGGCCGCTCCAGAACCTCTTTTCTTCCTTTCATCAACCGTGGACGAAACGGTTTCAAGTGAGGCTTAGCTAGGTCTGGGCAGTTAGATATAGAGAGTGTGTTTAATAACTGAGTTATTATTGTGAAACGGTGATAATATTTGCTTGGTGTTTGACCACTGTGTCTTAGATTTTACCAGAGTAAAATCTCTTTTGTTCTCCTTATTTGTGCCGCTGTGTCCCGTGTGTTTATCTGTGAGCTCCCACGTCATAACCGGGTAATAGACTCACTATCAGAAAGACTAGTATGAACGCCGTCTGATACAAATCCGGCCACTTGCTTCTGGTACGCGACGTAAACTGTGCTCTGAGTTGTGGTGAGCTCCAGTCCGAGATTGAGCTGTCGAGGTGCGTTGTTTTCTCTCGCTCTCTCGCCTTTACACACACACCTTTCGGTAGACGCACACACATAGATCTGTGGCTTTCCAGACGCTGCAGAAACGTAGATCACGTTCTGTGTCCGCCATCACGTGACCACGCGTGGTCGTCGGCATTTTGATCTGTCCCTGTCTGTCTCTGTCTGTCTGTCCCTCCCCCTCTCTCTCTCTCACAGAAACACGCACACACACACACACACACACACACGTGCCACGCTTGTTTGTTTTGTTTGTTACTTGTAGTTTGGCTTATGATGGTTATTTGTTTGATTGGGTTTCATTGATTTACTTGATGTTGCTTTGTTAAATAAATTCTATTATATCTTAAAAAGTCGTTGTTTGTGATCACTGTGAATTTGCTTTGTGACTTAGGCTGGGTGAAAGGGCTTTGTGTTCGGATTTCACACCTTCAATTAAATACAGATTATTAATTATTAATGATATTGGTATTTAATTAAATAATTTGAGACTGATATTGGTAATATTTTGGTTGTTCCCTGTTTACAGGGTGGTGCCCCGAGGTTTATTAAACGCAGTTTAATAACAATTATTGATTTAGATTAATAATTAAATAAACTTAATTATTAATTTATTTTGACAATCAAATTTTACGTCATAAAACCCAACATAACCGTTGGTCAGGTATTCGCTCCTGAAAATTCCCAACAAAGCCTTTATATGCGGCTTTAGGCATTAATTTCATACATTTGGTGTCACAAAGAAATCAATAAATCTATCAGCACAAACTCATGACAGACACCACAATTAAAGTGTTGCTGTCCACAAATATCCCCACCAGGACATGTCACATGAGCCGGTTGAAAGCCAACTTTACTCAGTATGCAAGTTTGGATGTTTGGTATTTCGTTAAGTACCTGACATGGTCATGATGGCTGACTTGAAACAACAAGAGTCATGAGAGGCATCCAGCAGGATGAGCCTTAATGTGTTTGTGGAAGGGAAACTAACTAATCACCTTTAGGAGTGCACTTATTGGAGCATTAGAAACTAATCAAATTGAAGAATGGGGCTTTTGAGGAGAGGAACAAAGCATCCTGTCTACAAGAGAGGAAAATAGAAGACATTTTAAAGAATTAGTGTTACTGCTATTACAGACAACATACTGTGTTATTCACAGCTGAGCCTGAAAATATGTTGTCACTGTATGCAATTTTCCCAAGTAAACTTTTAATCAAAAGACATGTCATTGAAATTCAATTTATCACTGTGCTTATGACTCTCAAAACCCTGACACAATAGTAAACCTTTAATGGGTAAGTCTTTATAATAAACCTGAAGAGAAGTTAATTGTGCACCATTTTAGTAGCAACAGAGATCTGGCATAACTGCATTCTGTATTTCTATTTGGGGAGGTTTTACCTCCGAGAAATGGCATGAAAATCTTTGATATCTGACCAGTAAGTAAATCACAAATGTGTGGCCCCTCAGTAGTCTTGAGGTAGAAACAGTAAAACCCTTTGGATTTCACTTCTGAGCTTGAGAAGCGTTGATCCTTGACCTCAAACATTTCTAGTCAATCAGTTTTAAAGCTTAGTGTATCACATCCAGTGTCTCATCGGCCCTGAACAGCAGTGGTTTCAAACACAGGCCAATCTTTAAGAAAACAAGGTAAAGTCCCCCGAAAAACCCTCAGGATGAGATGATGGAAGCCTTTGGTGTGAGTATTCCAAGACCGTGTTTTTCACCGTGTGTTTGCTGGGGTTTCAAAGTTGTAAAAGTAAAGATAAAACAATTGCGATTGTTTTGTTGAAGTAATAAAGATAGGGTTATTATTCAATTGATCCACAATAATAATGGTAATAATAATAATTAATTGTCTTGGGCTAGATTCCAAGAAATGGGTCAGTGGTCAGAAATCAGGGCACGATCATGGTGTATGCAAAGATGAAAGCACAATAGTGGGAAAGCAATTACAAGAGAATGTGAGCCAGAGTACATTCAAATTTGGTCAGGCAAACCCCATTGTGTTATTACCATGATGCATTTTCGCCCTGCATTATTATCTTTTTTAGATTCAGTGATAGTCGGATTATGTTATCGAATGGCAGAGGTCAGTATACTGCTTCCTGTTGTTCTGCTAAGCTAAGCTTAACTAGTTGATGTTCATGGTAATGGCATTACAATCAACTGAATCTGTCATTGCTTTATTCAAGACTTTGACCCGGGCTGTTTAATTCATGGATATAAACCTCTTCGAGTTACCCTCATATCTTGTTAGCTTTTGTTAAACATCAAAGGAGGTATCTTACGTGGAACAACTGTAAACATATTCATAGACACTTACCAACTAGGAATGGACCTCTCTTTGGAGATTTATATATCCATCACAACAAAGACCTTTCCCTTAATAGCTGTGCTAATTGCTTGGACGCTAACACAGCAATACACACTGTCAGAGGACTTTAAATTGGCACATTTATTCCAACATTGCTGCATTCTGTTGTGATGTCTCCTTGTTTGCTCTCTTACATAATGTTTTAGTTGCAAGCTCACAAATCAGCGAGCCTTTTAAAACAAAAATGAAATACGAGCCTGCGAGTAAATGCACATTATTTCCAACGGAGGCCCAGCACAGCATGAAGCAGCAAAGAGTCCTTCCTTCAACACTGCAAACAGCCCCTTTAGATCGTATGCGTGACATTTTCAAGCTTTTTCCACACACAATAGAAACCAACTCAGGCGTCTTCCTCAGAATGAAGCAAAAAGATTTAAAATTTTCCTGTCAGCTTCTATAATCTATTTTTTAAACAGTCTGCTGTGGAGGGCTCCTGCCTGCGTTCCCTGAGCAATCCATGACAGCAGTAATAAACGGTCTTTTTTTATATGCCAGATTTGTAGTACTCATAGAATGCTCTCCCTCTTCTCCAGATCAGATTCTGTGTTTGAGTGCAAGTATGGGCCACATCTGCCAAAAGAGCAAACATAACAATCTGTGAGTGACTTGATAAAAGCAAGATAGTGAATAGGTAATATGAGGAAATTGTATTAAATTTGAGGCATTTTTCACCTAAATGGAAAAGGAAAACAACAGTCCCACTCTTATTGTCAAACTTTATTAAAAGAAAGCTTTTTGCACTCCAGGGACTGAGTTCCTGTTTGCATTTCTCCTCCATTTCTTAACAATGTTGACACTTTACATGACTTCTACAGTGCTGATAAAAGGTAAACAATTACAATATCTGCACTTTCCTCTGAGACACAAACACACGCACACACATGAAAGCCATGTCTGCAGTCACTAGAGACAAACTTACCACTCAGTAAAAGATGTGCGTGTTATGAGATGGGCGTGTGAAACAAAATGGTCATATTTGGATTTATGGATTGTTTGTGTTTTGATAAGAGGAAAATAAGAAAGGAGGGTGAATAGAGAGAGAGAGAGAGGAGGAAGAGGTGTGTTTGCGTGTGTGTGTTGTTTTTGTCTGCAGCAAGGGTGTAGCAGAGTGGGGTGACAATGAAGGGGAGAAAAAGAGAACATGATTGAGTGGGACATTTTGTGAGCCGCAGACGTGATCTGGAGACTGGATTGGTTGTGTATGTGTCTGTCAGTTGGGGTATACCAAAGTCTGAGTCACCCTGCACCTATTCTTTACTTCTTTATTGGCATTCTAAACGAGCCACGGCTGTGCTAACCTGAGCAGTACCACAGTTGTTAATGTGGCTGCTGATGGTGTGTCTGCGTGTGTGTGGTTATACATACATGTGTCTTGACTGTGCTTTGGATGTGAACCAACTGGCCAACATGTCCATCAGTGAAGAAGAGTGATTACTCACGACTGGTTTATGCTCTTTAAGCATAAGACAAGATATTCTATTAACAGTGTTTCAGTTATAATGTCTTACATTCGTTTTTGTGACCCACCTTTTTTTTCCTGAAAACTGCCATTTACATACAATGTCTGCACACCTGCATACTCTCTCTGCATCTGCAACACACAGAAAAGAAGGAGGAAGACTAGTCAACTCCAAAAAGACGATACTATGAGATAGACTTAATAATAATTTTAATTCATGTCTGTGTTTGGAATGCTGTTAGCCCATGTTGTTCAATTTATGACATTAATTTAAGGCTGACAGTTGATTGGATTTACGCAGTTGAGAATTATTAGGATATGGGGATGCCATTGGCCCAGTGGTTTGTGCAAGTGCCCGATGTATAGAGGCTATACTCATGTCATTCATTACTCTCTCTTTCTGACTTTATTCCTATCTCTCCAGCTACAACACAAAGTAAACCAAAAAAATATTTTAAAAAATGAATATGTGTTAAGTCAAATGCTGCCGGAAGTGCACATTCATAAACCATCCATTGACAAAGCAGCAGCATGCAACTTGGGGTTAAGTTTCTTGTCTTAGGACACCTTGACTGAAGGCACTGGGGTTTGAACTCCCGAACTTGTGGTTGAGAGATGACAGACTGGCAATATTTCATAAAATAAAATATATAACACTTTGAAAGTCTTAATTTTAATCCAACTTTTAGATCTAACTGTCAGAACTTTTCATGTGAGCAACAGAGCTCCGCATCATTCAGGACCCTTCACCACTCATTACATCTCTCCCCTCAGCTGGTTGCTTCAGAGTGCCGCGAGCCGAAAAGAAAACAGAGTATTTTATTCACACTGCAATATGCATTTTAAACGAGGCTCGATAAGCAAAGCATGTGTTTTTACCTATCTCAGACACTTTTAGCTATCTATGAGCTAATGTGAGGCTTAGTGTGAATGTTTGAATGTTTTTAGGTTACTGAGCCTCAACAAAAGGTATTTTTTTGTGACAGACAACATTTTTTAAATCTATGAATAATTTGAAGGTAATCACATCGTATTGTACATTTTCCTTTATTTCCTTTAAGATAATCAACCTATAAATAAAACTCTTAAAAACTCTGGAAATTCTTTTTTTTTTTTTTCCAGTTGAAACAAATTGGCGTGTTGAACATATAACAAGATTTATTGGATTGAAAATGAAATAGGCTAAAGAAATTAGTTAATTAGTTTGTCCCGTTATTACTTTGTAAAGTGAAGCTGCCCTTTCCAAGTTTGGGAAAGTGTTGACGTTAACAACCTCATGTAATTTGAGTTTAAGTGAGTTTCATTAAAACTTGTGGAAGGGTGGACAAAATGTGGTTCTTTGAGTGAGCAAATATTAACATAACTAAAACTGACTAAAAATTAAAACCAAGAAGGTGAACAGAAACATACACATGAAACAGAGAAACATAATGATAAGAATGACAAAATAGAACGGGAAATCAAGCAACAAAACCAAGGAATAAAGAAATTAAAGAAAGATAAACCAAGACAGCTGCAGGCTTTGTGACGATGAAGCTAGTGTGTGATTGATTGTCCCCTTTTTTTCAAACAGAATTAAAAAAGCTGAAAGATAAATGTGTCCATTTCTTGAGACTTTAAATCTGTGTGTTTCCATTGGCAACATTAAAAGGGCTGAAACCCAATTGCAAACACTTAGTATTGGATAATTCATTTGAAAATAACATACTCTCAGTTCTCTTCTTAGAACTAAGAGTTGATTAAAGTCATGATTTGTGACATATTAACCACCTAGGGCTTCGTGGTCATCTTGTCAATGGTGTATTTATAATAAATACATTTTATCATGTTTACATTTTTTGGCCAAGTTTTTTGTATGTCAAGAGAAAAAGGAAATAACAGGGAGTAATGAGCAATTCACTTTGTCTTGGATAGAGTTCAACATATGGGTCAACAACACAATCACTTTGTGCACTCCGAATTTAAATCTGTAACCTAACTGATAAATATTTTTTACACTTTAAATTTAACTAAAATATCTTGTGTCGCTCACCTCGACTAAAAAACAAAGAAATAGTTTCCCAACTGACGAATGCTTCTAGATTCTTCTGTAGTAAACACTTTTGCCGTTTTCGTGATTGTGCAAGAGCAATCAAGGTGTCATATTGTATTGTACAGAGGACCATAAAGTCAAATTTGATTGAGCTTCTGGATGGGCTTGTCCTTGAAAGAGCTACCAGGAGGATGTGTCCTCCATGCTTTACTCTGAAACGCCGGCAGAACTTGATGTTTTTGTCCAAGTTTTGTAAAGTTCTCCTCACATTTCTTTTGAAGTAGTCGGAATAAGTATGGACAACCAACATCAATATATTTATTTAAATATGGATCAGAATAATATATCTACTTCCTACATAATAACAACTATGAAATACTGAGTGAATACTCATAAATGTCTTTTCTAATACTACATGTCTGAATGCCATTTGTAATAAGAACTGAGTATAATGTGCTTTTTTGATGGATTCATGTTAAGACATTCAACTGTCAAATATATTTTACGTGACTTTAAAATAAGACATTATGAGGTTTTAGGATAGGATATTACATGCATCAAGCCGACACCAAATAGCAACTTTTTCATGGTTGTCAATTGTAGTTGATGTCAGTAGATAGTCAGTATTACTATTTTCTTCTGCGCAACACAGTCCATTTTGGCTAGTGTTGTCTGCATCAACATCCATACTGTCATAACGAAGTGGTACATGCCAAATTTGTGGGAGGACTTCTTTTTCATGCGCTGCTGAGGCTGGTCTGACATGGTTCTTTGTAATTGCATTTCTCAAATGACAGTCCTCACAAAATTAGAAAAACCCTTTTGTATGTGTGTTAGAGAGTTAGTTATTGGGCTTTGACAGGAGAAGTGGCAAACAACCAATGGTTAGTTAATAGTGTTTGTGGGGGACAAAGCCAGTTTTTCTCCTAAATGGTGCCACTTAGGCACCAAAATCAAAAGGATTACAGTGTGAAAGGGATTAAAGGCCTTTTGTGACAACAAATTAAACATCACGCATGAATGTTACACAACTTTTCGTGGTTTTGGAGAGACACACACACACACACACACACACACACACACACACACACACACACACACACACACACACACACACACACACACACACACACACACACACACACACACACACACACACACACACACACACACACACACACACACACACACACACACACACACACACACACACACACACACACACACACACACACACACACGGCCTCCGGAGTGAACTGCACAGCTGCAGAACAGAGGCAAAGAAACAGGCTGGTTCCCTTTCAGAGAGCAGATGGCTGTCAGGAACACACACTCCCCTAAAATCAATTATGGCATTTCAATTCATCTCCCTAACAGGGCGAGCAATCTCGTTCCTCACTCTGAAGTCACGTATTTTGGTATTTGATCAAATCAGTGGCTGGCACATGTGCTTATTACTAGTGGAATTGAACAACACCAGTGTTGATCTCTAGCAAAAACTGCTTAAACTGCATGTATTGACTATTGGCCTTTTTGACAGGAAAACCAATTGAACCCTTACAGATGCACATTCCTCGTTTTTGGTTGCGCAAAAACATTGCATTGATGTTTTTTTTTTTTTTTTTGTCGACCTGTAATGTCTACTAACTACTTGGAAAATAAATAATCAGCTTGGTGTTCCACTGATGTATTTGTATCTTCCATCAGGTGTTGTGTAAAATGCTTACAAGTCTGAATACAGTTCATTTTTTTGGTGAGAGAGGTAAAGAGGTATCACTACAGCCCTCCACCAGTCGGGGCTTTATGGCAGAGTGACCCAACAGAAGCCTCTCCTCAGTGCAAAACATATGAAAGCCTGTATAGAGTTTGCAAAAAAACACATGAAGGACTACCAGACTATGACAAAGAAGATTCTCTGGTCTGATGAGACCAAGATTGAACTTTTGGGCATTAATTCTAAGCAGTATGTGTGGAAAAAAAAACAGCCACTGCCCGTCACCTGCCCAATACAATCCCAATAGTGAAACATGGTGGTGGCAGCATCATGTTATGGGGGTGTTTTTCAGCTGCAACGACAGGACGACTGGTTGCAATTGAAGGAAAGATGAATGCAGCCAAGTACAGAGATATCCTGGAAGAAAACCTCTTCCAGAGTGCTCAGGACCTCAGACTGGGACAAAGATTCACCTTCCAACAAGACAATGACCCGAAGCACACAGCTAAAATAACAAAGGAGTGGCTTTGGAACAACTCTGTGACCATTCTCGCCCAGCCAGAGTCCTGACCTAAACCCAATTGAGCATCTCTGGAGAGACCTGAAAATGGCTGTCCACCAACGTTCACCATCCAACCTGACAGAACTGGAGAGGATCTGCAAGGAAGAACTAACCCAAATCCAGGTGTGAGAACCTTGCCTCATTCCCAAGAAGACTTATGGATGTACTAGCTCAAAAGGGTGCTTCTACTCAACACTGAGCAAAGGGTCTGAATGCTTATGACCATGTGATATTTCAAATTATTATTTTTCAATACATTTGCAAAACATTCTACATTTCTGTTTTTTGTCCTGTCAAGATGAGGAGCTGAGTGTACATTAATAATAAAATAAAAATAACTTTTTTTGATTTTAGCAAATGGCTGCAATGAAACAAAGAGTGAAACATTTAAAAGGGGTCTGAATACATTCTGTACCCACTGTAGTCTGAGTTTTTAGCTAACTTACATTACTAAATGTGTGTGTTCTTAAACTACCTTGTACTTGCATGCACCAAGCTGTGCTGTTGGGTGATTATTTTCTGAGGATTTATCATTACAAGGCATTATAAGCATAATTTTCAGGGATTGTTCATACTGTTGTTTTTTTTGCAAAAAACAACAACAACAACAACAAAAGAATAAAGGAATCAGTATACATCAGCAGGGTTTCCCTGTCATATGTACTGTATATACACTCAAGCTGAGTCACATGGTTGGGTTTTCTGTTGTAAATGTGTGAGAGGATATTATAGGGTTGAACAAGGAGGCTTGGAGCCATTCATCTGATGTGCAGAAATCCATCCTGACAAGCATATGTGGCCTTGTTTCCTATCCTCACCCTCTCTCTCTCTCTCAACTATTCATCCCCAAGCATCTGTTTGCATCCCTCTCTCCTAAGGCTTCCTGTCTCTCCCTCTATCTCCTTTTTGTTCTGTTCCCTGGTTGCCATGTGGGCACAGTGTGAGATGTGTTTGTTTGTCTCCGTCGGCTATATCTTTCCCAGACAGAGAAAGAAACTAAAAACAGGCACTTACTTGCAAAGGAGCACACACACACAGACACACACCTACGCACACACACACACACACACACACACACACACACACACACACACACACACACTGTATGTGCATCAACACTTACAAACGCGTTTAGACAAACACACTTCATGACTAGAAGATGCAGGTTCTGTGACTAAATATGATTGATATGAAAATCTCAGGTTTGGATTAGAATACAAATAGGATTGTTGAGGAGAAAATCACTGTCACACACTGTCAGTTGACTGATATAAGCACACTCTTAACCACTTCTACACTATTGTGCATTATGACACATTATTTTCATGTCTTTGTATTCGCAACATCTAACAGACACTTCATAACTAAATGTGTCCTACAGTCAGTAGCTGTTTAAGTTGTGTTGCTTATTCTTGACAGTATTTATATCAAACTCGCAATAGATTTAAAATGTACTTAAATCATTTCCATTGTGTGAATTCAAAGTAAATGGGGCTAAGAACACAACATCAAACAAGCCAGCTGTTATTGACTCAAGGGCTTTTGGTAAAGAAGCACTGTGTTATGCCATGGAGTCATTCACTAGATGCTAAATGTCTTTAGTTATAATTACATGACTATGCTGAAATAGTATAGCTCTGTTACCATCTCCTCTGATGGCTGAACAGCAGAACCTGCTAGAAAATGGATAGTTCTGATTTTGAAATACTATACTACTAATAATACAAAGCTTTAAAATGCAGTTTCTCCCCTGTCAAACTATAGGTACTGATAGCTTTCAGAAATATTGAAGTTGCTTTCTGAACCTATAGTCAGCTGTGAGGGGCTGGATGCAACAGGCCTTTAACTGCAGTGTGTGACTAGAAGATCTTCAATATTTCATCAGGAGTAAACAAGGTAACCTTGCCAAGCCTTCATAAAAAAAATTGTAATATACAAGCTCCACTTGTCTGCTTGCGACTGCTCGTGGCAGGGCTTGCTACATCACAATGGTTTAATCTGCCCAAATACATCCAATGATTACCCACAAGAAAACACACACACTGAATGTTCAATGCATCATGTGATTTATTGCAGCTCTAATCAGCAGATGAGTAACAACTGTCGGCCTGGTTTTCAGTTGTGAGGCGGCAGATGTTAAAAGAGTGATATAGGGTATGGCTTTGACTCTCTCCATTCATCTCTTCTTACCTGCATGTTCTTTTGTCCTCCCTCCTCCTTTTTATTCCCCCACCAGTTGCCTCACCTTCATGTGACCCTCCTTAATAAGATTCCCCCTGCTATTCAGAAACAAGGTGATTCTCTAGATTCAACATTTTCCTGTTGGGTGCTCAATTCACACTCTGCATGAAACATGGGCTTTCTGTTCAGGCTGTCTGTTCTGCTTTATTTCAGGATGGTATTCCAGCTGGGCCAACTCCTGTTAATAGAATATCTGCAGTACAATGAAGATCATTTAGGATGATCACATTCTTCAAACTATAACATAAACTATAACCTGCTGGATTTATTTGAAGTCAAAGTCTACTTAAAAGTTGTACATTTCTCAATAAATAAGAGTTTTGGGGGCTTTTTGCTGAAAGCCAAAAGAGCAGCATTTTGATAGGCTGAAAAAACAAAGTCTAGCCATCACTTTTCAAACTATGACACCAGAACAAAGTAGCTTAAAAAGGAATCGTTCATGGAGGAAGTTTTCTTACTCTAATAATTCAGATAACAGATGAAGTGGTCTCGATGGACAGTTTTCCCCTATCAAGTCATTCTACCATTATGTAATCTCTTTAAGACAACACTGCACTGCTTAAGACACTGGGAAGCCTATTTTAAGACTCTTTGAGACTGAAATTTCATATCTGCCAAAAATGCAGACTCACACGAGGCACACTTCAGTAAAAACAGAGTTTAATAAACAGTCCAGGTAGATGCACAGATAAGCAGTCAAACAAATATAGAAGGGGCCAGCAAGAGGCAAAAACAAGAAGGCACGCAATGGTCAAAAAACGCCAGAGGACTCAGATGGTATACGAATAGAACTTACTGATTTTGCCCAAATGCAGAATGTGTACAAATGCACATCAAACCTGTCGTACTTCCCATGTACATGTACTTCCCACAATGCAAAGTGCCAGGTCAGAGTGTGGCAATCCGTCTAAATTCCTCTTGATTAGCCTACCTGTTCCAGTTAGTCTTGGCCAATGAGCTGCTTGGCGCCATTATTTTAATAAAAGCGGTAACGTGATACAAAATGGCGGCCATATTCACGTCCGTGGCTGCCCCATTCACATCAAAAAGTCTGTGGTGTGTTTCTCCCTCTGCAATTGATGGTTGTGTTATGTGTCGTGCTGTGTCTTCCTTCTGGACTATCATCGGGAGGATTTCCATTGGAAAAAGAGGAAAAAGAGTTCGGAGAGTGAGGGCTCACTCGGTGGACTTGTTTGTGTTGGAACTTGCTGTCAAAGCGTGACACATGGACAAGAGGGCCCACGCATGATTATTTTTTTTTGAGTGTGATGTCGAACTGAACCCTATTTGAGATTTTTTTGAGGGTTATTGTTCTGATTGTTTGAACTGTGAAAAGACACTGCAATTGCTATTGGGATTTTTTTTCTTCTTTATTTGAACTGATTTTCTTTGTGTTTGAATCCTTGTGTGGCTATGTGCTATGCTGTTTTTTTTCCTATTTAAATGAGGTACTTCTAGTTTAAGGAAAAATATGGTATCTTTGTGGTGGTTTTGAATATATAACAAACGTTTTATTGAATTGCAGTTAAAATATCGGCTGGCACCTCAAAAAGACATTAAACCCACCATCCTAACAGGGGACATAATCACAATCAGACCAAACCAGACAAATGTACCACCAGCTATATTTTCATTCTCAAATTCTTAAAAAATATAAATGGATCAGCTTTTTCAGACTGTAAGTGGATGCTTAACTCAAGCAGCGTTTGCCATCAGCTGGGCTGTTGTTTACTGCTGCATTCCAAAATCAGAAACCAGCCTAGCCGGGCTTGGCATACTGCAAAATTACCACAGGCTGGCAGTTATACTACTGTTGCATTTAATAGCAGTATTAAGTAGGTGGTTTAAAAAATAGCTACAGACAAGGGTGCGGACAAAGTAAAACATAGTATAAAAAAAGAATAACCTGACAGGTTGTGTCAAAAAACTACACAATACACTTCCCTCCACTGACTCATTCTTGCTGAAATTGGGAGCAAGGGTTCCCACAGATTTGATTTGGGTTGATCTGGACTGTTAGGTTTCTGTTTAGGCCATCTGTGGATTGTGCTGTGTGCTTCAGGCCACTGTCAAATTTAAAACTCTTTCATTTGTTTTCATGGCACACAAAAGCAGGTTGTCCTTAATGGCAATAACTTTCTTCTGACTTTTTGACTTTTTTCTCCCCTTTTCATGAAAACAAATAATGATGCCATGCATGTTAAACATCCTTATAGCTTATTGTTTGACCTTGATAATGTTCTTAAAATGCAACAACACTCTTGATGTATTTTATTAAGCATCTTAGTTTCTTACTGTGCACTGACAAACCTCCTTGTGGGGGGAAATGTTTAACCTTTGAGAGGAGACATGTACTGCTAAACAGAAACTACAACACTCTCTCTCACTTTCTCTCTCCTTTGTAACACAGTGTATTACTTGCCACTTGTGGACTCACCTGCAACTTATCATACAGACTGTCCCCTGGAACTACCTTCCTTCCATATCTCCAACCACACACTTGTTCCTTGTTCTAATCAGCCAATCACTGACCATACAGCCTTACCCCTTGACTTCCCTTCACTAATTTGCCTCACTGTTTATGTACTGAAATCACTTAACTTCATCTCATGAGTTAGCTTATGTAATATCCCTTATACATGTGACATAATGGTGAGTCATTTAAGTTATGCAACCAATATAGTTTTTCATTATTCACTCTTGACATTTAATGTTTGACTTTTGGGATAGGAATTCAAACCCAATGATATTCTGCTTTGTAGTAGAAGATAATGTAAACAAATCCAGATGCCTTTGAATGCTTTCTGAATCCTATTTATGCAGATGCTAGTTAGGCTCTAGGGTACAACTAATGGGGATCCTAACAAATTATCAATTAAATAACATGTGGCAGTCAGCAAATCCACATTGACTGATTGAACAGGAAGTTGGTTCAATGAGCAGGAAATATCCCTTGGAGTTCATCAACAGTAAAGATGCATGTATACTTAAATGTGTGTTATATGTCACAGCTTGGCACTGAAAAATTGGCCAATGAGGCACCTGCCTTTGAGGTCCTTATGGATATTTTGTGTACTTCTGAATGTGTAAATGCATACAAACACAGAAATACAACAGAGGTGAAGATTGCAGAACAGTTTTCAGTCTCCGACTGAAGTCTGCTACTGTGTTTCAACTTTATATAAAATGAACACACTTTAATGTGTCACCTCCTCTCTCTACGTCTCTCGTGTTTTCTCTTACAAAGTGTCTTTATAAGTAAAAATATCTACACAACTTAGACGTCATTCCAGCTATTTGATTCTGTTTCATAGTGTCAACATATGCACAAATCCCTTTAAAAAAACATGTCTGTCAGTTGCAGTGGCACATCAGGAAGTGGTTGTTTGTACCTACACCTACAGAAAAAAAAAACATCTGATGTGCACTCCTTTTTACTGAAATACTGAAAAGCAAGTGATGGTTCTTTTCCCATGTGTACAATACTGCAGGCACGTCATTGGAATATGAATGAGACATCCTTTCAACTCTCTACTAAAAAAAAAGTACAACCCGAGTGTATATGTAAATCTAAGAATCGTTATGAATGTCAAGCTAATTACAATATATGACAATTACAATGTATGATCAGGAATAAGGGTGTACTGAAAAGTACATAATTCTACTTCTGTATTTTGAACCAGTATGTGTCACGGGTGCAGGCAGAAAACAAGAGAGGAAGACCCAATTGCAGGTAAAAAAAAAAAAAAAAAGATTTATTAAAATAAAAGCCAAAAACAAACTCACTCAAACAATAATCCAAAATCCACGAGGAGAACAAAAAAGTAAATGCAGGGAGTAGGGATATGAAACGACAGGCTCAGACCGCATGACAAACTTCAATGAACTGACAACATGAGGGAAGGAATACAGAGACTAAATAGACAGGTTGTAATCAGACACAGGTGAGACTAATAGGACAGGTGAGGACAATCAGGGTAATCAAGACAGGAGGGAACCACAGAGAGGCAGGAAACCAGACAATACTAACACGGAACATGGAACGCTGAAGAAACACAAGGAACTAAATAAGAAAACACAGAAGCACGGAGAGAAGACATTACAAAACAAAACTGACAACACTAAAGACTAAACAGGTAAACACCAGGAATCATTCACACAAATAAAACAGGAAATAAACTTACAGACAACATAGAAGGACACAAGGATACTGGGAAACACACTAAAGACTAGGAATACATGTAAATCAGAAAACACTATAGGGAGACACTAAGGAAAACGTGAACTGAAGACAAGACAGGAAATCAAGACGAAATCATGACAATATGTAAGCATAATTAAAGATATAATAAGAGCTGAGTAGACTTTATCCATGTAGCTTGCTTTAACAGTGCTTGGTGAATGGTGGAAATCATACTGTATTTAAAATGTCTTCTAATGCTGCTTCAGGGCTACATAGCTATTCAGGTCATGGACCTGTATTACAAGATCTGAGAGAAATTCCAATAAAGAATTTGAACTGTATGCTTATAGCAGTATGTTTTAACTACAAGACATTTTCTTCTCAATATTCTCTGGCAGCTGTTCAGCATTAGTGGTGGGCAGCCACCGACGAGCAGAGCGAGAGCTTCGCTGAAGAGGCCGAGCCATTGTTTGAATGCTTTGTACACATCATGCTGTGCCCTCAAGGTTTGAAAAAGATGACATGGATTTTTCTACATAATAAAGAAAATCGGTTTGTATTGACTGACTTTCCCAATCTCAAAAAAAAAAAAAAGGTTGTGTTTATGAAAAATGTATTTTCCCTTAAATAGCTTGAACTGTGGGTAAAATTGTTCAACTCTTGTATGTAGCCCTTGTGATTTTCTGTTTCAGCACCAGTGGAGAGATTCGGCTGAATGCCCTCTTATGCTAATAAGACAAGTGAACTGAAGAACGAGTTAGGGAGTAACAGACAACACAATTGTCAATGAAAGATCAAACGTAGCTGTGGGCTGGAAAATGAGAGTCAATGCTGTCACACTTAGCTGCAATGATGAAGTCTGAACTACATAACTCCTTTGCGTATTCAAGTGTATTGATTGTGTAATGTCTGAAATTATACCCGATGTTTATGTGTGTGTCTGTATTGCATACCTTGTTAGATGATAGGAGTAATCAATTCAATCTATTGGACACTGAATAATGATGGAAAGACTAAGGAGTAAAATAAAACAGCTATAACAACAATGATAATATATTAACTTTCTCATCCAGTCTAAATTAAAACAATTTACACTTATATTTTCGTGAGGATTGTGAGGGTCTGCCAAATGCAATTTCTATGGTAAAATGCTCCCTTTTTAACATCACTCCAAATTCTTTACAACCATTTTCACTTCAAAATGACTTGCCTATTTTTTCTTCAAACCTATGGGGCACAATTTTCAATAAGCCTGCTGTGCAGAAAGGCCAAGGTGAAATTGAAGGAGTGTCCCCTTCTATCTGCCGAACTAAATACTGAATGAACTAAGCAAACAGTCCTCATAAGGTTAATTGAGGTAGGTACTTATGCACTAAAAACCAATTGTCTGGAGAAATGACCAGCACACCGGCAGCCCCATGATGAAACTATTGAAACAGCAAAATAACAGTCAAACAACTTGATGAGAAACAAATCTAAGGCTTAGACAACAAGTGCAAATGTAAAGAAAGAAGATGTTGTAAAGTCTGTGGTGTGAGAAAATGTGTAGGCGGAGAAAAAAAGGAAAAAAACAGTCAAAGCCCACACCTAAAGCATGTTCTGCTCACTGTGCATTCACACTGAGTACATGTTCGTATGTATGTGTGGGTGGATGTTGTGTATATAACTATTTTTGGATCAAGGTGTTTTGTTTTTTTTATCTTGTCATCACCTTGTGCAATGATCAAATAAAAAAAAAATCCCCCACACATGGCTGCCATGGCAACTTCCAAAAGCCTGATAAATGATATAAATGTGATTGCTCGAATAAGAAACCAAAGAAAGCATGCAAACCTGTGATAATAATGCCAGCCCTTTCTCTTAGAGATGAACACACATAGGCAGCTAATTAACAAGGCAAATGTGTTTTATCATGTGTTTTTAACATGTAACATAAGGCCATTTCCTTACCTTAAAGTTGTGAGGCATTTTGGTATGTCTTATCCCTTTACTGATTCTGTCCCATACATGGATACCTTTTCTGACAATGTAATTCTGCTTCTTTTCACCGACAAACAAACTTCACTCTGTGAATTGTATGCTGTACTTTGCTTTATTTGGCACTGATCATACATGGCCCTGAGAAGCATTACAAGGACTAAAGCAATTTATTCTCTTCCTGTTCTGTTTGATTTTGTAGGTTGTGTACAGACATCAGTAATCATTTCTGTCTGTTGTATCAAACAAAAAAACTATCCTCACTGTGGACTTTTCTTGATATGGGTGTTTTTTGACAAACATCATCCTGCTTACTTTAGCAGTCATAATGTAGCACATATAGCCTACTGTGACTCGTTTCGATGAAATATAAATTGAAATTTTTGTCTTTGTGCTATAGCTCGCCCTTTTTCTGACACTGACAGGGTTGCAGAAGTAACAGGTATTAAAAGTCATTCTAACAGCTGATGTTTGCATGTGGACGGTCTGTACTCACATAAAACATCCTCAACAGCAGATTTCAGTAAGGGTTGCCCAAATTTCACTCCAGACAAGGGTCTCCAACCATAACTCTGGTGAGACAGTTCTGCAATTTGCATATGTAATAACCTCATTAGGAAACCAGTATGGTATTTAAACATAGTCTCTTTTTTGTAGGAAATGTTGCACATGAACCTGATCAAGGCAGTTATTATATAGTCACCACGATGTGATTTTGGGTGTAATTGTTTTTTGTTTTTTATACACACTAAGGAACTACACGACAGTCAGCACAGGTCAAAAAAACAACTTTGCCACTAATTATATCAGACAATTACTCATCCAATGTGTCCTGTCCTGTTATTTTGGATGTTAAAAGGCAGGTGTTTTTTATTGTAATCACCACAAAAAGAAAAGCCTTTAAAACTAGATTTTTCCATAAACTGTTAATCTTAGAGGAAAACTTCTGCTTTTTTGGACAAATCTTTATTTTTTTGTTAAATGTCAGAACAATGAAAGATGCAGCAATCAAATACTGATGAATTCAATGCTGAGCAGACTTCAGGCCAGCATTTAGCTCAGGGCTTCTCTCATGTGGCCAAGTTACAAAGAATGACAGACACCATGTGCCACCTTTAAAGGGCTCTAGCAGGTACTTCACATGATGGAGGAAGACTGGTCTGAGCTGGAGGCAGTTGATAACGTGTGCACTGGCGCAGGTTGTTGCGTCATACTCACAAATCACTGTGTGAAATCACGAATTCCAAACCTTTTGACGCACACAGACTTCTTTCTGCAAGAGTTTTTTAGAGAGTAATGTCTTCATAACAGCAAGCTTTTTGACTCAAACGGGCTGAAATCTTTCCTGACAGACTGCTGCAGACAGACAGAGAAAGGTCAGCTAACACTGAGGGCATTCTCACTCATTTCCCTAATCCTCTTCTTCCTCCCAACCCAAAAAACCTCTTGCCTAGGACAAAGATATGCACCCTAACTAAGATGTTTACGTTTAAAAAACATAGCCAGTGGTGTCCATTATATTAACGTGTTGATAAAGGAAGTCTAGTCTCCCGTGTTACCTAGTTCCCATGTGTGCCCGTGATGGATAGGGGGTTGCCGGCTTGTGTGGTTAACCTCATTCTGTCTCTGTATTTCTGTCTCTCTGTCCCTCTTTCTTTCTCTCCTCTGTGTAAACCACAGATAGACAGTTGAGGCACACAACATTGATCTTTTTCCTCCTTTAAGACTGTGTTAATGAGGAAAAGTTTTGTGTGAGAGTTCGTGTTGGATTCCTTTGCTGCCTCTCACTTCCCATGGCTTGTCAGGGCCCGGCAGCCAGACTTTCAATTCTTTTAAAGTTAAGATTTTTTCTTTTGAAATGCTGTTATGCAGGGTGAATACTCTCTGGTATTGGATTCTGAACACTGACACATAATTGGAGATCATCCAGTGAGTTACTTGGCTTTCCAAAGACGATTGGACTTTTGGCAAAATGGGTCAAGCAAACAAAGAGATTCAGTGTTTGGTCAGAAGAAAAAGTTTTGTCTGAACAGCAATTGAGAACAATATCTAATAAGAGCAATCTCTTTTTTGTATCGTGCTCTAAATATGTGTATTTTTTTCAGACATTTATTTCAGGCATTTTTAAGGAGTGAGTACGTGACTTTGGGGGCTTTTAGAGCCAGCCTTACATTTCAAACCTTTTTTTTTATTCTAGAAAGGACACTAAGGTTTTCAATGCTGTCGAGATTACAAGCACAGTAAAACAAGCAAAAAACACAACAAACACTGACTTATTTGATTATTGTACAAGATAGAAAAATCATCTTACTCCAAAAATAGTAATATACACAACATGTACACACAAGCATGTGTTCAATGTGAATGTATACAGTGAGCAGAAAACACTTCAGGTGTTGATTATCCATATGTGCTTTGTTTCTGTTTTTCCCCCACCTATACATTGTAGTTTCTTGCACCAAAAACTTAGTATCTGCTTCTTTTTTTTTAGTTTTATAAATGGACACTTGCTGTATGCAGGATTTTGTGCTTTTTTTTGCTTCATTTTTCAACACCGCTTGGTTCAAACCCTGGCCCTGAGCCTCTTGTCTTTTATACCTGAACCAAGGCAGAACAGTGTGACATCCACAGAATATTAAAAAGAAATCTTAAACACCACATCAAAACAGAGCTTTGTGGAGAGATGCTGACATGACAAAAAAAGGCTTTTCATGCCTTTATTTTCGCAGAAGGACATTGAACAGAGTTGGAAATCATAGACGCAGAGAACTGGTAAAAAATATGCAGGAAAGGAGCACAGCATGGATTCAAACCCAGGCCCCCTTCCGGAGTACTATAGCTGCATGGGGGTGTACGCACCAACCGCCAGGTCACCGGCGCCCCGAGACATGATGCAATCGAATTAAAGTTTTTCAATGGCCTTTGTAAGATAGATGGTAAAGAACAGTTTCTAAAAAAAATATATACACAAATTAATTGAATGACTATGAACATCACAATGGTTCTGAAGGAAAGATTCAGTCTCCAAGGAGTGTTCCTTCGATCTAGTCTGCAGTAAATGTAATATAAAAATACATATATTAACTGTGGAGATCTCTTATTCAGTCCAAAACGTGATGGACAAACTGACATCAGAACCTACCTGGGGACGAGTAAAAGCCACACTTGATAAATGCCTACCCATTGCTCATAGCAGGCCACAAAACCAATTTGAAAAGCCCAGCATGGTGCCATGATACATCAGGTTAATTTGACGTAACCAATTTAAAGTGTCATTGTGGTGGGGTGATGGATGACACCCATCTTGACGTGGCAGGTGAAAACTGTGAAATACACACATCGTTTATCTCACCTCCATGCACTGGCCCGTCCTGCCCTTTATACAGGCGAAATTCCCCCCGATTAGACCAGCTGTGCAAAGGTGAAGATGTGCTGTGTTGAGAGAGACTCTGCTCTGATATTGCTGGTACAGTCTGTCTGATGGACTCTGGTTTTCTGCTTTTGTGACTAGTTTGAGTTAAGTGTTTTTTTAATTCTGAAATGTATTGGAGTTTTGGACAGTATACTTGGGCACCCCTACATGTTTTGTAAGACGTTACAATAGTTCAATTATCATTACAGGTGGAACTGACCTTTTTTGGGATTTCCAAGCTGAAAATAACTTGGTAAGAAGAATGAAACCGAGGTAGAACTTTATCCATTTATGGCAACACCAATTTATGTATTTCAGCAAAAGTAATTTTTAGGCACTAATTGTTTCAAAGGGCATGAGCAATTTACAAAAAACAAAACTTAAGATGGCACTAATGTCCAGTGTGGTGTCATGCTTGCATATCATTCAAATTCTTGTTGGATATTTAACCACATTTAGCAAAAGTGCTTAAAGCACAAGGAGTAACCAGCAGAGACAAAGAACAGGCAGTCTCAGCTCACATCAGCAGCTCACCAGCTCAGCTCATATGTTGGCACATGTCGTTGTGATGATCCAGAGTCGAAGAAGATTAGCAACAGTTCCAGAAAAGCTAATAATTAAATAACAGAATTGTTGACTGTAGATGCGGCCCCATTGAAAGGTGTATCCAAAGTATTAGTGTTTACAGGGGGTAAAAAAGTGAAATCTTGAGTAGGCCTATTCACTAAAACCATAATGTGGGTACTCGGGTATTCAGATTACAGTACCAAATGTTTACATGTTGTCCCCCCCCCAAAAAAAAAACAGAAAAAATGCAAATAAATGTTTTGCTTACTACAAATAAGCCACAGTTTAAATGTTATGTTAAATTGGCACATTGAGAGACTGGCAGAGATTTCAACATTTAGAGGCACAATTGTTCTAAACCTTATTTCCATTATTGCTTTTCTCTTGTTTTGGTCTACAAAGTGTTATTGGCAACAGGTTGATCTGAGAAGACAGTAATTTATTACAAGATAATAACTGTCACATTGACTGACAGTCTTTTTTGAAAGTGTAACAATAACATCTTGTTTCGGCAGTTCAGCAGTGTCAAGTGTCTCTCTTCTTAGAGCTACACAAAACAAGTCAAAAGGGTGTGGATTGTGTTGAAAACAATAACAATGAATCAATGACAACCTGACTATCATCAGACAAGAGAAGATTATACACAGTGTTCACTTGATAATGCTGCATTTAAATATGTGCACGCTCCCTTTAATCATAGCCTCTCATGTTTTCATATAGATGTTGGCAGATATTCTGATCCCTCCTATATCCTCCTTCCAAGTCCTCCTGCAAGACCATACTCCAAACAGCTTCAGCCTCTATTTTATTGTGGCGTTAAATGTAAAGCTTTCTTATTAAAATTATTTTCAACCTACATATTGATTTAATAAACAGGACACTCATACTCATTTTGGCCTATCTGTTTTGCTGTTCAAACCTGCCAAACCATGTATCTCTGTCCAAGATTATAATTAAATTATACATGTTTCTCAACAAGGTTTGCAGTATCAGCCTGTTTTTTCTTTGTATTTTCATTTAACTACACTCTTTCTGCTGCGGCATGTCCAGTATTTATTTGACTGGGGTTGCCCAACTGGGGCATTGACATCTGCAGGGGTATCAAACGATAGTATGTACACAACATAGATTGTAAAATAAGTACAATGACATGTCAACTGTTAAAAATGAAAGCTCAAACATCCGTTAGCTCCTCCTACTGAGTCAGTATCGGTCCGTAAGTCAACCTTCTCCACGGTATGTAAACTATAAAATCAAATATGCACAAAAAAAATGATTCTCAAATATACTTTCTCAATCATGGCTAATTTCAAATCTATTAGTTAATTGTGTTTGATGCTTTAAGAAGGGTACATCACAATGCTTGACAGCTCTGTTGTTGAATGCAGCTCCTGCATTGAGAGGATAGCATAGTTCTAGCTTGTAGCAAAGAGCCAATTCTTTAACATGGACTACAGCCGCTACATGGGCATATCATATCCATGTCCCCAACAATCTCTTGTACTAAGGTCATAACAACCCAACAATCCAACTTTTTTCATCACATGTGTCTACCATATTTGGCTAAATAACAATCAACCTGAATAGGCCATTCCTCGTAACCCAGTACTGGAGAGGGTCCTCAGGACTTCACAGGTTATGGTTCCTTCAAATACTTTTCAAAATTGTATTACTTTCATCTCTACATAGTCTATGTACATGGCTACATTACCTCTGAGCTTCCACAGTGGCCCTTGCAGTGGTTACATAAGTCTATGTCTCAATAAGTGTGTCCAGCAAGGCCCAGAGGTTACAACCCAAAGGCCACTTTCATTATGTAGTCTAGATACTGCTATTCTTAATGGCCATTTATCTCTATACTATTCAAACCAACAGCTCATTTTAAGTGACTATGCAAGAGACATTACACCATAACAGAATTAACATAACTCAAGTGAGTTGTAAAGAACAACAAAAAGTATGTGTTTTTCTTAACTTTTAAAAGTAAACAAGCTGTTATTAAGATAATATCTAGCTGGGGAGCAAGCTGAGTAATAAAATAAGATTTAACAACGTGGAACCTTTGCCAGATCTCATCACTAAATTCAAAATAAATGGATTTTGATAGAATCTAAATTCCAACAATTTAACACATTTGCTTTGTCTTCCTGTCTGTCGTTCAAGCCAAGCCATTTCCAATTCTAAGGGTATGGGCTTCAGCCAATAGGGATTCTACAGCCTTTAGGTGATCCATAAGCCTCTTAGATAGAGAAACAATCCAAAAAGAGGAATCCAGCAAAAAATATGCTGCAACAAAAGTAAATATTATTAAAACCAAGGCCAACTGGGATGTCAAGGTGAATGTAGTTCAAATGTTATACTGTACTTCAATAACAAATCAAAGACATTATGCAGGGACATTTTAACTCATGGCATTGCTGTTTGCACTCATCTTTTTTTAGCTAACATTACTAAGAAAGTACTGCCAGATCTTTGTTCTTTAAATAGCAATTTGATAGTTAGAGGCTTTTTTATTTGCAGTATTACTCTTTGTTGTTACCTGTTGGACAACACCAAACTGTCATTTTGAACTGATGCTCCAAATCAAACTAATTTCTTTTTGTCCTTAAACCTCTTTTTTCCAGTCTTTCATTCTCTTGCTTTCATAACAGTATTATTCCCTCACTTTCCTGCTGCCCTCAATGAGCAGCCAATGTCAGCACCTATTACAAATCCCCACAAAGGCTTTACCACTGGAAAGGTGATTAATTAAAGCAATTAAAGCAATGACGGTTTCAATTAGGGCAGTTATGAGCTCAGACCTGAGTAGTGTAGGAAGGGCCTTTGGGCAAAATAGGTGTTGGAATATGAGACTATGATCAGCTGAAAGTAATGAATCCAATGAGGAGGGTACCTGAGGAGAGTTGGTGAGATAAAGGAGGAAGGAGACAGGGTGACAGAGTGAGCAAAAGCGAGAATTAATTACTTCTCAGTTAATCTGTTACCTTCTCCCTGCAGTTATGATTATGATCATGATCATTCTATCAAGCCATGCATGTATTCCACCCAGAGACTGTTGGTTTGTTGGTGTGTGTGCATATGTGTGTTTAATAAGTAGAGATGCTTGACATATTTAATCGAAGCATTAACATGATGAACTAAACCCTTTACATTGTTACTATTGAGGCACAAACCTGTTTATTCAAAAATATGTGCAGCAAAATAAAAGGGGACATAAGCTTGAAAATGGACATTAAACGTCTTTTTAATTATCCATTATTGATTCATTTACCTCATGCCAAGTCAGTTAATGGAAACAAAATTAAAATCTCTAAAATACACAAATGTCAAATTAAACAGAAATAAAGCTGTACACACTTGTTTATCTTCTTTATAATTCCTCATGTGACTTTTAGAACTTGTCAAGATGTGTTTGGGATATTTAAAATTGCAGTTAATAGTATGAGTTGCCGTTAAATTTCCCTGAAAAAAATAAATATTCAAAATTAGAATAAATGTTCTGCAAAAATCTGTTAAAAAAGAGGCTATAAAACAGAAACCGCCTGGCTCTATGATAATGTATTCAGATTTATCCCTGTTTCTGTATTATAGACAAGGACAATGTGTTATGTAATATGAGGGTTTATTGGATTTAAGGGAAGGCCTGTGAAGAGAAGAAAGACTAAGAAAAAGCAATAACGCAGCTCTTAAATAAGATATCCCTTACACTGTTTATAACCTTCATTTAAAATGAAGCAATAAGCTGTATCAAAGTTGCTGTAAGATCTAAAAGATATAAAACAGATGACTGACCGCTGTTAGCTGCTACTGTACAACCAGTCACTGCTTTGGAGAACTGCAGGGTCTGTACTGCTGCCATGTGGGGAAGTTGAGAAATTTAGTCTTTAGGGCACATGTGGCAGAAAACAACGACCACAGGTTTGACTCAGTTAACTCACATGATGATTTGAACTTCATTATACAAAATTCATGACGTCAGAGGAAATGTGTGATTGCTGGAAGCAGCAGACTGATGAAGAAACACACCGTTATTCTTTTTTTTTTCGCACTTGGAGATGCTTTTGTAACATTTAATTGAACTCACCTTTTACGAGGTGTGTATTTTGGAATAACCTCAGCATGCTTCAAATAAAAGGCTGCAAAGAAATAGCTCTGTACTTTATTCATGCCCTATCATTAGGCCTGCTGATGGATAGAATGTAAGGCTTGGGGTATATATTTTATTCCACAAGAAGCTGTGTTGGAAAGCTTGTAGGTTTTATCTGTGGAGATGGCTATTCATGTAATTAACACACTCCACAAAGCATATTACTATCATTGTGTCAAATAAGGCCCCGTGTCCACCTGGCATTTTCTCAGAAAAGCGCTGGCTGTGCACTCTGGGGTGTTTGTAAGAAGCATTTGTTCGCTGTGAAGAAAAGCGCTGCACGCTCATTCTGTGTTGACACTAGCCGCTGTATAACAGACACGGCTCTGTTACTTTTTTTTTGAGATCGTGATTCACTCTAACAGACATGGAGCAAAGAGGATCCAGGTACAAGACATGAGCTGTAGAAGGTTAAATTAAGGCAAATGTCATACACAAAGAGCTCCGGGGATGTCAACAGCACCTTTCTGAAAAGTTGAAAGATTTTGAATTTTAACGCTTTTGGCCGCTTTTGGCTGCAAATGCTTTTTAACCATTAAAAAATAATTGGAAAAAAAGATGCTGCATGGTGCTGAGAAGAAAGCGTTAGGTGGGCACGAGGCCCGAAACACTCTCACAATTGCCTACTTTCTTAATTTTTTCGCCAGAAGGATCTTTGTGTAGTGTGAAGCTGAATAACATCCGATGGTTCATTAAATCCACATTTCAAATTATTATGGATTGGATGTAGATACATACAGATAGTTATTTTTTTTCTAAAAGTTTACTTTTACTCAGACAATACGTGTAAGAAGGAGCTACATGACAGTTCCTGGGTTTGGTGGACTTCAACTGGGTTGCGTGGAATGGTCTTAAGGCTGGTTCACACAGCAGGATAATTATGCCGATTTTGGCCCCCGATTCTCCCCTTCCGATAATCTTAAGGACACCCCGATCATCACAAGGTATTCTTATAAAGTAATGGTGCCGTTTGTGGTGTGTTAAGACTGCTCTTGTCTGATCGGAAGGACATTGGGACCGCTCCGATCTCAAATCGTCATGTTGGATTGTTTTGGCCCGATTTCTCATCGTGTGTTGTGTCCCCAGAGAGGAAAACGATCACAAGCGTGTTGACTGTGACGCCAATATAACAACAATAGTATGCTAGCCAATCAGAAAGCGAGGTGAGGTAGTGGCGTGGAAACACCGAGAGCAAAACAACAACTCACCTCCATATCATCATGTAGCAAGTACAGTTCATGCTCCTGTAGTCTCCACTCCTTTGACCAACCAATTAGAACCATCCTTTTGATGTCGTGAGCTACATTCAACCCATAAGGACAGGTATGCATTCCATCAACCCCTGCTGATCCCCATGAAGGATACCCTTAAATCGTATTGGTCATGTAACCCCTACAAATAGCAAGAATATTTTTCATATTTAATATATATTTGCTGCTGTTTAATTGTTACATTGAATTATGATTTTAAATGTCCATGAAACAGAAATCCCCTGCACATTTGTTACATTTGTTTAGAATGACAAATGAGACTGCTGTTCATGTGTGAATCAATGCCAAAGCCAGGTGCTCAGACTGTATGTTCTATATAAGCAGACTTTGTTTTTTATGGACTTTTATTGGGTTCAAAAGAGAAAACAAGGGCTGATGTGCCTTTAACCTGCATGTTTCTAATGGCCAGCAGGAGGCATCCTCACTGCTTGAAAAAATGTCTCATTGTTGGATCAAAGGCGACAAAAAAGAACAACTTAAAAGCTAATCTATTACCCCAATAAACCTTTTCCTAATTAAATAATGGTCCAAATTTCAAGTCTTAAAATCAAAATGGCTACATTCAAAATGCCAAACGTATAAGATATAAATCTTTAGTCTGAAGAACAATGACTGGTTTTACACTACTTCCACTTATAAGCAGTCAATGGACATGTTTTCAGACTCAGGCAAAGGACTTATAAGGCAAGGTGCAGATTTTCTGTAAAATCGAAATCTATCTTGTCAAAATATGGATTTAAAGTTGAATCTCTTGGCCGGGGTAATCTGCAGAGCTATTAGGGCTGTCTTTGACTGGCCTTATAAATACAAGAGTCATAACTCTCTCACAACAGCCATGGCTGGCCAACTCCCGAGAAAATCATGTTCAAAGTCACTCACATAATGTGAGAAGGAGAAGAAACCTTCAGTGACATCACATTCCAATGGAGGATTGAAAAATGGTCTTGCAACCTTTCCAGTAGAGAGGGAAATGCTTTAAATAAATTAAAGGGAGGTTTCCTTCAATTAAAGTCACCAAGACAGGGTTGGATGTAGAAAGGGGGGCAAACTATTGGAAAAATATGAATTGGTCCTCGAACAAAAACAGGAGACAAAGTGACACATGGCAGGACACAAGGATGTGCTGTGATGGAAATGTAAGACTCTTTAAAGCAAAAAGCCTAGACGCTGATACACATATCTTTCGTAGAATGTCCTCCGAGCAAAAAGCTGAAACGGCTACAATGTGTCATCACATGTTGAATTTCTGACACACAACCTGCAAGGTTGAATGTGTTGAGCTTGAGCAATATGTTGGAAGTGTGTAATTTCTTCTTAAAAAGGATTTGTCCATGGTTCATGATCATCACAAGCTGTGAACAGCTTGCCTGACTTCATTCTTAAGCAGATATACGGGAAAAATAAGGCTATAATGATGTTCATTATGGTTGCAGGTAGGAAGAAGTGGAGTGCAAGATGATGAATCGATGACTGCACAGTAAGAAAGGCTTTAGTGTATGACATAATGCAGAGAAAACATTTTTAATGTTCCTGTAAGACTCAGAATAAGAAATAATGTGACAGATTTGCATCATTCCCTGCTGCCTCTGGCTCTTTGAGCTTCCACTGGTGGTTGATTATAAAGATAGAGCCTTTCTATGGACGTATGCAGTATATAATGGGGTGTTTACTGGTTCCACTAGAAAGTTTAGTTCTAAAGCAGCTTACCATCTGGGCTCTGACATCATGAGGACACCGTACGTAACAGTGTTGAGAAGCTATTTCCCAAAGCAAATTCTAGAAAATAACTAATCAGGCCAATTTAGGTTTTTCTACTGGATTTTTAGATGTATTGTTTATGTGAGTCGAGCGAGCCTTAAGCTGACACTCCACAATATTGCGGGATATTTCACCTCCACATAGGCGTCATTTTTAAACAACACCAGAGGTTGCCACTCAGTTTTAAATTACTACTGCAGTCCAAATTCAAATCATTGGCATCAACACTAGGGCATCAACTCTGTCTCTCCCAGTGGGAGAGACAGAGTTGATGCCTTAGAGTTGATGCGGGTTGCCATGACACAGACGCTGAAGCTTCAGCATTATAACCAGCTCTGCAAAGGGCGGTAGATTTTTCTAACTTCTATCCAAGCATCTTCAATATCTCTCCTAGTTTTACCACTTTTCTGGTCGTGAAGCCTATTTGAAAAATGCAGAGGCTTTTTAGGTCGAGTAGAATCAGTTATATCTAAATTATATCTATGTCTAAATCGATCAGTTACATCTAAATTAGAGAGCACATTTCTTCATCCAGGTTCCTCAGTGGGCTCACGAGTGTGTTAAATTCACCCGTTGTCAGCCTCAATTGGTTTAGTGGTCGGACAGACCACCTCCGCAAACCTCTGACACCACACAACGACACAGCCACACCCCCCTAGTGGCTTAGTGGTGAATTGCAGAGCAACGCTTTCCCTCGATGCGGAACTACGAATGCTCATTGGCGGCGTCAGATTTACGCCGTAGGCACACCGCCTCCTTGATGCGGAAGCGTAAACTAGGCTTAACAGGGCATCCAAAATGTTGCATTATTGTTCTATTTTATAAATATTTGTATATTTTAGTGTCAATTGTGTATTCTCTTTTAATACAATGAAAGGTTGTAAATAAAAACATCTGGATCAACCGTCTGATGGAATAATCTTGTCAAGGAGTGTTATCTAAGAAAATGTGGATATCTGAAAATAAAAAAAATACATGGAAGATTTAAGGGATAAACAATAAGAGCCTGATCCAATACTGTGTTTATCACTTGTCATTTTATCCTTCTTTGCCATTGAAAGTGCCCAAAGTTAAAACATAGTTTGAGACAGAGAATCTAACAAGCAGTCCCAATCTTTCATAACTTCAGCCTTGAGACATTTACGTAAAGTTAGAACTATGAAGAAATACAAAATGTAATTTGTCAGCTTGTCGGCTGTGGCAGTTGAATAGATAGAGCCAAGAGCTGTGAAGAGCGTGGATGGAGGAAAATACTGAAATTACTGAGGCTTTAGGTAAGTCAATGTTTTGTTCACTCTGTTCCAAGGCTTAATGCATACAAAGACACACTTAAATGCACATGTATACACACAGACAGTTTAGACTGCGAGGTGGTGTGTCCATTGAGTTATTTCCCTTCAGATATTCCATCCTTTAATTCAAAAAAGCAAGCAGGAACCATTAAAAGCAAAGCAGTGGTGCTGAAAACCGACATTAAGGCTTACAGCTCAGAGAAAATTGACTCACAATCAAGGCGCTTCTAATCCATTATGAACCGTCGAGGGTTAGCATTCTTATCACCCGCCAGAGACGAGAGTAACCCTTTTGGGATTGAAGGGTTGTATGAATGTTGCTGTGCTGCTTGTGTGCACACATTTCTTCTCACATCATTTTTTTTTTTTTTTTTTTTTCACATGCATGTGCACAACTGAATTACTCAAGGTATCCAACTGCAGTATGTGACCTTTTCAGGCAGAGCAGCACATCTGATTGATGCCATTGCTGGGGAAAAAAAAGACATTTACTGTATCTTTATCATTCATTTTACTTCTTTTTTTTTCTCCTCTCCTCCCAACCTGCATATCCTCTTCCTATTGATCTCCTCCTGCCCATCAGACCCTCTACTCCCTCATATTCTTCTCTTTATTTGTGTCCTCACTTCCCTATTCCCCATGCACCCCTCTTACCCTCCCTCCGGCCTGATCATCATTCCCTCTCCTTCTCTTCTCTCCTCCGTCTCAACACACTGACTGACAGCGCAGACATGCAGAGGTAAATTGGGATGTAGCCACAATGACAGGCCCTTTGTATTGATTTGTTCATCTTCATCATCCATCATGATGTCTACACAGGGCTCAAACACACACTGCATAGAACTCATATACGAAAACACACACCACTCCCAGCAAGAGGAAGCCTGTCCAGTTCCCAGGCCTAGTAAACTAATCACATTACCTTGATGGAGTGGACCAGTGAAGCTCACAAGGCCGCAGTGCTATAGAGAAAAAGAGAGAATACCTTATGTTTCTGTCACTACTTCAGCTAATGTTGAAACTATAAACAAGACAAACAGGCACAGAAAAGATTTGGCTTCTTTGCGGACAGGAGATTCACGTTTCTTCTTCCTTAGTTCTCTCTGTTTCGAACTTTTTCTTTCGTTAAGGTTGAAGTTTTAAGCATTGTTAATTATCATTGCTAATATACGATTGCTATATATTATGTATAAATTGATGCAGGTTTTATCAGTTTTCAAGCCTTATGCTGATGCACAATACATACAGTAAAGGTCTGTGGTGCTGGCAAAGTGTTAGTCCACTGTAGTATAAGCACTTCAGCTTTTACACTTTTCAATCACTGCATCTTCATTGCTGAAAACAACCAATAAAAACAGCACTAAATTTCCCATTTGTTATATGATTTATTTATTATACATTGTTTTTCCAAATGTATGTCAAATATTTGACATACATACACTTTTCGGAAAAGTTTTGCATACACCGACCAAAAATACAGTTGTATTTTTTGTGTTTTAATAGCCAAACTTTTGAGACCAATATTGATTCACCAAAACAAGGTGACTCTTCGGCGAGGATTTCCTCTCAACTATAGCTTATTTACTGTTTCTGACTGCTCACTTGTTTGCTTTAACTCCTCATACAGTACAGTATTTGATTACCACAGATCAGATAATTGTGTGATTTTGTAGAGGGTCAACATTTCTTTTAAAGTCTGCTGCATTTTCCTTTCTTTTAACTTTGGGAGTTTTGAGAATGGAGCGGAACATATTTTCAACATGTTGATGATGCCTGGTGCAAGTCTAATATAATTTAACCAGGCTTTACTTTCTTTCTTTTTTAATGTAACATTTATTTAACCAGGAAAGAAAATCATTGAGATTAAAAATCTCTTCCTCTTTCTAGAGATACCTTAAGAAGGGAACACACCTGTCTAGCTTTTTGCAAAGTCTATTTGCATGAAACTAGTAATTGGACTCCACTGTATCATGATGCATGGTCCACTTATTCTCCAATTTTACATTTTAAAATGTAAGTCAAATAACTGTTGGTAGTTGCGATAGTTTTTGTTTAGTTTTTTTTGGTGGCCATCAGTTTGTCTGACAGTTGTGCAGATGATGGCTGCTGACTTGGTTGGACCTGGAAATGGTTTAAATTGTCATTACCATAAAAGTCACTGCTTTCAAACGACATATGACATGAGTAATGTACACAGATGTTGTGTTCACAATTGTGCGTTTAAGATGTGTCAGTATTAACTGTACATGGGGAAACCGAACTGAAATCTTGACGGGTAAGTAGTGAGGTTATTCTGATGACATTATGTTACCAACTATTGGTATTAAGTTTGTCAGAGGCTACATAACTAGTTGCAACTACTAACTACAATGGACTACCTCATTTAGTTGCAGTTTAAAATGTGATAATACTTCATAGCAATTGATATGTTCTTTTTAGCCAATGAGATTCTTTGGAAAAGCTACAAAGAATT
This sequence comes from Symphodus melops, assembly GCF_947650265.1. Lineage (NCBI taxonomy): Eukaryota > Metazoa > Chordata > Actinopteri > Labriformes > Labridae > Symphodus > Symphodus melops. The sequence continues at coordinate 9,021,735 of NC_136705.1, forward strand.
GGAACTGTTCATTTCAAAGTCTGATGTCAGTGCAAGTGTGCCAAAAGTGTATTTACTGTCACTTGTAACCTCTCTAAATGATTGCTATCTATGAAGATTTCATTGAAAGGGGACCTCTGGCAACTCTTCAATTACTTGGAGTGTTTTGAGAGTTTTTCCTCAGTGAAGATGGCTCAAAACCATGTGACACCAAGACATCTTTCGCCCTCACTTCTAAAAGAAAGGATGTATGTACTTACCTCTGAGCCCTGACAATCATACCACTTGGTGAAGTTTTGAGGTTAAAAAGTGAACTTCATGGTCAGCCTCAAAGGGAACAATTTGCATGGGGTATGGGATTATTATGTGCCAATGAAAGTGGTAAGATGAACCAATCAGAGACCCAAATTTCAGTGATATACCAAATTGTCTGAAAACATGAGCATAAAAGGTTTGCTTAGGTCACTGAACATGTGACACAGGGTTACTGTTTAGAGAAAGAGGAGGAGGTGGGGGGGGGTGGGGGGGGGTATATAATAATGGAACAGTGATGATAAGATTGTCTGAAGCAGATAGAAAGTATGAAACAGGCTGATTTCATGGCATCAAAGAAAATATATGTTTTATGAAAAACCTTGATCCCATATCTTCCTGCAAGCTGAATCTACAAAGAATGAAATAAAACAGGGAGCATATTGGAAAAGTTCTCCTTTGGCTTAAACAAATCAGATATCAGCTGATTTCCCGTAAGGAGCCATCTGCGTTATGAGCAACGAAAGATGTATAAATTGATCCTTTTGTAAAGCATGTTAATTAGTGTGATATGTTTAATGGGAAGTTTCTTCTCTTTCTGTTTCTTAAAGGAAAAACAAACTTGTCTTTTTACTTAAAATGTTGGCCTTTTTCATGCATCTTGTTACGAGAAAGTTAGTTATTATACTAAAATGTCAGTTCATAACTTCTTTAGACACGTGTTCAAAGAAAGCTTACACTTCTTACTTGGTTAGAGATTTGGGGTTCATTTTATGCCCTTATTTGTGTCACTGATGTGGGCATTAAGTAATATAACTGGTATTCCTCATATCTGTTGACCTCACTGCTAATTATCTTTCTAACTTTGATCTTTGAATGCATTTGTTTTAAAAACTATTTGGAGCTGTATAAATTTCAAAGCATTCAGATCAAGTCAATACATCAGTGGCTTCTCTTGTGAAAAACATTTTCATGCGTAATCTAGCGTGTCTGACCAGAACCTAGACGAGGCTGTAAAAATGGCAAGTCTCTCTCAGTTTTCTGAGTGGTTATTTGGGGTTACCTTTTACCCATTGATAATGACATTGACATTGCCAACACAGATGTGAAGTCTCCAGATTTTTTGTTTGACTCATATGTCCTTGGATGCTGAACCTGAATCTGCTCAGGTTCATAATTTGTAGATTTAACATCTCACCCTAATAATTGCTCAAGAGTTTCCACTTCCACCATGTCTGACACCTATCAGAGCAAGGCTTCAGATGTGTCTTACTCTTAAATGTCTTCAGCTCCTAAAAAGGTGCCTGATCAGCCCCTCAGCTTGCTGGCTAAAATGTCACTAGTCTTCAGCTTCTATGTCCAAAACAACAGCGTAGCAAAGTCAGCTGAGAAGCAACCAGATACACAAAAATGTAGCGTTTCTCTCGCTCAATGCTATACTGTATACTGAAAGGGGGTGGAGTTAACAAGATACAGGTGAGACACATCAGGTAATCAGCAGAACAAGAAACACTGAGGGAAGGGCATGCAGCCAACAGACCTGAAACGAGACACGTGGCAAGTATCAAAGTAAAACACGAGACATGAAACATGAGGGTAAACAGAACACTTAACCCAGGGATGTGACATGGCTAGCCTTTTAGCTCTGTATTAAGAGAATGAAAAAGTTTAGTTAGATTTTGAATCCTTTGTGGATTTGTGTTGTCTAACATGTGACTTTTGGTGAATTATTTGTTGGAAGTACCATTGGATACCAACCCGTTGGCAAGGTCCACAGGCATCTAAAAAAGTAAAGAAACAATCAATTCTCTGGGGATTTTTTTTTTTTACTGTAATGACTGGCTTCATAGTCGTGTCATTACAGGCAACCAGCAGAAAGTCCAAGTAGCTATAATTGGGTTTTTGACCAAATTAAAAAGAAGTGAGATGACTTAACATGCACAGCAAGGCTACCCTCAAGAGGCTTACACAAGGTTTACTGCAGTGTTTCAGACACAATTCAATGGCAAAATCATACAACACCACACATGACTATTTTGATCACTTCTCTCACAAGCATATCCTCTCTCTCACACATAGACATTTGTATTAAAACAACAGCTAGCCTGTGGCCTTCTCGGAATGTATAGTGTGACTCTTCCTGAATTTTCCTCTTACACCATCACACTCAAAACTCTTAGTGTGACAGTCATTTACTCATTTGACATTTTTATAAATTCAGAGAACAGGAACAAGAACTTGTAGATGATCAACTTGTTTTAAAGGGTTTTGGTCAGAGCGAAAAGCAGGACATCAGGCTTGTAGTTTTTATTAATATGAGCCATTTAGGGGAAGCAGCAAGAGGAAGCCTTTCAAAATGGCTTATTGAAATGCTAGACACCTGGTCTGAAGTCTCTGAACATCTGGAAAACTAGTAGGCTAAAAGGGCTGCTTAGTTAACACAAAGCATAGTGCTAGGATTACAGGCAGCTGTTAAATGGCAGCTTGCAAAAGTTATCGAATATAAATGTGCTTCCAAGGTGCATATGGATACGAAAAAAAAAAAAAAGAGTCCCTGTCTAAAATGTGTTTTTGTAAGGTGTTTGGATTAAATGGAACAAAGCCGATTCCACACTTAAGGAATGGCTGTATGTTGTGTTTCCTTTGTATGCCATTTTTTAATCCCATGGGACAAAAATAACAAAATGCTACATTCTTAAAAAATTTTCTAACAGGATAAGGACATAATTTATTTGGTGGTTGCATGTTTACCTGATAGGTTTACTTATTATACCTTTTGTGTTCTGTGTTTGCACTGAAGGCAAACAGTTTGTGTAAAATGTGTTTTCTTTCATAGGCTTGTGTACTCACATATTTTTGAGCAGAAAGCTTTCTTAGCATAACGGCTAATAATTGGCACTGAAGCTTCAGAAGGCCTGTCATAATGCCTCTTTTACACTGCAACGCACACCAAAGGAAACAATCAGATAAGCAAACATATAAACTCAAATGTGTCATCACATGGTGTCTTTCGATAAATGCCTCCATATAAATATGTCATTTCCCCAAAGGCTTTACTGCTTTTATCATTCACAACCTCGCTTTATGTAGATATCAATCTGTATTTCATCCCTGGGGTAGCTTCCTTTCGCTATCATGTCAAAAAAAAAAATATGGAGCAAAGCCTTATGCAAATATTAGTTTACTCATATACAATGACATACACATATTCAAAATCACATATAACAAAGTTCCTTTCTAATCAATTATGGAAGAATTCAGCTTCATATTGTATTTGATTAGCCTGTCATGTGTCAAAATTTCAAGACAGGCTTGAAAGTATGCATAGGACTGTTACATAATTGTCATCTTCCAGGCAGGTTTCAAATATACATATACATACGAGCACAATTTCTTGTGCTCATATACAGTATGAGCACAAGAAATAAAGGGGAGGGAACAATGTGCCACACATATATTTATTGTAATGGTTTTAAAAGGATTTTACTGTGTTTTTCTTTGCTTCATACATTTTGTTTTAAATCTTAGCCTAAAGAAATGCTCCGTCTTTGAGTAGCATGATGCGTTTCTTTCCAAACTGAAACTGAAACTGAGTTTTGGAAATAAATCATGGGGATGAGTTGAAATACTTGGGTGTTCATTGGTTTCACCAGGGACCTTCACCCAGTCCTGCGTTGTTTTACTGCCTCAAAGAGCCATTTTACCAACCGCCAATATGAACACCATCAATTAATATTGCTTCAAAATATGCAACGGTGCTAGTAAAAGGAAGGAAGGTCAATAACCTGGGAATGGTTATGCACAAGGTACTCTCGAGAGAAATGCTGTGAACAGTAGCAGGATCTACAAAGAGGCTCTGCATCCTCCATCAGTTGAGAAGAAAGTTAATAGTGCATTGTCTCTATAAAAACTGCATATATATTAATTGATTGATGGTTTCCTTCTATTTGCAGGATACGTCATTGTGGGTGATGGTGGCTACCCCTGCATTCAAAGACCTGTGGCAATCATTACCCCATATAAAGAGCCAATGGAAGGGAGAGTGCAGAGCAGCTTCAACCAGCTTAATACTTTGTTTACTCTGTAGACTGTCTTAAGTTTTGTAGATTCCTCTAGTTGTCTCTTTTAAACTCTTTCTTTATTATTGTCTTCTGTCTTTGGTCTCTTAGTAATAGTGAGTTATTCAACATGAACAGTGTTCTTTGGAGTAACATCAGAACATGGCTATATAGTATTTAACACAGCCATGAAATAAGGAAACTGAAAACATGACCTGATGATTTGCCAGACTGTTAGTGTGCTCTTTTGGATTCAGGTTTTTTTGAGTGACGGTGTTCGTCACATATGATGAGACATCATGATGCCATTAGAAATTCAGGAGCTAAGAGTGAAAGTGTGACATGTCTTGCCAACAAATTCATGGTACTTGTGTCTTTCAATGAATTATTGAAATTTCATGAAACAGGTCATTAGGTCTTAATTTGACTTCGAATTCTTGCACTGAAAATGACTTTTATCCAAATGCTTACAAAGTTCATTTACAACCTACTAAAGTGTTTGAAATTATTGGTGTATAACTAGAAGTTTTCCTTTTACGAAATTGGCATCTGGTCTTTATGGATATGAAAAGAAAAAGAAAATCCAAAATGCCTATAAACCACAATGACTCTCACACACACTCAGCTTACAGACATTAAGATGTGAATTCACTTAAAACCTTGACACTTCAATCGATCACTCTGCAGGAGGCACGGGTGTCTGACGGCCTGCAGATGTTAACCGTAGTGTGAGGAAGCCTTGGTTAAGGGAGTCAGCAGGCAGCTATTGCCCCATTAAGTATAGAGCCACACATACAGTCACACTTTATAACATAAAAACACATGCACAACGTCTACACTGTGTGCAGGCTGTGATAAGAACAATGGCTCTTGGAAAATAAGTGTAAGGATGAAAGGATGAGTGAGCACAAGTAGACAATGGTGCCGTCTCTAACTAAGACTCTTTATCTGAGGATGCATTCTCTCAAGCGGAACAGAGCCGTGCTCCAGTGCTTGTTCCTTTGAGCACTGATACAGTTTGTTCAGCTCAAGTATGTGTGACTGTGATGTCAAAATAGTAAAGTGGATATTCAAACTTTCAGTGCAAACACAAAGAGATACAAACAATTATGTAGTTTTGTGTCATATTCCACTAGTCACGGCCGGCTACATAGAATACATAAAATTTCTCCTTTATATTGTCTTTTCTTAGCTTTTTTTTTTACACAATTAGTCTTAAATGCATACATTCATGGATCATGTGTAAAAATGCAGGCTATACGTTACTTACATTACTTCATACTCATAGGTATAATACAAATGGATTATACCTCTGACCATACCCATTAGGTCCATATTGTTGGCATGGGATGAGAATTTGCTGTTTAAAGTGTTCTGATATAGTTCAAAAGACACGTTTCAGTGCCCTTTTCATGTATGCAGGAAAATGCTCAAGCTTACATCTGCTCCCACTTCATTGTTGATTGTGTCATCTTCTTCTTTTGTTGCTAACTTTAAAAATTGCAACGTATGAAAAAGAAGTCTTTTCTGGAAGACTTTCAGCGCTACCCAGTGACTTCACCAGAAAGTCCTGTACAGTTGGTCCCAATTCTCCAATGACAGCAGATGGAGTCCCATATTGTACTGGTTCAGATTTATTGTATATTGTAGCATCCAGTAAGGAGTGACAGAAACAGCACGAGACAGTGCGTACGGGATGACATGCAAGACTGGCTGTGAGCTGGATTCATCCTATCATCCTTTGACATAGTAAATACCTGCTATCTGCTTGAGCCTGCTGAGCCACTCTTACATTCCTGAGAGATCTATGTGTGTGTGTGTGTGTGTGTGTGTGTGTGCCTGTGTGTGTTCGCTAGCTGAGGTGTGTAATGGTGAGTTGCATGTTTGAGTGGGCCTCAGGCTCATTGCACTGTGACTCAGGCTTTGTTAGCAGCTCTCCTTTCAGACATGTGAGCCTTCTGGCAGCTGAGCAGCGTGTAGGCCAGCTTGCTAAAGCTACGTGTGTGTTTGTGTGTGGGGGCGCATTTTGTTTTGTGTGCAACAACGTTCACACACACACATCTCATTAGTTCATAAAAGTCACACAAAGGTTCAGCAACAGCTAAAACAAGTTGTGTTTGGAGATATGTGCAGCATATTCAGAAACACTGCACTCTAAAAAGCAAACACAAACATTCAGAACAAATACAAAAATAAAATGTATGTATTGGGGGTATAGAAATAAAGAATAATTGTTGAATAGAACGGCTGCAAAAAGTCAAAACAACTGCATTGACCCTATAAAAAAAGCTCAAAAACCCACACAACTATTTGCAAAAACTGTGAATAGAAAAATACTGCAATTTCATCCTTTTCAACAAAAAAGACATACTCCAGACCTATAGGGGAGCTTGGTGACAAGTCCAAATTCCAAACATTGGAGAGAGCTGCCCCCCGCCCCCTCAATTCTCTGTGTACATCTCAGTTCCCTTGATTGCGTCCAAGTGTCCTCCAACTTGCGTCTTGGTCCCTCTCGCCAGAGATGCTTGGAGAGATGCTAGAAAATGAAGCAGAGGATGAGAGGAAATGAGAAAATGTGTTTTAAGAGACATGAGACGTCCTGTTCTTCTACAGCGTCACATGAAGCGACGTCTGTTTGTGATGATGACGTCAACTGATCACGTTCAGCCCTCTGTCGGTTTTCACAGCTGTTTTTATCCGCACAAATACTTTATGTATTATTTCTAATGAAATAGACACAGAAGCAGTGTTTAGCCTCTGTTAACTGATTGCAAACATCTGTACATGAAGAACAACCTGCAGTCTGCTTCAAACCAAAAGGAAAACCACTACTGGTAAAAAGATTTAATATTGAATAGATTATTTATTATTTATATATTTTTGACCAATAATTTGGTAATTAACTGTATTTTATAAACAGATATTTAATAATGTCTGAGGAATACTGAGAATTATTCATGAGGTTCGAAATTAAAGAGAAAAAAAAAGCGTGACATTTTACAAATACGAAGATCATTAATGATCAGTGCTCTAAGAACATAATTAATGTAAATAAATATAAATGTAATTCATGTTTCTGACTGACAGAATGTGTGTCATTCTCCTCAATTGCGTGCTACAAAGCACAAATGCTTGTGCAGAGCAGCTTTGCGCTCAAAGTTGAAATGTGCTTGCATGAATCAACCTGACGTTTGAAACATTTGGGGCACAAATCTTGGGTGGTAATAGTCCATTGATGACTGGACACTCATTCAGTCTTGGTTGACAGCTTCCGTTTGGTGTTGAACTCCAGTCCTCGAGTGCCGGCTTCCTCAGACTTGAAGATGTCTCTCTGCTCTAACACACCTGCTTTAAACCAATGCGTTGTCATCAAGCTCTGCAGAAGCCTGATAACGAGGCGCTCATTGGATTCAGCTGTGTCGGAGTAGGGACACGTCTAAAAGTCTGAGGAAGCCGGCCCTCCAGGACTGGAGTTTGACACCGTGGAGCCCAATGTTTGGCTCAGGGATCCAGTTTATTCTCTATTACCTAAAATCCCCACATACTCAGTGGTCCGCAGTCCGTGAGGGGCACAGTTCTCTTCACTTTATGCTAACTTAGATTTTTCATGTTAGGAAAGTCTACAATTTCCCATCCTTGTATAACATATAACACGTTACTTTGAGTTATAAACCACTGAGTGTTTTCTCATCAGTTTCTTAATCTGTTTAAAGAAATTATGTAGTAGACAATTCATATACAGTATTATTCTTAAATAACCTCTGCAAAATTACCTTTAATTAACATAGTATATGCACTTTAAACAAGTCAAATCATTTGTTTATTTCTTTAGGTTGCTAAAAATAACTGTCGCATGATATTAAAAAAAAAAAAAGTAATGAAGGGAAAAAGATGGTAAACATTCTATGAAAAGAAAAACTCTTTATTTTCAGCAGCAACTGCCTGCACACATCAATGTGAGATCTATTTATGAAATTTATCCTCATCTTAAAGAGGAAACTGGATACGTTTTCCAAGTTTCATGCAGGCTGTATTTGACTTTGACTTTGAATAATTCCCAACATTATTGATGATACAGTGTCATCCCTTTGCTTCAGCAGTTTCACTAAAAGTCCCAGCTGAAGGTCCGCGAGGGATGGTCTCAATGTCAAGAAATGAAAATGGGAATAATTCATGTCAAGGCGCTCCATCACAGAAGTGGGAGGGATGAATAAAGCAGCGCACTGAGCCCTGTTCACTTACGACCAAGGACGAGTCCTCAAACTGTTGGAGCAGCTGAAGCTGCCACCTTGAGCCAGCTCCTGTTTGAAACTGTTGTCTAACAACTTTAACAGTATTTCATTGGGAGCACAAGACAGAGTAATGTCCTCCCACCACTGTAGCCATTACATGTGTAGGAAAGTTAATGTATCAGATAAGAATACCTGACAAAACCTCGATTTAAAGGGCACCACCCGGATTACGGAAAAACCCGGAAAATAACCATTAGTTGCGAATAATTAACCCGTCTCATCTCAATTATGTGAATGCTGGAGCAGCTTCAATCAAGAGAGACACAGTTCTGAATTCTATGTTTAAGTTTAATAAAGGAATAGTAAACGATGTATGAAACACAGCTTCGAAGCTTACTGACATGTTTTCCAACTTACAGATGTAGAATTATTTTTTTCAAAACATTAAGTGGGAGACCTGGTCAGGAAGGTCAAATGAGAGTGCAGACTATCGCCACAAGATGTATGTGCATCGCAAACAACATATAGATTGTCCCCCAATTGTTTATATTCATATACACACTCCACATACTAACTTGTAACACTACTAACATTGTGTATTCTTGTTTCAGACTCTACAAACTTGAGCAGCACTACTGTTCTAAATTTGACTATTGAGCACCTGATTTGCATGCAAACAGCCAAGAGATCATTTTCATTATAAAAAATCACAAGGCATTGCACTCTATAAAGTAAATACAAGCGAAATGAAGCTCCCACCACAATAGCAAATCTTTGATATTTTACAAAAAAAAGCATGAAAAGTAAAAACAAAGACTTTTAAATGTAGAAACTGTGATCTCAGGTGAGAACAATGAGTGGGTTTATACAGACTAAGTATCCTGGTTTTATATTTGTGTTTGTAAACATAATATCCTGATTTCAGAAACCAGGTTATGCACTTATTCCTGTTTGAGAAACCCGATTTTGCTACCTGGAGAACTCCGACAGAAAACCGGTTTTTGACAGCGCAGACTCAGCCAAGTGACACATGTACACGCGTTTTGCACAGAAGGAATTTTTAAACATATTCATTTAGTTCCGAAAAGACCAGAATGATTTGATCTTGACGAGAAGATTAAAGTTTCAATTAGACTATCTGAGGCGCCCACATTTTTATTTTCACCTAATATTCACCATCATATTGGATTTCTGCACAGGATTTTTTGGGTGTGACTTTAATGATTGACTGCCCGAGCTCCATAACATAGCTTACAGCTTGAGCCAATGCATGAAATTCTGAAAGTAAATGTAAGAAAAGATGTATGTACACATTTTGTGGATAGATTAAATCTGCACCTCCGTCTGATTCTCGATGAAAAGCTATATCCATTGTTTCTTTGCACTGTAGGACTGTGTGTATATCTTTCATGAATATACAGAAAAAAGTGCCAAAGATAACCTCAGGAGAGGTCACTTGGGAGTGTGTGTCTGTTTGTTTGTGCTTGAAGAAGAGATGTCGCAGAGTCTACCGCATCAGAAAAACCCGCATCCCACCCCTCCTGCTCCTGACGTAACACACACCTGCCAGCACCAGAGGAGGACAGCCGCTTCTGACAACATGCACAAAAAAAAGCAAAGCTGGGAGAAACCTTGCAGCATCGTAAGCAGGACAACAATAGATTTCCTTTGGAGTGTAAGTAGCCGCTCGCCCTTCAATGTCGCATTTTAAGCATGTAATCAAGTCCAGAGTAATTGAATACGTGGGGAGCATGCAAGTTATGAAGGAGAGGAGTGGAGAGGAAACAGAAGGTGAGAAAAGTAAAAGAAAGACAGAAAAACAGAGAAGGAGAGAAACAAGGAGAGGAGAGAAGTCGAGACAGAAGAGGACGGGAGAAGAGATTAGAGGTGAGAAGAGCAGCTGAGACCGACAGGAGCAAAGGAGGATAGAGAAAATGAGATGAGAAGCTATTGTTAAACGGAGAAAGAAAAACAAGTATAGCAACGAAGGGGGAATGCGAGAAAAACAGGAGGGGAAACAGATGGAGACGTAACAAAAGGGAGAGCAGGAACAAAGAGTATGGAAAGAAAAGGACGAGAGAAAGGAGACAGGAAAGGAACCAAACCAGCCAGATATTCTGCCCTACATCTACAGCAATGCATTCTGGATAATGAAGAGGAGCATGTGGGCGAATGGATTCTGTCACAGTCTACAAGAGCAGAGGACACTGGCAGCGCTTCTGAGTGTGTGTGTGCGTCTGTGTGTGAATGCATGCATAAATCAACACAAATACACACTCAAAACACCAAGCATGTCAACAGATCTGCCATTGTAATGACATCATTGATTCTGAGGAATAAAGCTTTTTTCCGTGTTGTATATGTGAGTGTGCGTGCGCATGTGTGCGCGCTTGTTTTTGTGCAGCTTTATCCTCTTCAGAGTGACTCAGGGATCAGATCACACAGGTCTATGTAATTATCTCCTAAATGGAGTCCCAAGTACATAACTGTTTTCCTGAACGCAGTTAGGCTGCATCCAAGTTATCAACAGCAAAACTGCTCTGTGCTGGCTGTGCTAATCTTCTCCCATGGAAAGAAGAGCATGGCCATTCAACTAAACAGCAGTTTAGCACATGCCTTGAAATTGCTTTGGATCACTTACGTCAACTTCAAGCTGAGCTGCACGTAACCTTTTCAAGGCACAGCCAATGAGATAGCAGCTGTATGTGTCTTAAGAAATGGTGCAGGGCTTGCTGATTTATTTTATTCTCAATTGTCTATAAATATTCAAGGCTTAATTAAATATTTTATGCAAATTTTATAGAATAGCAACCCCTGTGTAAATTATAAAATCATGGCTTGCGGGATTGAAAATAACAAAAGTATCAATAAGCATTATCATTGCAAATAACTTTTAATTCAATCACTTGTATTCACTTTACTTTCACAATAACGTCAATACAGTAAGACTGCAAGAGCGGCATTTTGGATGACATTGTGAGCTCACCCCAGCCGAGGATGGCACTCTTCCCCAAAAATGTAACATCCAGTTTTTTTAACTGCTTTTCTTAACATTGACTGACAAATACAAGATATATCTTTATTTGTTAGGCCAAATAATTCCTATAAATCAACTTCATCTTATCCTAAATGTTATAGCTAATGGTCATTTACTATTTAAAAATATTACCAAAACAAATGGACCATAATGCCAAGTGCACCTTACACCCAAAAGCCTTCTCAATAAGACAGGTGCCATGTTCAGCGGTAGAAACACAGGGAGGAGGAACCAATTGCAGCAAACAAAGATTTAAACAAAAGACACACGAAACAAAACTTACTCAGAAACTAAATCCAGAACGTCTTGAAAACCGAGTGTGAAAAACAAAGTAAATCGCAACGACGGCCACTCGTCACAGAGAAACACTGGGAAAGACAAACTGACTACCACAGACAATGAACTGACAAGGGACTGAGGAAAAACAGGGTTAATTCGACACAGGTGAGAATAACGAGACAGGTGAGACTGATCACGGTAATCACACAGGCAGGAAACTCAAGGAACAAAGAACACAAGACCAGAACGCTAGAGGACAAGTACAAAGTAAAACCCAACACTGACACCACCTAAACCAGTTATTACAAAATAAATCAGGAAACAAAGACCAGAATTAAAACACAACACAGGAAATAAACTTACAGGCAACAGGGAAACACACTTAAGACTAACGTAAACACAAGACTATGAAATATTAAAACACACAAGGGAAACAAACAGAACACTAGGGGAAACATGAAAACTAAAACAAGATGAAACACAGAAACCAAACTAAATCATGACAACAGGGGGAAAAATCACAGAGGGAAATTATACACCGTATTTGGCCAGATGTTTCATAAAAACCACAGACAAAAAACCCCTCAAAAAACAACTTATATCACGAAATATAACAATCAAAATCAGACTGTAAAGTTACAAGTAACTTTGCAAGTGTGCCTTAGTACACATATAAACTAAGTTATTGCCTCTTCTTGATCAAGGGGATTTAACACATTTCTTCTTGCAAAGTTTAATTTCTATGCTACGTCTCTTAAAGATCTCTCTTTACTTATGAACCTCATTTTTAGGTCGTTCAAGGCAACTCACTGCCTGCCTCCTTTTTCCTCATGCTACCGTTTCTCTTTTTGCCTTTTCCTGCCTATAAAGGCAGCAGATAAAGAGCTGGCCTCCATGGATGGAGAGGAAACACAGAATATCTCCTCACTGCTCAGCCAAACGCCAGATCGCCCCTCCTGCGCATTCTCTTTCACTCAATCAAGCACTTTTCTATTTTTTCCAACTCTCCCTCTCTTACAGTCTCTCTGTCTTTCTCTCTCAAGTGTTCCCAATGGATTCTCTTCAACAATAATCACACGCACGGCGCTGTTGTGTCGACTATTCACAAACTACAAAAGAGCACTAAAAGCTCCTGTGAGACAAAAAGAGAGGAAATGTGTGAAATACAGACTGCTAATGGTTAAACAAATGCAGCCAATTCATTTTGAAACATGTAAAAACCTGTCATTAAATTGAAAAAAAAAAAAGAAGAAGAACCCCAATACGTAACGATGTGCAGAATAATCAGGACTACTGCTCTTACTTGATCATGAAATTAATAATAATCCATGCTGCCTTTTTATAAGAATAGAACCGCCTATTACACAAGCACCAAATTGAGCCATTTCAGTCCATTTATGGTCATTACAAACCTTCAAGGTTTAGCCTTTGTAACTGTAAATAAACGATAAATAAATTTGATATAAAAATTTTCTAGAAATAAGGCAAAAATTAGAAACAACTTTCAAACATTTAGTTCAATATTCTCCATTTTCACAATAGAACTTAGCAAGATCTGGACAGAAGAAGAGAGGGCCAGAGTGAAAATGAGGATGAGTGTGTGTGTCCAGTTGTGAGTTGGTGTTCGGGGGCAGCAGGAGTCTGCAGCAGGTGTAAAAAATGATCCTTTCGAAACTCGCAGAGCCTCCCTTGTTCCTGCTGGGCTCGGCTGGGTCGTAGCTGGACAGCTTCCACCACAGCAGCAGCAACTGGTGTTTGGGGGAGGACATCTGAGGGGTCACAAGGGATTTCCCCCAGTTCGTCAAGGAAACATTGATGATGCTGGAAAAAAAAATCACCAAGGGCCACCGATGGATCCTCTTCTAACTAACACCTATATGTGCTGACAACCTGCCAAAAAAATACAAATGACTGAACAGAAATATCCTTCCTCCTCATATATAAAAACATAATTAGGTCTTCACACAGAATAGAAGAAAAATGTATGTATAAAAATATCAATAACAAATAGCATTCTTTCCATCAATGTAAGCCATGTTTTTTTGCACTAAATATTTCTCATGCAAGCACATGACTTATTAGAATAACTAATAAGTCTTAACTAGAATTAGAACAGCCCTCGAGAGTTGGCCCTTGGGGTCAGACCACTTGGTTCAGGGATGTATTGGAGTGTCCCCTCCTGAGTGTTGGACAAGCAAAGTCCACTCCTGGACCTCCATCCTGCTGACACATCTGTCACCTCTGTCTTCTCCCTGCTATCTGGGGAGTTTGATGATTCTGAAGAAACCCGGTAATCGTCACCTCTTTCAGTCTCCTCCCTCTTCGGTTTTCTTTACTTTCTTCATCTGCCTCTTCACCTATCTTGTCTTCCTGCTCTTCATCCCTCCTGGGTGACCAAATCGGTTAATCTCTTGCCTCTTTTAGTGTGTAAATCTTTTACATCATCCAGGTTTGAAATCATAGCCACCAATCCAGCAGCTACATATGGATTTTGCACCTGTGTAAGCTTATGGTCTCAAAAATCAACACCAAAATTTGTTTTGCTTCTCCTGCAGCTGCATCTTTGAGCCTTAGAGTTATTATTTGAATGTTGGGTTGCGTATGGACCTCTGTGTAAGTGGGTGGGCTATATATGATCAGTTGATAATGACAGAAGGACTTTGAAGTTCTATTTCAAAGAGAAATCCGTGTTTCATCTCTGTACATTGAGTTTGAGCGGGATGGCATGTGTGAGGGGGAGAGAGAGGGAGGGAGGAATTCTAACTGCTGCCTGCATCATGTAATTTCTTTCTCTTCAAACTGACTCGTTGTAAATGTAAATTCTAATGTGACTGTAACTGTCATTTATTAGTTAATCCTCAATCAAATAAGATGTTGTAAACAAAGTCAAATGGAATATATTCTATAATTTTCTACTTAAAATTAAGCTGATTTATTCTTCCTTCACTCGAGGATACAATAATGTATAAAAACATGGATTTAATTCATAGTAAAACCCTTTATGAACAAGTATAAAGCACATTTTCTCATTTGCTTTAGTGAACATAAATCTCACACTGTAGAATTATAATTAAAATGTGCTGTTAAAACAACAATGAAAAAATTCTCTCCCATTCCTCTTAATGGGCTCATGTAAACAAGTATCAGGTTATTTTGAGGTTTAACAGCGCACATCACTTTCAACTTAAGGCCGGTTCACACGGCAGGATTTTAAAATTGTCGGCCGATTTCCCAAACTGTAGAGACCACACACATGGCGATAAATAATCGGAGGTTTTACAGTTTCGGTCATACAGTGTGTGGTGTGCGGCCACACGGCAACATCAACACACCACACACGAACCGATTTCACTCGCGAACGTCCCCCGATCAGACGGGAAATCTTGCAAAACCTCTCGAGATTAAACGTGTTTCCAGAGTCAACAAACGGACGAAGAGGATGTAATAGGGATCGTTTTACTGTGTTTTTAACTGAAAAACAAAAAACGTGTTAAAAACGTTTTAAAAAGAGGCGTCGGTCAAAGGAGCGGAGACTACGGGAGCATGAGCTGTACTTGCTACATGTTGACATGGAGGTGAGTAGTTGTTTTGCTCCCGGTATTTTCGCTACTACGTCACCTCGCTTTCTGATTGGCTACGCGTCACATTCAACAGGCTCATGCTCGTTTTCCCCTCGGGGGACACCACACATGATGAGAGATCGGGCCAAAACAATCCAACATGTTGAATATCCCCGATTTGAGATCGGAGCGGTCCCGACGTTCTTCCGACCAGACGAGAGCAGTCTGAACACACCACACACGGCAGGATGATCTTATAAGATTATTTTATGATGATCGGGGCGTCCTTAAGATTATCGGAAGGGGAGAATCTGGGCTAAAATCGGTGTAATTATCCTGCCGTGTGAACTAGGCTTAACATGCATTTGTGACAGGTGTATTCCGCACACTTGGCATTGCTTACTCCTGGCTCTCGAACCATCAGCAGAGCGACATGTGCACTCATGGTCTGATTGCCATTCCATTATAATATAATTTATTTGCAAACGGGGATTATAAAATGTCATAAAATGTTAGATTCATCGTTTCTTTCTCCATGACAAGTTGCTTTCATATTTGATTCTTTGTATGCTTTTTTTTTTTTTTAATTTTAAACTAACTGGTTAAGTTTGAGTCTACAGTTGATTTTGATTTACATCTGAAATGGCATTCCAAAAAGTGTTTTTAATTTTATTATTTGTAAATGATTTTAAAAAAGACCACAAACCGACCACAGAAAAGAACAGTTAAGCCATTTGTGTTTCATTGAATGAAACATTTATAAGGCGATGAAACAAAACAAAAAGAGTTAATTGTCATTCATGTTGGGTATTCTGTCAGTCTGAAATTAAATGCAGCACACTTTAGCGAGTCTGCATATCAGATAAGGATCTACTGGTGTGTAACGAAACAATTACAGTAATCAAAAAACGCACTGTAATGCTAATGATGTTACTTCTTTCACAAACATTTTTCTGAAGGCTATAATCAAAGTTCAAGTGGGGGCCAACGGATGCAAACCTCCCCATAAAAATAAAGAATCTCAGCTCACATTCAAAATAATCATGCAACTCAATAATGTACACTGTTATTATAATACCAAATACTGATTTTCCTTTTTAACTTTCATGTCATAAAATTAGAACTTTTTAAAACACACAAAAAATAAAAGTGTTTTTCAAGCGCAACATAGAATTGGCAGACAATGACAGGCTTCAATGTGCCAAACTTTCGCTTTCCTTGTCAATTGTCTGTCATGTCAAAAATAGCAAAACATCCCCCATAATCACAGAAAGGATCTCTACTCCGCATGTGAAAAGTGCTATTTGAGAAAAAAGCTTAAACTACACCAGTAGAAGCACAATAAATTTACCAGTTATAGAGATTTAAGGGTCACAGCGAGAGTGTTCTGACAGTGTCCCAATGAGCACAGCAAGATCATGACAGAGAGCAGTTAGGAGTCAAAGAGTACAATGCAGTGATGCAGAAAGTATGACAGTAAATGGAGAATACAAGTGGATATGATTCAGTTAGAGAGAGTGCTAACTCAGTGCCACGACTGCTATTAAGTACACCAACGCCACTTTATAAGACATGTGGAACCTCAAGAGTTCCCATTGTAAAGCTGCACATCCATTTCGATCAATCATTATTTTTAGCACTTCGCAACATTTAGCAAATAAACGGTGGAAGGAGAAGAATGTCCTTTTAAGAGACAAAAATCGTGGGAAAGTATTAAGCCTATTCTTAAAAGTACAGAGGGTATTGGCCTCCAAGGCCCTGATGGTGAGATGATTTCAAAAGACACAGGCCTGATAACTGAAGGCTACCTCCCATAGTACATTTAGAGACTGTAGGTTTTACCAGCAGGCCTGCATCATGGGAGCGTACTATTCGAGAAGGGAATTACGGTCTTAAAGATATGGTTCCTGGCCATTAAGAATTTTGTAAGTGAGAGATTTTATTAGGAGACATTCAAGCCAATACAGGAGAAGTGTGGTGTGTTTTCCTAGTTTGAGTCCGTACACCAGCTGCAGCATTTTGGACTAGTCTTTAGTGACTTACTAAGGCAGCCTGATAAATGAAACATTGGATTCATTAGGTTAATGCTTGTGTTTTTATAATTGGTAGCAAATAGTTTCAATTTGGAAAAAAAGAGGAAAAACAAACAGATGTCACCATTTTCTTTTGTTTGCCTGATAAAACATTGGTGAGATACTTGATTTGTTAGAGGAACAGTAAAGAAGCCCCACGCAAGGTCTCAGGATTTTTTGTTTTTTTTTCAGTTTTTTTACAGAATAATGTGATTTAAGGTTATTCTACTATCAGGAAGCAGCAAGAGTGAAGTACTGTTGAGTGGTGAGAGAGTCAACTCAAGGCAAAGGGAGCTAAAGGCCTCAATGCTGTCAGGATGCAGATCACCAGCTGGTGGGTAGAGCTAAATCGTGACCTGGAATCGTGACCTGGAGGTGTGAGGTCACGCTCCCACACTAGCACTTCAAACAAGTTCCAACATTAATATATTCAGACAGAGCTTCAGCAAACACAGCTTGGCAAGAGTGTCCCGAGGAAAGTGGTAAGTGTGAAGTTACAGTGGCTAAAGTTTTGCAATTTATGACTCCTCACAAGTTAATACTTCTTATCTTAAGAATCTTTTAAAGCTCAGTTCTCAGGGGAAGAGTATAACCCAAGAACCAAGCAGAGACCTGGAGGAAACAGTGTGTCGATTCCTTAGTCCTCTGGCAGTTTGTACAACCAGAGAATACTGTAAAACAAATGGCTTAAATAGAGTAGCCTAACTACTTAGAAATGTCTTTAACCATGGATTTTCACATGCTCTATATACTGAGCAAATCCAAGTAAATAATTTTGATATGTTGACTGAAACAAAAATCAAATAAAAGCACCTCTTGTACGTGATGAGGAATAAAATATACCTCATACCAAATGATGCATTTAATGTCAATCTCATGTCTTCATTACAGATTTTTAGCCCTGTCTCTTTACTTCTTTCTTCTCATTTACCCAGTACAAACTATATAAAAACTTTATATTGTCATCCTTACAGTCTCTGTTTATCCCTCAACAGGGGCGACTGATAAAAGCTGGCCTTCATGCATGAGAAGGGACTAAGGGATCCCTCAGTCTGTGTCTGTAAAGACAAAGAAGAAAACAGAGAGCACACAAGTGGAGGAATAATCAGTAAGACTGCAGGCACACAGGAGCATAGACAAGATTATTGACAAGCGGGAAATCTGTTTGACAGTGATACCCTGAAACACAAATTCAACATCAGCCAAGAGTCTTCATTAGTAAAACAACAAGGGCATTTGTTGTTGCATAGATAATCCTAGCTTTCTAAAATGTTGTTTTATATCCAGTTGAACATCTTGATTCTCGTTTACCTCCCATAGGAAGGATAAAAATAAAAACATTCTAATACATTGAAATTGAAGAACCTTTATCGTACATTTAATTGCCCAACTGAGAGGAATGCATTTTGCTGTGTAACAGGCGGTGAAATGTTTTTTTCGCAGGGAGAAGTTAAAATACAAACTTGTGCAGAACGCAGTCCTTAAAGTACCAACAAATCTTTTGTTTTTCCTGTTTCATCTCCTTCAGAATACAGGCTGCTTTGAGGGATTTAAGTTGTGTAAGTAAGTGCAACAGTTCATATGGCCTCCTCCATAAAAACTGAGGAAAGATGTCTCTCTCTCTTCTTGATCACAAACAAACCTTGGGGCAACATGGTGGCGCAGATGTGTTGCACTATTTTTGTTATGTAAATAAACCATGCATTTTGAAAAATCGTCTTCGATTCATATCTCCTTGTTGCAGCTAAGAGCCGGGTTGTAACAGTGGGACTTCATTCATTCAGTCATTAATTTAGTGTGAAATGTTTGTACCCCTAGACACATGGACAGGTCTATTTAAAGAAAGTAAAACTACTGTGTATCAGTCCATGTTAGCGAGCTTACAGCAGACTGGTCCACAACATGTTTGTAGACTATAAGGGCCTGATTTACTAAGATCTCAATTAAAGAGTACTAAATTGTGTGTTCATTGCAAAAGTTTGCACGTTTGGCTTGCGGGCGTTTTGCAGGTAATTTACTAAGAACATTTGCGTGAATGACATCAGGTGCAAACCTTGTGGAGGCGGTTGTCACAGTCTGCTCTGCTCCTCCCCTGCTCTGCTGCTCAGTCACACACCTCATCAGTCTAACAGCTCTCACCTGCTGCTCAGCCACACACCTCAACAGTCAAACTGCTCTCACCTGCTCGTCATCTCCAATCAAGCCAGTATATATGCAGCTTCACTTCACTCACTCTTCGCCAGATTGTCTTAGCTCCCATGCCCGACTCTCCAGCACTTATTCCCGGATTGTCTACCTGTTATCGACCCGACCTGCCTCCGACCATCGTCTCTTGTCTCAGCCCTGGTAAACCTACAAGCCTTCTGTTTATGACCACGAGTATTGCCTGCCTGTTTCCTGTTCCTTGTCTGCCTGTGGCTGGTTGGCATTTGGGCTGTTCCTGCTCAACCAGAAAGACTCAACAGATCAGCTTCGCCTCTCCAGCTCACTTCTTCTGGTCTGTTGTCAACATACGTTAACCTGCTAAATAAAAAGACTGAAACACTGGTTCATTTGTGCTGCAATTGGGTTCACTCCATACCCGTTACAGCGGTAATATTTCTGTCAGGCTTTTGCCTGTCCTACTGGTTTATGTCACAGAGAGTTTGGACGGAAAGCTGGACGACTGCAAGTGCAAAATAGGTGTTAGTGAGAGGCAAAATAACGTCCAGTATTTTCAAGTAATAGCAAAAAATGTGAATATAACAAAAGGAAAAAGTGGCTTATAAGAAAACCTCGGTATTAAACACGGCCTCTCTTTTCTTCCCTCCCTCTTTTGAATGAATTGTCATACATTGCACAGGAGGTGCGAGTCCTCTGTGGCACTGGTGCTCAGTGTGTGTGATCGGACATAAATGCCATGGCAACAGGTACTGAAGTTGGGGGTACAAGCATGGTGGGCCCCCAATTCAAGCGTCCCACAGCGCAGCCGCAGGGGAGGGGGCTGTAGGCTATAGTGAAGAGACAAGCGTGCTCAGAAGAAGCACTCCAGAGCGCACCAGAGAAACGCAACTCGAGAAAAGGAAATGCCCAGTTTAAAATGTAATGTTGGTGAGAAGAGGGAAATAGGACGACGTAAGTGTCAATGTTGGAATTCTTTAGAATGCAAACGCTGTGAATGTTCAGTTATAGTTTAATTATGGCGTTTCTTTTAAACTATTGAAGCAAGATAAAAAATAAATGCATAACATTTATTTTTCTGTCATTTAAACATGTTAACACGTCTTTTATAGTGCTTATGTCTCCTCCTAACTGCAGCCTGCAGTGCATAACACTTTGGATTTGCATGTTCCTTTCAAAGCTGTTAAATTTAGACACCGTCACAATCACCGCAATTTTTGCCTGGCTTGGTAAATCACATTGCATGTACTAACTTAATTTATTCGCATTTTCTCCTCCCAGTATTTTGCATGCTGAGCAGAAACGCCTCGTTTTGCATATTCATGAAGGCAAACATTTGGACAATATGAGTTGTTTTGCTCATATGAAAGACGCAATCCTCACTGCACGCTGTTAGTAGATCAGATGGCACATTTTTTGCTAGTGTTATCAAGTTTTCACATGTTTTAATACACGCAAAAGTTTAGTAAATCAGGCCCTAAGATATTCATTTCTGTCACTCAACAAATATGACTTATAACAAGTCAGCAAACCTACTTTAGTTTAGCTCTATATAGTTATCAATGGGAAATTGTTTCATGCAGCACAAAAAAGCTATTTATTTTTTAAATAATTACGGAAGATAATCACACCCATGGTCTCCATCATTATCTTCAACTTTCTCAAGCATTTTTAATGCTTTTATTTAAATATATATGAATACATTATAGGAAATGTCTTTGTACATTTTTTTTTTTTTTACCAGCCCATCTCCAACCTCCCCATCATCTCCAAAACACTGGAAAGGGTAGTTGCCGCACAATTACAGCCCCACTTGAATACAAACGACCTCCATGAACCTTTCCAATCCGGTTCCTCTCCAAAACACAGCACTGAAAAAGCCATTGTCAAAATCACCAACGACCTCCTCCGTGCAGCTGACTCCGGACATCTTACCATTCTCATCCTCCTCGACCTCAGCGCAGCATTCAACATCTCCCACACAATACTCTTGAACCGCCTGGCTGGCAATCGGATCGCTGGTGCTGCATTCTGCTGGTTTACATCATATCTCTCTGACCGCCGACAATTGTGCAACTAAGGGACCTCGGTGTTCGGGTGTTTCACTGGGTGTCCCCTTAAGGGTCAGTATTGTGTCCATTACTCATCATCTACCTCCTCCCCCTGGGCACAATCCTCCGTCATCATGGGATCCACTTTCACTGCTATGCCGATGACACACAGGTCTACATCTCCTCCAAACCCACTGTCGCCTCATCGCCTGCATGGACGACATCCGTAGCTGGATGAGCAGGAACTTCCTGAAGCTCAACGGCAACAAAACTGAGGCCCTGCTCATCGGCTCCAAATCCACCCTCATCAAATCACAACACACCCCAGCCCCACCCATCATCATTGACGGTTTCCCTGTACCTTTCTCCCCCCAAACCTGGATCATCATGTGCACCAAATCACCACATTACCCCTATTCTCATCAAACTTCACTGGCTCCTTGTACAACACTGCATCGAAATGTTCACCAACTAGTCCCCACTAACCTCCGCTCAACCTCTGCCGGACTACTAACCATCCCCACATCACACCTCAGTACCATGGGTGTCTGAGCCTTCAGCTGCTCGGCACCCAGACTTTGAAACTCCCTCCCCCCACACACAAGACAATCAGACTCCATCTCCACCCTCAAATCTCAACTCAAAACCCATCTGTTCAAACTGTCATACTCATTCTAACTGGTGACTGCGCACTACACTGTCTTTTGTTTTCTATGTCAATCTTTGGTTTTAATATTCTGATGCTTTTATCCCCTGTAAGGTGACCTTGTGTGGCTTGAAAGGCGCAGTCACAAAATGTATTATTTTTATATCTGCGATGTAAAAACAACAAAAAAAGACCAACATTTTATTTCCCCAGCCATTTGTTTTTCTTCTCACACACGCGGTATGATAACAATAAAGGCTACAACATGACATTCAACCATTTTATCGCTTTAAAAAAGGGTCCTTAATGATTTAAAAGAAGTGTTTCCAACTTGAGTGTCATGGCAAAATATTTATCCTGAAAGACTAATACATAAATATTCACTTTGGTTGCACTTAGGAATGAAAGTGTCAATGAAGAACAAATTTAGCATTTACACTTTACATTTATTTGGGCCTTTGTTAAACTGTTTGCATCCCAACATTAGTTATTATGATTGCAAACATTCTGACAAAGGTTTTCATGTCTTAATGCTTGTGATCGTTATGGTGTTGTAGCTTTTTGCGCTTTATACACATGAACATATCTAGCGACATTGTTTGTATAGCACACGCTAAGAACAAATGTAGTCCCAAAACACCTTCGAAAACAGCAGATCAAGGTCTTACTTTTTGTTATATATGTTGTATATATCTTAAAGGGTTTTCACAGTTGCGTAAATCTCCTGAGAAATATATATTTTAGTGATGCTGTTTTAATGCAAAAGTTGGAAATGCAGCCAAAGATTCTGATGAGCTTTAATAATGAATTACTACACGATAGCATGCTGTGTTTCTCAAATATTTTCAAGCAAACAAAATGCAAAGATCCAACCGCAAAACTGCCATGAACTCCAACAGGCCCTCAGGAAATGGAAGCAGAACCAAACAAACCCCAGAAACATTGCTTTGCACCCACAGGCACTGACACACATTGGCATTGTCTGCTCTGTTTAAAGCCCAGACTGAAGTGCAGAGTGCTCCAGTCTGTCACCTCACACAAAGTCCCAGCTCCAAACCTGTTGAGAAAAGCACAGAGTAAAAAAGCATCTTTACCTGTACTTTCTGAGCCATCATTTATAAATGTACTGTTATTGGATGGGTCCTGAATGTTTATCTTGAAACAGTAGAATTTACAGATGATTTACCAGAAACTAATAACGCATTTAAGGTAAAAAAAAAAATGGCACTATGTAGTAACAATCAGGCTAACAGACTGATGTTAACTGTGTGACTGTGTTAATGTTCTTGCTTAAAAGGTCCCGTATTAAGCTAAATCTGGTTTTATATGCTCTCTAGTGTGTTTTCAATGTGTCTTGTACATGTTTAAGCACATCGATTAACAAAAATTTAAAGTCCATGGAAACACAGCTTCTCCTACCTCCTCCTGTTAGCTGTAGAAATCAGTTCCCATCCCCCCTTGTTGAAAATATGTGGAGTGGCATCACAAAACAGTGACGTCACTGATTCAAACCCATTGGCTCATTGAACAAAGCATGTAGCATTCCAAATATGGTAAAAGGGGTGGGATATCTCCAAGAAAAAGATGAAGAACTGACTAATTATGAGAGAGCAAATCGGCCAACCAATCAGCTCAGACTTGGCACACGTGGGGGATCGGGGGTAGGGGGATCTCTTACTACTTATACTCCTGGCATATACGTTTTCCTAATTGTTGTCAGAAAGATCACGTGTCATATTCCCTCAAGAAGTCACCTTTAAAATAGCCTACCGACATTGGTATAACTGTTGTCTACATTTTCTCATTTGCTGTACAGAGAACAGTAAGTTCCCATAAGAACAGTGAATATGAGAAATGATAGGCTTTTGTATGTCTATAGCAGATAATATATGATATGTCCAATCCATGTTGCATTACATTGTGTTATGTTCAGTAGTAAGAGCCTTGCTCCCAGAGTGTCATAACCAGAGGCAGGAGGTGTAATAAGATCCAAGAATAGAGATCTATCCTGAGGGTACACAGCTCGTTGCCAAGAAGAGAACTCATTGCCACATGTATTGAGAGATTTGAGAGATAGTGAAGAACAGGATGCAATGAGTGGGGCTGATAACGATGGGAATGCACAGAATGTAGTACAAGATAGACTATAAAAGGTAACTGAAGTGTTGGAGAAAAGAAAGAAATCATGAGGGGAGATGAAATGTAAAAACAAAAATGTACAGAAAGGTGTGAGGAAAGTGAAATTAGAGATGGGGCTTTGGGAATCTGGAGAGAGGAGAAAGAGCTTAACTGAATACCTAGCCATCTGCATTTTCAATTTCCAACAGCTCACCAAAGCTCCACCAGCAGCTTCTTTCTTCCCTGCTCTCAGTTCCATTACTGTTTTTTCATCCCCATTTGCGTATCTACCTCCATTTCTTTTCTCCCTGTCACTCCTCATTATGGTAATGCTCTTTTCATCCCATGACATTTTTTTTTTGCGTTCAGGCACAATGTTGCTTTTAGACAGAGCAAAAACAAAGGGATTTTTTCCAAGTAGCATCACATTCAATCATATGGGTATGTATTCTTTCGGAGTTGTACTTCGACTTTACTGATACTGATGCATGTGTTCAGTGTTTGAAGAAGTCTTCATATCCTCTCTTTATGTTCAATAGCAATACAGCTTTGTAAAAAATGCTGCATTCAAAGAGATAATAAAGTAGAATGGCTATGCAGAAGTTCTCATTTTATTAAGTGTTTCAATCAGTTAGTTTTACAGTATGTACATCCACAGCTTATTCCAACTGACTTCAGAAACATAGGAGCAGCTGTGGCTCCGTTGGTAGAGCCACTCACCTCTCACCTGCAAGGTTGGGGGTTCAATCCCCAGATCCTTCAGCAGCATGTCTGAAAAAAAAAAAAATGCTTCTGCATTTGAGCACTTGTGTATGCTTTGGTAATTCAAGTAAGTTTAGCTGTTCCCCAACGCCCCCTATCCAAGAGATAGATTCATTAAATATTCACATTAAATTGGTTGCATTAAATGTGCATTTGTGTAAAGGGTATGGAGTGTAACCCAATTGCAGCACAAGTGAACCAGTGTTTCGTTCTTAAACAGTCTTTATTTAGCAGGTTAATGTACTGCATGTAGACAATAGACCAGAAGAAGTGAGCTGGAGAGGCGAAGCTGTTGAGTCTTTCTGGTTGAGCAGGAACAGCCCAAATGCCAACCAGCCACAGGCAGACAAGGCCCCACGTCCCCTTTCCCTTACCCCTGCCATTGAACGGCCTCCAACATCCAGAACAGGTGGGGGCAAGATGCAGGTCCCTGAACGAGCTGACTCATTGGCTGGCTGCTCGGGGTGTTGCTGATGAAAGTTGGTCATAAGGGTGGAGTCTACAATATGGTGAGCAGGAACCCAGGACCTCTCCTCTGGGCCGTAACCCTCCCAGTCCACTAGGTACTAAAGGCCTCTACCCCGCCGACGAGAGCGAATCAGGCGCCACACTGTAAACACTGGACCACCATCAACGATACGTGGAGGGGGAGGTGGTGGTGCCGGAGGGACCAAGGGAATGTTGTGGACTGGCTTAATCCTGGATACATGAAAGGTTGGGTGAACTCTCATGGAACGCAGGAGCTTCAACCGGACTGCCACTGGATTGACGACCCTCTGGATCGAAAAAGGGCTGATGAACTTAGGTGCCATCTTTCTGGACTCCACCCGCAGAGTTAAGTCTCGGTTTGATTGCCACACTTGCTGTCCAACTTGGTAGGTAGGTGCAGATGTATGTCGGCGGTTGGCAGTGGCAGTATAACGACCCACGGAATGAAGGAGGGTGGAGCAAGCTTGGAGCCATGTTCTGCGGCAGCAGTGGATGAAGGCTTGGACAGATGGGCAGGAAACCTCTTTCTCAAGGGCTGGGAACAGTGGTGGTTGGTAGCCGTATGCACACTGAAATGGAAAGAGGCCGGTGGCAGAGCAGACAAGGGTGTTGTGAGCATATTCAACCCACAGTAGTTATGCTTGGGCAGAGGCACAAAGTGGACCATCTTGCTGAAGCGGTCCACGATGGTCAGAATGACAGTGTGGCCATCAGAGGTGGGAAGACCAGTAACAAAATCCAAAGAGATTTGGGACCATGGGCGATGAGGAACAGGGAGAGGTTGAAGCAGCCCAGCAGGAGGTCTGTGGGAAATTACATAGACCTCCTGGAGCCACCAAATGGTCTGTAAGAACAGAGGTACCAGAGAGCCACAGGAGGGTATCCTCCTTCTCAGACGACACCATACAAATGTAAATACAGATGTAATTTCAGTATCAGCAAAGTCACTGTCTCCAGAAGGACAGGATACAGTAACTTCAAAGTATCATTGTAATGTAAAGATCACCATTTGTCACTGTAAGGTAACCTCCTCTCTGGATTGCATATAAGGATTTGAAATGTGAAGGTTTGGGAGAGAACGCTGCAGACTGCGGCCTCCTCTCCACGCTGCGTGTCATTAAAGAGATCTGATTCAAGCGCCGAAGTCTGAAGTTCTTCTGAGATTTAGCAACTCTCTACCTCACAAAGGAGAATTTCCACGACAGGCCGGCGGGAGGATTTTTGTTGATTGCGGACTTGACAGGCTTTGATGAATCCCTGGATGTCCTCCTGCAAGGTGGGCCACCAGAAATGTTGGAGAACGGCATGTCGTGTGCGTTGAACACCAGCGTGGCAGGACAGCTTGGAGGAGTGGGCCCATAGTAGCACATCTGACCTCAAAGCTGGAGGAACGAAAGACAGTTAGTTGGGCAGGTGCTGGGACCCGGCTGTCCTTCTGTGGCTGCTCTCACTCTCTCCTCTATGTCCCAGGTCAATGTGGCAATAAGGTAAGATGATGGAAGGATGGACTCAGATTTATCAGTAGAGTCCTCTGTCCTCTGGAACTGGCGGGAAAGGGCATCAGGCTTAACATTGCGGGAGCCTGGATGGTAAGAGAGGGTGAAGTTGAAACGGGCAAAAAACAGAGACCAGCGGGCCTGACGAGAATTTAGTCTCTTAGCGTAGCATATATATTCCAAGTTCTTGTGTTCTGTCCATACAAGAAAAGGCTCCTTTGCGCCCTCCAACCAATGGCGCCACTCCTCTAGAGCCATCTTCACCGCCAACAGTTCCCTGTCGCCAATGTCATAATTTCTCTCAGCAGAGGACAGGCGTCAAGAGAAGAAGGCACAGGGATGGAGCTTGTGGTCAGTCTCAGAGCGCTGAGACAGGACAGCCCCCACCCCAACATCTGAGGCGTCCACCTCGACCCCAAACTGTCGTTCAGAGTCAGGCATCAAGAGGATGGGTGATGAGGTGAACCGATCTTTGAGGGTTTTGCAGGCTGCTGCAGAAGGTGACCACTGGAAGGGCACTTTGGAGGAGGTCAGGGCGGTGAGAAGGGCTGCCACGGAGCTGTAGTTGCGGACAAAGCGACGGTAAAAGTTTGCAAATCCCAGGAAGCGCTGAAGCTGTTTACAGCTTCTCAGGAACAGGCCAGAAGGTGACAGCAGAGACTTTGGATGGGTCCATCTGGATGTTGCCTTGTGCCACAATGTTCCCCAGGAAAGATACTGATGAGACATGGAACTCACACTTCTCTGCTTTCACAAACCAGGAATTCTCCAAGAGACGCTGAAGGACGGACTAGACATGATGGATATGTTGCTCTTTGGATCTCGAGAGGATGAGGATGTCGTCGAGGTAAACAAAAACATATCGATCGAGCATGTCCCTGAGCACATCGTTTATCATTGCCTGGAAGACAGCAGGAGCATTGGTCAGGCCGAACGGCATCACCAGATACTCGTAGCGTCCAGTTGGGGTGTTGAATGCCGTCTTCCACTCATCTCCCTCTCTGATGCGGACGACGTGGTAGGCGTTGCGCAGGTCAAGTTTGGAAAAAATGGTAGCCCCCTGGAGCAGTTCGAAGACTCTGTGGTCTATGCAGGGTCTTAATGTCTGGTCCTTCTTGACAAAGAAAAAACCTGCTCCAGCAGGAGATGAAGAAGGACAAATGATACCAGTGGCCAGGGATTCATTGATGTGTCCATGTCCTCTCTCTCGGGCTCAGAGAGAGAGTACAGACGCCCCTTGGGAGGTGAGGTACCAGGCAGAAGATCTATGGCATAATCATAGGGGCAATGTGGGGGCAGAGATGTGGCTCTGGCTTTACTGAAGGCCTGGCAAAAGTCATGGTACTCAGGTGGCACCCCTGAGAAGTCAGGTGAAGAAATGGAGTTGGAGCTGGAGGGGTGAAATGAAGTGACAGGAAGCGCTCCACTCCAGAACGGCCCCCGTGACCTAGTCAATGTGAGAGTTGTGAAGACGGAGCCACGGAAACCCCAGGATGAGAGGCAGGCGGGAAGAGCTTAGGATGTGGAACTGGACGGTCTCGTGATGATTACCAGAACGCAGCAAGTGGACAGGAGAGGTCTGATGAGTGACCATACCCAATAGGTGTCGATCTATCGGCCACCGTTTGCGCACCTTGCTTCAGTTCCATCAGTCCCCTTGTTGGCTCAGAACCACAATTCTCGAACCCAAAAACCTTGCGAGTTCAGCAGCAAAAGATTCGAAGGAGGCACAGGCTGGAGACCGTCTTTCCCACTCAGCTGTTCCCCACAGTCGAGCTCTGCCTGTCAGATGACTGATGACAAATGCTACCTTTGCTGGTTCCGTGGCAAAAGTGCGGGGCTGCAGGGCGAACAGAAGAGAGCAGTTGGCGAGGAAAGGGCCACAAGTCTCTCGGTCACCGTCGTACCGCTCCGGGGTTCCCACCCAAGGCTCAGGAGCATCCCTGGGCAGTGAAGAGACTGATACAGGTGCAGGAGCAGAAGCCGATTCTCCAGGAGAGGGAGCAGAGACAGCAGATGGAGAGAGCTGGGAGAAGCATGCTGCTAGCTGTTGCATCTGTTCAGCTAATGCTGCTAGCGCATGTCCATGGGTCTCCGCAGCTTGTCTGGCTTCAGCAGCAGACGCAGTCATCACGGCCTCATGCTGCTGCAGGACGCCCTTAATCGTCTCGAGGCGACTGAGTGGTGAGGGATTGTGTGCTGGGTCCATAGCTGGCCAGATTGTACTGTAACGGGTATGGAGTGAACCCAATTGCAGCACAAATAAACCAGTGTTTCGTTCTTAAACAGTCTTTATTTAGCAGGTTAATGTACTGTATGTAGACAACAGACCAGAAGAAGTGAGCTGGAGAGGCGAAGCTGATCTGTTGAGTCTTTCTGGTTGAGCAGGAACAGCCCAAATGCCAACCAGCCACAGGCAGACAAGGAACAGGAAACAGGCAGGCAATACTCGTGGTCATAAACAGAAGGCTAGTAGGTTTACCAGGGCTGAGACAAGAGACGATGGTCGGAGGCAGGTCGGGTCGATAACAGGTAGGCAATCCGGGAATAAGTGCTGGAGAGTCGGGCATGGGAGCTAAGACAATCTGGCAAAGAGTGAGTGAAGTGAAGCTGCATATATACTGGCTTGATTGGAGATGACGAGCAGGTGAGAGCAGTTTGACTGTTGAGGTGTATGGTTGAGCAGCAGGTGAGGGCTGTTAGACTGATGAGGTGTGTGACTGAGCAGCAGAGCAGGGGAGGAGCAGAGCAGACTGTGACACATTTGTGTACTGGTCCTGATGCCTCAGTTAATAATTGTGTTAAAACAGATAACCCCGATCACAGGAATAAGGTTAGGGATATATTGTGACTTGAGCAGAAGTTAAATTGCAGCAATAAGAAGACAAAAGTTT
This sequence comes from Symphodus melops, assembly GCF_947650265.1. Taxonomy (NCBI): domain Eukaryota; kingdom Metazoa; phylum Chordata; class Actinopteri; order Labriformes; family Labridae; genus Symphodus; species Symphodus melops. Next base: position 9,051,820 of record NC_136705.1, read on the forward strand.
CTCATGTGGCCACGTGCATCAGGAGTCAGTAACAGATTTAATGTCATATCCGGCGTTTCAACATACCCTACTGACTATATTTGTTTCCTGAAATTAAAATACCACTGTGGAATTATTTTCAGATTCCTTTCATCACTCACCCTTGACATGACATTCTTTTCTCACACCTTTCTCCTTCTGTTCCTGCCTCACTCTCAACCACCAACTGTTTGTGTCCATGAGTTGGTAAAGATGAAGGTATGAAATTACGTTCCATCGTTAACAATGGACTTATTAATGGTGATTAAATCATACTTCCTTTAAAAGGTCTGTATTCCCATGTTTCTGCGGAAGCAAAGGAATGCAAGTCTTTCTATTATGACAGTGTTAAGTGGTCATCACTGGATTAGTGATCACTTGGCTATAACTTGTACTGTATGGATGTTGATTAAATGCACACTGTAGTAGTGTTTTGTCTCTGTTGAAACTGGAATAAACACATGTAAAACAACTTGCAGTCTGTTTATTCTGTTTGCTGTGTTCTACTTAAACCACATTGAACATTTTGACCTGTACAGTTCATTGTTAAAGAAGCTGAGCAGCGAACTGATTCTCTAATCGCTCATGCTGTATTCTATAAACTTTTATAATGTCAGGAACACTGGATAACTTTTACGAGGTTTTACATTCTAGAAAAAATAGAAAACGCCAAACAGTTATCAAACCTGATGGTCATTAAAGATCAGCCTTGTGTCACTTTGACATAAAGATGAATGAACATGCTTGTTGTTGCTGCGACTATACAGTAAGTAACAATTAAACATCTTGAACCTATATGCATGCATACATCAAGAACACAAAAAGGCCTTCTCTGATCGTATCACTTTTGTATCCCTTCCTAATCAATCACTGGTAAGTGCTTATCAGTTTTAAGATGGGACAAAGCTGTTGTTAAGGTTGGTATAAAAAAAAAAACATTTGTTTTTAGCTAGGAGGAACATTGCAATTTCAGATAAAAAAAGACTACTTTGACGTCAAAGCTGATAAGGTTGGTAAACAATGAGAGCGATGCTTTAAAAAGATGTTTCTGTCTTAAAGTCCAATATTTGGATGACCTAGCCTTCCATCAAGTGGGCTCTGAAACAAAACCATAATGTCTTATTTGCACTTGTCATAATTACTTGAATTGTGCTTGAAGGCTCCTCGAAGACTTTGTCACTTCAATAAAAACATGCTTTCTGGTGGCATTGTTTGTGTCGACAGTCTCTTCCTTTGACTTGATTTTAATCAATTTTATTCCAGCAATATTTTTAGTCATAATGTTGTGGTAGGCTCACAGTCACTGTCAGTAACAACCTTAGATCTCTCTGGTTAGTTTGACATCTGTTTTTTAATCAGCTGTCATATTGGACATATTCATAACTCTAATTAATGCTCCTATGTATTTTCTAGGCAAACAAATTATTGTCCCTGCTAATCACGTGATCCATTTTCTTGCTGGCATTTCTGAGAAAGCAAAATAAACTTTTAACATGTGTCTATTTAAAGGTTCTACTCAATGTATTGTTTGTTTTTAAAACTGATAGAATTGAATATCTATTTTTTTTAAATATGCAAACGTTTTACATGTATTTTTATTTAAGGAGGTGTCACTCAGATTGAAGTTGTGTGTTTTTGAACCAGTTCTCTCGATTGGGTTTTTGCACCAGAACAGATTTTCAATCAGAACACAGCTTTATTTAAATTGCTAATCCAAAGTCTCAGGGCATTTTTTTTCTCAGAATGGTGTTCATCTGTTTCTGCAAATAAACTCTTCAGATCTGTTTCTACATAAATAGTCAAACTAAAAGGTGATATGATTCAGGACTGTATGATGGAGAACCCCTCTTTTTTGTACCAGGGGTCAAACACTGGGTATATTTAACTTCTTATGACATACACTATTTATGGTAATTTAACATGAAGGTTAAGAGATTGCCTTTAACTCATAAAGGCAAAATGGCATGCATTTAATATATTACCATGTAAATGCTGACTATACAAAGCCTTGAAATCTCTCTTTTAAACAGCAGCTCCCAGTGGCCAGAGTCAGTACTGCAAAGCCAGCATTCCCTCCTGGTGAGTGATGTCTTTATTTACCCAGCTTGTGGAATCATTTGGACACAGTTGAGATGGGCAGCTGATAATCAGTCCAGGCTGCAGGGCAGGACAGGGACAGCATTGTAACTGACAATGGAAATCTCTCTGCATTTCTCTGTGATTCTCTCCATCTCAATCCTTTCTGTTTGCTCATTGATAAGAAAAAAGTTTTTTCTTATTCAATGTGTAAAATAAAAAGACCATTCACAAACCCATTAATTGTAAATGACTTTATAACATCTACAATTTGTCCAATAGATTGAACTTTTGATTGGTTAAAAAATGTCACTACTAATAACAAAACAACTCATATCTCATCAGACATCTTTGCCCTGCTGTACATTGGACTTTTATCGTAAAACTCTTTAGTTATGTTGAAAGCCTTGTTTGTGATTGGGGTGGATAGAAAAATGAAGAGATGTTGCAAGAAGTTTTGGGAAAGGCCCTGAAAACTGAAAATTCAGTTGCAAGTTTTCAAGCATTTATTCACTGTCCTTTTGGACACAAAGAAGACTAATACCTATCCAGTATCCAGTATTATGTGAGTTGCAAATAAAGTGTTTTTTTTTCCAAGTCACTGTAATCATGAGAGAAGAAATTGTCTGCAAGACAAACGAGACAAATCGCCACATACATTTACTCAAGGACAGAGCATTCCAGGTTTAAATCCTGTAAATGGACGAGAGTAGCAGGTGAGACTGTGCCTGAATGCAGGAAAGAGAGTACACTCATGCAGTTTATCAAAGTTTAAGATAAGGCTGCACACTGAAGACGCAGATGTTTCATTGAGCACGCTATCTTTTACAATACAGATGTATTACTCTGTCTGACATTGTTTACAGAGACACCAGTCTGCAGAGTTATATTTACTAAATCACCAGAAAATCTAGAAATAATATGGCTTCAGAGAAAGTTTTAAATTGTTGACACCTCCATCCAGGAACACCAGCACCCTGCTTCTGACTTGTCAACTGTACATAAGGGAATGTTGTTGAATGGGATATTTTACTTTGCAGGAATGTTATACACAAACTATAGAGATGCATGCAATGAAAGCCTTGATTTGAAATGACCATTTGTGATTGGAATACCCAGGACACATTTGTGAAAAGTCTCAAAAAGACCATTCATACAGTTCATTGCATTGTTTGTTTGTTTTGTATCTTTCAGTTGTGGTGTTTTTCTCTTGGTGTTTCAAGGCATGGGGAAGTTTTAAGGCCAACTGTCTCATTATAACCTGTGAATATATGGGATCTGATGACATTATCTATCTAAAATGTAGAATAAAACAAATACATTTACAAGGGTTTTTTTATTTATTTATTTATTTTTTTTATTATGGCTGAATGAAGAGGATCCACAGTCTGACATTGTCCTTGTGGAGCTATTTCCAGATCTGAATGACTTTGAATCGCGCAACTCTTGTCGAAGTGCTTTGCAACCACTGAAAGAGCTAGGAGTGGTGAAGTACAATGTTCCTTTTATCCTCTTCAGACCTATTGGGCATCCTCACAAAAGGAAACTTCATCATCACGGTTCTCACACATGCACATTACACTAGAAGCCAGACAAAAAGCTTCTGTCTGCCTCTTCTGGGTGTTCACAGTGTTTATAGGAATCCAGGATGAGCTGATGAGTTTGGCTGATAGCTTCCGGACAAAGATTTAGGCGTCTTTACCAAAAGCACATTTCTGTCTGACTCTTTTCCTTGCTTTCTACTTTCTGAGACAATTATTAAATCAATGTGTGATGGTCCATAGCTTTGGCTTGTGAGAGGTGAGAGTGATGGCCATTTAGAGGAACAGTAAACTAGCTTTTGTTCTCTTACTTAAAGCAGTTTGCTGACATTAGCCTAACACTATCTGGCACAAGCTATTAACCAGAGTGACTCACTTCACAGAGGAAGCAATAGATTCAGAGTTGGATGTTGGCCCGCAGAAATGGAATTGAGTAGTGTGGCAGCTGAAGGTGTTAGCGTTATGCTACATCCAATGAGTCGGAAATCTGATAATGAGATGTCAGTGGCCATGATAATGGATTATATTCTCCCTTCTCCAAGTGCTCAGAGCTCCTGTTATTTGTCACTTTGGCATCAACAGGCTGTGGAGGCTAATCTGGAAGAGATAAAGTATTTGATACCTCAAGAGTTCCTCCTCTGGTACACAACAGAGCTAAATCTAGGTACATTTTTGATTTGAGTTAGACTTTTAACTGAACACAGTAGGAAATATCTGATTACTTCCCATTGGCTTCTCTGTCATCTTGTTGAATTTATAAATGAACTCAAAGGTAGGACAAAAAACCTAATGGTATTAGTGCCATACCAGGGTTTTCAAGCCATTTGCTGTAAATCATGAGCACTTTGCATTATATAAGCAACCTCTATAAAGACTCACCGATGTATCCCATGTGAAAAACCTGCCTCATTTAGGTGGCAGATAAACCAGGCCTGCAGTGCAACGTTTATAGAATCTTTTGTTTAGCCTCTAGTTAGTGATTAAAATGTCTGAACAAGGCTTCCAACATGCATTGTTTACTTCTGACTAATATCTTCAGAAGCAAAAATGAACAAACAAGATTTGCATTGCAATACATAATTATTGCTAAACTGTTGTTAGATGACTACCAAGGATTTAAGATTCTATTACCGTGCGATTGCATCTGGTCTCTTTTGCTCTTCATTCAATGTTCTTCATGGGTATAGTTAAATATCCAGCGAAACAAAAAAAGAAAAACAAAACAATTCTGAGAACAACATGGAATCCTGCTGCTGCGAACGTTGCATGAAAATGAATAAACTCATCAAAACTTTAAAACAACGATGACATTGCAAAATTGGCAAGAATAGTTTGCATATGCTTTGTTATTGAAGCAGTAAGTGTTCTGCAAATGTGTGTTCTCAAATGTTTTGATCTGATTTACCAAACTAACTAAAAATGACTATTTACCCTATAAACTTGGAGTGAAACACAAACACTGTAATACTTGGTTACATACAATCAAAGCCTCATTACTTTTCTGGCTAAAGAAATGCCTCTGCTGTGATGTAAACTAACTGACCCATTCTTCATGCAGCATTTTGAGCCCATCAACCCTCATGAGCTCCCTCATGCATTCACATCAAGTCTGCAGGTGTTGTCAATTAATATCAGTAAGGGTTCAGTGCGTAGGACAGAGGGTGGACACGATGATTGAGCCACGGTCACTGCATTGAACCGGGGCTGGAGTCGATCCCAGAATACATTAGCTATGCAGTGTGGAGTTTCTTTGATTTTGTCAAAGTTAAGAAGGATCATTTGGGATTTCAACTTCATTTTTTAGACTCATTTTGAGATTATAATGTTTTTTACAGATGAACTAAGCAATCTTTTTCAATTTAGGTCTCTTGTTTGGACTGTTTGGCTCAGCTTTAACTGCAAACAGATGGACCACATGGCAGGGCAAACACATCAACAAATCTATTGACATTGACCAGTCTGGGGATTTGGTTTCAAGGAAACCTGAGCATCTTGTGTTTAGTTTTGGGGGACACCTGCATAGAAGGGGCATCAGTGAAGAAGGGACATACAAAATCACCAATATCTAAACAAATTGCTTAAGCTACCTACTGCCCTTACAAGAAGATCAAGGACAAATTCACCCAATTTGTGTGCGCTTATTGCAATGTAATGATAAATGTTATAGAGACTTTGTAGAGAGTGAGCACATGGTTATATATATATATATATATATATATATATATATATATATATATATATATATATAAATATATATATATATATATATACACAAACACATACTGTATATAATTCTTGCAAAACAATAATTCATTGGGGTCCTGGGATCCCTTGGTAATCAACATATAAATCCATCTGTATGCACTTTTCTTTGTAGAGAAAACTAATTTTTGAGTCTTAAGTATTATTTTATAAATATAAATTTTGTAATAAATGTTGTGAGAGGAGAAACATTGACATTTGGCTGTTGTGCTCGTTGTTATTGAGTCTATAGGTCCCAGAGAATCCCAGTCAATAGGTCTGATATTTCAAATACCATAGTATTGGCACGGCATGAGGGTGAATGTTAGTGGCTTAGTCTGCTTAAAAAGTTACAAGCAGCGGTCTTTCCCTGCTAAGTCTTTAACTTGATTGTGTCTTGATTCAAAGAAATTGGTACAGAGACACTGTCACCTCACTTGGTAGCAGGGGAGGGCTTAAAGTTCCCTGAGGAATAGCTGAGGGAAGATAATTGGGAAAAAAGACATTTAGGTTTAATTCTGTCTAGACAGGCCACGTGGTGAAATCAGCTCCAGTCTTTCTCTGGATGCATTCCACCACAGTACTAGAAGAACATCTGTGAGACAGACGACTCAAATGATTTGCTAAAGTGCATTCCGTTTAGGCAGAGTGCTACTCTCGTCATCCCTTTTGCCATTGTGGGCTGTAATAAGCATGATCCGCTTAGAATGGTAAATGAAGGGATGATGATATAATTCGAAGTATAAAGCATAATCATAGCGTTGTAGCCACAGTGACAAGCAGAAAGAGTTCAGCCAAAGGCAACTCAGGCAGAAGTAGCAAATTACTGTGTGCATACTCAAGAGTGTCAGCCATTTTCTTTTCTCTCTATTTACGATGGCTGAAGTGACAGGGCTGACAAGGTGGTAACTGCTCGCTGTCTGAAGACACCCAAAAGGTACAATTGCTCACAATGAGTTGACAACTTCACTGTCAATTAACTCTTAAGTAATTGCTTGCGAAAACAATATTTATTCTTATATCTTTTCAGTTACTTTGCATTCACACTATGACAAGTTTGGAAAGAATGCTTTCAGTACACTCTTTCACATGACCTTAAAAAAAAAACATCTGAAAGAAGACCAACTACCAAATAACTACCGGTTATTTCTCTTAAGCTTTTTCTATGCTTGTTGATGCTGCCTCTATGTCAGTTTCCAATGTCGTGGGAAGACAGAAAGATCCTTTATTTTTATTGGCACAGTAAAAATAGGAACGAGAGTTTAATCAGTGGCTCAGCTTTTATGCCTGGTATTATTTAAGTCTATAGTATTTTTCTTTAACCCCTTTATTTAATTATGTAAACTGGCTCATAGCTGTTCTTTTTTTCTTTTTGCTATTTGATGCTGTTTATATTCCCTGCTGCTGTTTATATTCCCTGTTTTACTGTTTTTTGGAGCTATTGTAACAACCAAATTTCCCCCATTGGGGGATCAATAAAATGTATCCTTATCCTTATCAGAAATACTCCAATGCATGCACAGGACAGTCGTCTTGTTTTGATAGCATACAGTGTGCTGTCAAAAGTGTGTTGCGTAAAGTAATTTGGGGAATGTCCAACGACATTTAGCTTGTTACACAATCTAGGCACCAAGGAAGGTGCAGCGTGCAAAGAGGTTTTATTAAGTCGCTTGATAAAACGTGTGTTTTAGGAGTGCTCTGAATCAAACCAATCAGTGTCAACTCTCATTCCCCTTGGGACCCATTTACACAACAGATTTCAGCCATTATACTTAAATTGACTGAACTTTAGCTAGCTCATTGAATTTCTGTCCTTTCCTTCTCTCCCTGAACACACAGAAAACACACAGGACACTGTTTAAAATGTTGATTGCATATTTAAGTCCGATTTCAAGTCCGATTCCTACAACATCAGAAAACTTTCCACACAACGCACATGAGCGTGACTTCATTAAATATTGAATCAAAAGAAGTAAAGGCCAACAAAGTCAATAAAAAATGAAAGTTCCTCAGAGGAGGTTGGAACTCTGAAATGTTTTTGAAGACACAGGCCTTTATGAGTCACAGAAAGAGGTGCATGTTTAAGTGTAAAACACCCCAACATTGTAAATCGTTATATCTCCATGTTTATTCAGAAAATATATCATTACCATCACAATATGGCATTCTCATTTAAAAAGACTCTTCCATTAGGACTCGTGAGAAAGTTAAATGGCAAACAAATTTACAACATAAGGTCACTCATCTGTTTTTTCATACTTTAATGTTATGACACATATACACACATTTGTCATACAACTCCCTCTTGAGCACACACAAAATGTACTCCCATAATGCAATGTGAGCCTCCTATGCTCTTTCTGCTATACTCTTCGCCTTTGTGTTCCTCCTCTGTTTGTAATGATCATTAAGCAGCTCCCCACACACCACACAGGCAGCAGCTAACAAGGGAAAATGTACTTGCTGGCAATTAAAACCTGCCTCTCTTTGTGTTGGTTGTTGTGTGGATGTTTATGTGTATGTGATAGGGTGTTAGTCTGAGTGGAAAAGAGAGACTAACTCTTAGAAGTTAAAAAAAATGATGTGACGGTGTAGGCATCAGCTCATCTGTGTTCACACACATGCTCTGTGGTTGTGTGTTGCCATGGAAATAAGGAGTGCCAGTCCCGCTGGTGGAGAACGTGTCAAACAGCTGACATAGAGAAGCCTTGCCAATGTTTGGTGTGCGATCGAGTGACAAATATGGATAATGAGCTGAAGCAGTCTGTAAGAAAATGCCTCAAAGGTGCTGTTGAAGTAGCTCGACTAGTTTCTCTCCTCTGTTGCACGATATTTCTTGAGAGGATCATTATAATATGTAAGTATGTGATCCAGCAGCAACGAGTCAAACATCACAAAATGTATGGAAAGAAAGGCTCCCCTCGCATTTCCATTATTTTTTTAATTGGTGTAACTGTGTAAATAAAACTGCAGACTTCTAATTCGAATTACTTTGCCCGTGAAGAAAAAATTAACAACCATACCACCAATATAAATCGGTTTTACTCTATTAGGCTTTAATACATTTTTTTTATTGTTGTTTTTTGTGTGCTATTACTAAAATTTGTAATATGGCCAATAACAGATTCTTAACTTGTCATACGTCTTTAGTCCTGGATTCACAAAACAGGAATAACAGAGGTCTGATGCATCAAATCAGTGTTCAAGGTTTCATTAAGAAGTTTATATGCAATTGCAAAAAATGTAGGATCATGATTTATAGGAAGGAGACAAACAGTGGCTTATCATAACTCTTTTAGTTAGTTTTGGCTCATTCAAAAGGTGAAGTTCAATAAAGTGAATATTCTCGTTAGCCAATGGTTCATCCTAAAGTACCAAACAAGGTAGATAAACACAGCCGCGCAAGCAACTGCTCACGCAACAGCTGCTGTCATGTCTTAACTTATAGAGACAGAGAGGTACAGTATCAGTTATCTCTTGCACTGGTGACAGTCAAATACAATGAATATTAGGAACATATTGATTCTGAATCATCACAAACACCACACATGTAGAAAGTAGCAGAGGGCAAAGCAGTAGTTTTCAATGTATTGAGTCATTACAATCAGTTCAGAAAAAAAGGTTTGTATAATCACAGACAGACATTCGGCCAGTGTTCTTTGCATCACTGAGTTGACCGGACAAAAAAACAAAAAGCAAAACAACACACACACAAAGAGTTTGTGATGGAAGGTAAGTTATGTTTGATCTCATAATAAACCTGGAGTATCTTTTTTCTGTCAGATATCTTTTTTTTAAAAGTAGATTGTCTTGATTACACTGTGAGGTGATGAACTACCAATCCTAACTATTATACTTACTAACTACTATACTTACAACCTGCAAGCACATCATAAACAGTAAAAGAATGGTAAAATAGAGCAATACTCAAATATTTACATGCTAAAAAAGGGCTGTGCCGTTGTAACTCCACATTTCTACATACAGTGTTGTCTTAAAGCATTGTACATTGTTTTGAGCACTGTGCACACTAGCAAATCCACACACATTTTTACACTCATCTTAGGAGTAACTAAGTATGAGGATTGTCAGACCCTAGAGGAGGAAAACAAACATTAGTGCACCAACCTAAAGTTGACTCCCTAAACATCCAACAGAGATCTTCGGATGTCACCTTAGCCCCATCCTGGAGGTGTGTGTTTGCATATATGTGCCTTCTACCCAAGCCCACAGAGACCTGTTGACTCTCCAACAGAACACACAGCAAGGTTTGGTCATCAGTATAGCCAACATTTTCTTTAGAAATAGGACATCCATCATGACACAGGAAGTTATTTTCTTTTTGATGCCCAAACTAAATCCATTTGTTTTCACTTCGTGCTTCTGCTTTTATTTTTTATGACCCTATTTATCAACTATAAAACTATCAAGTTGTCAAAACATACAAGAAAAAAGCATATTAAATCAGCACATCTATTTATGCATGTAAAGAAATGTATAAATAATTATGAAATACACATGGCCAATGCAATACTGTCAAATGTGTTTTTAAGTAGGACTAGGCTTGGGCGATATGTCAAAAGAATAAAGAAGCTGTAAAAACAATTCCCACACCTGTGTGGGGAACAACTCACCACACTGAAAGAAAACAAATCTCTCCAACTCTCAGTCACCTCACTCACAGCTGGTATCCATTGCCAAAGTAAGACTGAGTAACAGCGGGTGTTTTAATGATTGGTGAATAAATCTTTTGAGATAAGTTCAAAGAAACATTACTAATAGTGAAATCTGTGAAACAAGTTCAAAACACATTGCAACACCTACAATATCAACTTGTCTTATTTTCTCCCTGAGGCCCATCAACCTTTTTTATCCGACAAGACGTTTCTGGAACAAATGGTTTTTGATACCAATATGCCCTTGTTGAATGTTTTTTGCAGAATATTCTCAAAAGGGGTATAGAATTAGAAGATTTCAGTCTTTAGAGGCCACTGGGGACAAATTTACAGCCCACACTTGACTATAATATTATCCTAGAGACAGTTAAACATGTTTAATCACAGGATTTTATGTTGCTTCTGGTGAACTCACAGTATAATTTTCTGAACATGAGTCTTGCGAGTAAATGAGTTGTCCTAAAATACATCTGTTTATAAGCTCCTGATGCAGAGGGGAAGGTAACAAGTAAAATTTAAGGAAATACATGCTACATAGATGCAATTTCCAGCAGTGTTAGTAATTTGCAAACACAATTTGAGAGTGGATATAATTACTGAAGTGTTATTTCCTTATAAAACGTACACAGTTTTTATATTTCTTAGCTGAAATAAGTATATATAAACCTAGAATTGTCAACAAGCTAAGCAATGACACGGAACTGCTCCTTCTGGAGATTCAAAGTGTTGACTGGGCAAGTCATTTTTTATGCTAAGCCCATCCTAAGGCTTTATCCTCTTTTTGAGTACAGCAAGACGAAACAGAGAACCCAACCAGAATTCACTCTCATAAGCAAGTTTACAACTTGAGATGCCGCTTTAAGGCAAGGCTCCCGCTGAGTTATGATTTTAACAAAGTAATACCCCCCAAAACTTTAGGAACTGTAACAGAAGCAAATTCACTGAGGTCAGTTTGGTAAAAGAGACTGCTGCAATAATGTTCTTTACGGAGAAGCAAAAAGGCCATGAAGATAAATGTTTTCCCTCATGTCAGCAATATTCCATATGCTAGCAAAGCCGTAGGGTGATTTAAGTAGAGAGCTAGGAGCTCAAATTCTGTTAAAGTGACTTAGTTAAAAATAAACCATCTCCACCCAAAAAAAGTATTAAACCTAGCCTTCGTTATAAACCTGGGGAAATAATAAATTGCACTACATGGACTTTATATTGTGCAAAATAGGAGTGCAGATGGGGATGATTAAGCCAGCTACCGTTGTAACATGATTCTAAGCTAATGGTTGGGTTTTGAGGTACCATTGGTTTACCTTTCATTTACAGTGGTCTTTAGAGTATGACTCATCGTCTTTCTTTAAAATTCTTGTAAAGTTCCATAGTATGCAGGTCATGCATATATGTTTAAGTGATTGCCTTTTTGAAAGCATTATTTCAAAGTGAAAAACTGGTCACACAATTAGGTATACAAGGGATTAAAAAAGGTGATAGGAAAAAGAAACAACTATCGTAACCTAAATAAAAATAAATAAAATGACTATTTTTATGTTTTAAGTGGCTCTTTTATCCAAGGAAATGTTGAAGACCAAAGCTGCTCTTTCAGTCAAAATCAATGGGATAATTTTAAAATTAGCATAAGGATGCAGTGCAATCACACCATTCATAATAATACAATCCATTATTGAAATGCTAGTCTGAAACTCTTTCAAATCTTGTATTTGGGAGTTTGTGGCATTCACTTTAATTACTTGTATAAATACCATGGACAAAAAAAAAAAAGAAAAAAAAAAGAACCAATGTCTTTCATTCTGATCCACATGGCATTTTGAAAAGGACAAGAGTGATATTGGCTCAACACAACAAAAGCAACAATCATGCTGAAGATGAAAACCAAAGAGGATTGGCCGAGTACAAATATGCATGACTCTTTAGTGTGTAATGAATATGATGGTGGATTATGGACTCATGCGGGCTGATACAATCATTGATAATTATCTTTTTACCCTGGGGGAGTTCTGAAAATTCTCTACCTTTGAATTTTAATGGTTCTATTTTACTATATCCAAGTCTACTTCGCCATGAAATAAAGTCATGTTTGTTATTAAACATTTATCATAAAAGGATTCTTCAGAATTAAAAGTTTCAGCAGTTGAATTTTTCGGGGCTCCATAAATATTTATCTATATTAACAGGAGGTCGTAGTTATTTGTGGTATCTGGTAATTGGTGGGTTCAATTCAGCAGCAACTGATGCAAAATTGAAAAAAACAAACAGTTTATTTCCCCCTAGCCAAATAATATCTGTTAATTATTATGTAAAAGCTTTATTAAATCATGCGTGCAATGTCTGCTTTCTTTGTAGTTTACTTTATAGTCTGAGGTGTTTGTATTGTCAATAAATCTGTTACATCTGGATTTGGTAACACTAAAAGGCCACTCTGGGCCCCATCTCTAAAGCACATACAGTACAAAACATGGCACAGTCATTCAATAGGCTTGTCCAAAAAAAAAAGGTTTTCGTTAGCTGCAGGTAAAGGGTCTAATCAAGTCTCTTCAAATCGATTTCTCAAATTTGACTTTTTTCTTCTTTCATAAATACAACTTAGTAAGCATTTTGGATACTAAGAAGTGGATTTTGTATAATTTTGGAATTTGATTTTCTCTTTTGGATCATTCTTGCTGGATGTATAATTACTGCTGTTTAACGGTTTCTGAAGAGAACATTTTGACTTGTCAGGGCCCAGGACAGTTTTCCAATTCATCTCAATCTTTTTTAATTTTGATCTGGTTTACTTTTTGCATGGTTTTGTCTAGCATTTATGAATGTAGCAATGAATTGTGCTCATATACAACAGCTTTGGGGAGTTTTCCTGAGCTCATGGAATGGTGTCCACTACAAAATCATGTCTTTAAGGCAGGACTGTTGTATAGCCTTAAGATCATGACCAGCTAATATGGATTTTTGGCCTTGTTCTTTGCATAATTAGTTTTGTAGGATTTTTTTAACATTATGTATTGCAGACAATAACATCAACAGATTTTTTTACACATTACAAAACAATATATTTGCCAAGAATAGTTCCTGAAGTGGGGAACCCCTCCCTTATCTTTCCTGAGATAAATTCAGCTTCTCTAAAATGCTGTTTTTTAATCCCAACAGTGATACTAATCTATTTGGACAGGCAAATGGCAGAGTCGTAGTACGTTCTAGGAAGCTAGAAAAATCACAAGATGAAAGACTGGAACAAGGCATCACAGATGAAAACACATGGAACTGGTGGCATGAGGGAAACAGCCAATCAGGGGATAACGAGACACAGGTAAGTGTCAACAGGGCGGTGACAGACAGAAAGAAAGTGACAAGGTGTAACAAAATTAAACTTCACAAAGGGAAGTCTTTGACGCCCACACAATAAGTTGAGATTGTGTGACAATGAAAAGTGTTTTTTTGTCGATAAACAGTATTACTTTCTATCCTCAAATGTGAACTGTATTTACTATAAGCATTTACTAAAATAGAATACACCTTGTTAGTTGACAGAAAGCTGGCTACAGTCAACAAGTGGGTGTGATGCGTGACACTGTGCACCAAACCTGGAGAAAATCCTTTTTTTAATAAGCCTCAACTTTCAGTGTTGCCTTTTTATATAAACAGCAGAGAACCATATGTTTACCAAAAATATCAAGTCAGTTAAGCGGTGCAATACAAAGTTTCGATGACATTAAATGCTACCAAGCTGTGTGCAAAGAGTTTAGTTGACGTGTCAGCAGCTTATTCCGTCTTTCAGCTAACTACGACATAGTGTGCAGCGCAGCACAGAGTATGTGTGCCTTTACTCTGAGCATCCTTCCAGTTTAGGTCCAAAGAACACCTGCCATTTACTGTTGAGATTAACACTGGCAGCTACTCTTTAGGCATTGCAGGTGTGTCTCGCTGTGAGGAGATTTTGCTGACACTAGGCCTTGTCGGTGGCTCATGCAAATATGATATTTGAGAAAAACACACCTATATGAAACCCTGTGCATACCTGACATATGCTTCATGGGAAGGATTCTAAAAGGAGTGTTGATAGTAATATTTTTAATGATCAACCTTATACTTGATCATATTCTCCATAGGAGGAGAAAGGAAACTTGACCTCCCACCAAAGTCAGCAAAAGCCAAATTATTTGATGTTCCAAAGATGATCTTGCTAGATTCTTGGGTGATGTGACGTGTGTTAAGAGTGATTTTAACCTTAACCCGATCTGCACAGAGGACGATTGGGGCCACCCTGATTTAAAATTGTAAATATTAAACATGTACAATATTTAGCTTGACCATCAATTTTTGTTCACTTCACAGCCCTAACACATTCCATAATTCCCCCCTCTGGGATTATTAAAATAAAGAATAATAATAATAACTCCACCCAATGAAACCAAGAATAATGGTTGCAGTGTTTTTTTTTTCTTTTCTTTTTTCTTTGTTCACAAATAATACAGCCTTTCACCTTTCTATGATGAAATGTTTATTTATTTGCTTTGACTCAACAATGAAAAATTCTGCTTCGTGGTACAGGCCCCTGGTCTGGAGCAGGTTATGATGGAGATAAGAGATCAAACTGTGAAAATCTCCGCCCACTGGCCAATCAGATCTTTCGATCATGGAGCTCCCGGAGCTGATCCCGCATAATTTTACATTATAGTCTGTAAAGTCAAAGATTATTTTTTACTGACATCCTTTATGCTTTAACAGAGACTGAAAAAGCACAGGAGCATTTTATGATGATCTGCTGATGGCAGATGCAGTGATGATTGTGATTCCCTTTTATGTGAACGAGCACTTGGCAACTCTGGGTTTACCCATCAGGTTGATAACCAGCTGCGTAGTACTGTTAAGCTCGATCTCTTATGTTAGCTTTAGTGAAGCCAGATAACCCAAGGAGACCCTGGGTATGTTGAACTCGCTTCGTAGTACAGGCCCCTGCTCACTCCTGGGAGTCAAAACACAACGACAGGTTTAATATGAGAAACACAGTCCATGGCAGAACCTCAGTCTTAGTTTTATTTGATCTCAGTGCTGCGTTTTTTGCTTTTGAGAGTTGATAATATATTTCTCGACTGACAAGAAAACTTGGTGGGAGTTTCTGGTAAGAAATGTTGTTCCTGTCATTCCTGATTTAAGCGGTTTATTCAGACTTCACAATTCTGATGAGATATTCATAATTAATAAACAAATAAATTAATTGTATCCTTCTGTTGCCCTTTTCTTAACACAATATTATATTAAGTCAAAATAATATTTTAGTAAATTAATTGCGCTACACCTCTTACTGCTCATGTTCAACAAAAATTCCTTCCTTCTGAAAGTATCAAAACTGGACAAATCAAACCATAACATTACTAGGTCAACAAGATTTTTTCCTTTGTGTACACTGTACAGTCGTAAGGTCACAGTTAAAACTCTGTCATCTGTGTCTATTTGAAAGACAGTTACAGCCCTTTATTGTTGACAAAAATACGTTTGTCATTTATCCATTCCGTTTAACTGGTTTTCATGCACATCACATGCTTGCAATGTGTTTTATGAAAGTTATTGGAATGGTTGAAGCTTGACATCTGATCCACATCAAAAGCAAAATGTTTCATGAGTGCAGCCTCTTCATTGTCTGGGATTATTTACTGCACCTGCTGTGCTTCTGTCAGCTGTGGTTTCTAATATTTGTAAGATCTGAGTGCACTCAAGAGGGAGGCTCATCTGTGCTCTCCTTTTTTTCAATCTCTAAAATTAAACTGATTACTTGCACTGATAGCCATTCTCTTTTTAAAACAAATTTAGAAATAACATACAACTGGGCCAACTTGTGTAGATCAGTTTCTTTGGTGAACTAAATTAGTGAGCACAGTACGTACAAAATGGAAACAGTATTTGCTATCTTGGCTGGGATCTTCCCCACAAGGGAACACCTAAAGCAAGGCACAGTGGGAGAGCAGACAGTGAGGATAACAAAGTTCCACCCCCCACAGGGAACTTAGGGCATTTTTCACAGTGGGTTCATTTGTTTGAGTCAGACACTGTTTTTTTTTCCATCTTTAGTTATTTAGGAAACTTTCTTTCAACAGTAGGTTCAGTCACATAAATTACATGAGGAGGTAACTTCTATTTTAAATATAAAGCACTACAAACTTGAAGATGAATGTTTATAGTTTTATCATGTGTGAATGTGTATTTTCAAACAACATGGGTTTCACTTCCATGTCCAAGTCCTGTATAATGACGTTTATTTAAAGGTCACTGACTTAAAAAAATAAAATAAAATCTCAGTCTCCCATTAACAATCAATATTGTGATTTAGGAGTGTGAAAAGTGTCTGTGTAAAGCTTGATTGGCATTATTCATTGTTTAAAATAGAATATTTTAAAATATAAAATATTCTCAATCAAAGCTTGAAGGTATTGTTTGCTGAAGAGAAAAAACACGTTCACTATTCATTCACTTTGCTGTAGATTCTAAGAACAGGATTGAGTCTTGCACCTTTTCTACCTTTTGATTTCCTAGTTTTATATTCAAACAATCCATGTAGACGATACATTTTCTTAAAAAGGAAAAAAAGGATACCCAGTTCAGTCCATTGTTTGGTATAACAGTTGTTTCTTTTGATTAACGATTCATCAGATGTGCAGGAACATGTCATAATGCGTCCTTGAGAAGCCTCGGGAGTGTTAACACTTGGAAAGTTTGGGTTGAGTGATGTAACTGATGTAACTTCAGTGAAGTCTTACAAAATGGACGTGATGCAGAAGCTTTTGTGACAGTGGAGACATATTATAATTATAGGCAGACTTTAGAGGTGGAGATAAAAAGGTGATAATTGCAAACTCTCAAGTGACTCAAAGATAGAGGCAATTACACAGTAAGCAGGTGAACATTGGCAGAATGAAAGGCAAAGATAATCCACGGGAAAAAACAACATTTTCATTCTTTGAACTTTTTGAATAAAAATCAGTGACTACAATCTAGTACCACTTGGTAAATCTAAAACTAAAATCTTGTGCCATAAACTCAAAATTCAAAAACAGAGTATGAGTTATTTTTAATGTAGTTAGTGATGGGGCTTTTGAGTTCTGTCATAATCTCATATTCGTTCAAACAAAATATTAACATGAAGATCTATTATGCTACAATATATTGTATATTATATATGGCTCCCTTTTCTGTCCACCATTTTGTCCCCATGTGATGTGACCACATGGTACATTGTCCATCTCCACCATGTCTATTGTCACACACACACACACACACACACACACACACACACACACACACACAGGTGTATGCACGTGTTAGCTTATTCTTTGTTTTCTTTAGTTTATAACAGTCATTTGTTTGATTGATTGACTTGAAGTCGCTTTGTCAAATAAATTCAGTTATAATTTAAAGACCAGTTGTTTGTCATTACTGGTTTGCATTGTGTTATAAGCTTTGTGCATGTATTTTACACCTTTAATTTATTAAATACAGATCCAGAAGATACCCAACCATTTCATTTTCTGCCGCTTATCCGGGGCCGGGTCGCAGGGGCAGCTGTCTCAGCAGAGACGCCCAGACTTCCCTCACCGCATTGCATTGCATTGTTCCTCTTGGATCCGAGGTTCGACTAACAGCCGGATCCTCCTCTCCAGTACCCTGGAATAGACTTTCCCAGGGAGGCTGAGGAGTGCGATTCCCTGGTAGTTGGAACACACCTTCCGATCCCCCTTCTTGAAAACAGGGACCACCCCCCCGGTCTGCCAGTCCAGAGGCACTGTCCCCGACCTCCACGCGATGTTACCGCGATCTTGTTCTTTCGGTCATGACCCAAAGCTCAGGGCCATAGGTGAGGGTAGGAACGAAGATCGACCGGTAAATCGAGAGCCTCATCTTTCGGCTTTGCTCCTTCTTCACCATGACAGACCGATACAGTGACTGCATGACTACAGACGCAGCACCGATCCGTCTGTCGATCTTACGCTCCATCTTCCCCCACTCGTGAACAAGACATACATGTTGCCAGTTGTCTAGCTCTGCAAAACCCCAAACATTATCAAATACCAGTGCAAAAGGGTTCAACACAGGATTCTTTTGTTGTTGGTGAATGGACAGTTTTAATTCTAAAACAGTCGGATTAAAATAGTTTCAAAGAATATTAGATATCCTAATTGAGTCCTAATTTTGGACTTTATTTCATATGGAGTCAAGAATAGGAGTAGAATATGTTCTAGTGGAGTAGATACAGTTAAACACAAGAGGCAGTTAAGCTGAGAAATGTTGCCTAGTACACAGGAACACATTTTGAATATTTGAATTAATCCCTAGGCATAAAGTGTTGTAAGGAATCAATGAGGGGTGGTGAGCTGAAATGTTTCAAAACTCCTTAATGAGGTTGATTCATTTAAAGAGTGTTTGGTGCTTTAACAGTGTGAAGCCTTCACATGAGAGCAGATTTCACCACCCTTCTGCTTCGTTGAAATTTGTATGGAAACATTTCCTCTGACTTTTATTCAATACTTGCAGAGGCCTTGACATCTCTGTCGGTGGTCCTGAACAGGATTAGAGAGTGAGTGGGAGTTATTTTAGAGGTGTTATCGTCTTGTCAAAGGCAAAATAAAAAAAAGACTTTTCAATCAGTGAAATCTTTATAGTGCCTCCTTCAGCAGTGGAAAAAGCATGAAAAAACAACCCACGTACAGACATTTGTCATAAAATAGCAGGAACGGTTCACCTGTTTTTACTGATATGGAATCACATTGGACAGTCACCATGGTATGAACATTTTGAATTAGTATCTTGTTTAACATATTAAAAAAGAAAAGATGGCAAATTAAGTTTTTTTTGCAGCAAGAAGCAGGAAATCATATATGATTTGGTTTCGTCCTGACAAAGTTTGAAAAGGACACTTTATCCAATCATGGCCTCTCATTTCTATTGCTAATAATTTAAATAGTAAATTCTTTTGACGTATGTAATTGCAATTCACTTTAAAAAAAAAAAAAAAAAAACTAATTTCAGGAATTAGTACTCTACCAGTCAAACCTTTGGACACACAACAGTATTATCAATAATACAGTATATTAAATATAAGTATAATATAAGTAATGTAAATATAAGTAGATATTATAGCTACTGTAAGCTGTCCAGGGCACATCTACTCATCAAAGTGTTGTCTTTATTTTGACTATTTCCACATTCTACAACGATAGATAAAACAAATCATATGACTTTTGTTTCGGCAAGAAACACAAACATTTAAGACATAGCAGTTAAATGAAAATGTCTTTCATGTAATAAAATGCATCTCAGTCAGGTGTGTCCAAACAATTCACTACTGTATATTTATGGTTTTTTTTCAAAATAAATGAATACAATCAAGCAGAAAATCCCTTCATGCTAAAAAGTGGTTTGGTGCCCAAATTTTACTCTAACTAATGGAGTTTCGGAATTGTACAATTTTAATTACTTGTTTATTGCTCTTTTTTCTTGCTCAAGCCTCACTCCTGCACTAAGTTTTTCATGTGGACATAGTTATCCAAAGTTTAATTAAGATTTTTCAGTAAAAGACAAAAAAGAGGGAACTAAAGAAAGGAACCAAGCGTGTGGGGAATAGCAGGGTTTACTTTGATAAGTTATTTAAAATGAGAGTAAAACATTGTAAGTGTATTATTTGAACAGAAATAGTCTGAGTAAATACAGTGATCTAGACAAATCTTCATTGCAAAGTAATGCTAACCGATTGAGTAATTTGTTCTGATGTAAAGAAATATAAAACACTAACACCATGTGGCTTCCATTTCTGATCAGCATTTGTATCACAAAAAGCATTTATTGCAAAGAGGCAATGGCTTAGAGCCAAGGACAGTTAAAATAAAAAAATCACCTTTAAATGTTCCTAGATATAAAAAAAACAAAAACTGCAGTGTGACTTTATGGGACACAGATTTAGCAGCTTTAAGTAGACTGGGAGAGAGAAAGATAAGTTAGACTGTTTGTTTTAATCTTTAAATAAGGCATTTTCCAGGTAACCAAGACTGAGTGTTCATCCAGAACCCAGTGTAAGACAGATGTGAAGATCGTTAGTTACGTACTGTAACTCCAGATTCTATGAGTATAGGCGCAGCCCTCTAAGGCTATCGCTATTGGGTTTATCCCTCGTGCCCATGCGCAGCACTGAAAGAGTTGTAGTCCACGCCCACCCACGAGGTGGGCCCCCTCCCACAATCAACCTGCCGGTATATAAGCGGCTGGGACCGTGTGTTCTATTCCCCAATAAAGGGCTTTTCTTCAGCCGTCCACGGAGTCAGTGGGGCCCACCGTTTAGAGGGCTGCGCCTATACTCATAGAATCTGGAGTTACAGTACGTAAGTAACGTTCTATTTCGTAGAGGCTTCGCCCTCTAAGGCTATCGCTATTGGGTCAGAGGCGAAGCAGGATGTAGTCAATGCCACACTGGGTCCGGAAGGTACCACAAGCACAACATACACCCCGAATAACCGTTTTTCGCCTGACAGCATATGGGGAAAAAATGGAACATCCCATTCTCACGCAGACAGAGTGCTGAGTACTAAGTGAGACATTGAGAAACAGGAGGCATTCCGTAGATAAAAACGCACAAAAGAGCACGGAGAGGACCACAAAGCTGCAGTGCAGATGTCGTCCACCGTCGCGCCCCTGTGCAGGGCAGCCGAGGAAGCAACTCCCCTGGTGGAGTGCGCCCGAATGCCCGCCGGAGGCTCAGCTCCTGAGGCGATATAAGCCTGTGTGATGGCGTCACACAGCCAGTGTGAAAGCCGCTGTGTTGACAGGGGCTGTCCCACAGAATTTGCCCTGTAGTGTACAAACAGCTGCTGGGAACAGCGTATGGCAGCCGTGCGCGCCACATAGCATGCCAGAGCGCACACTGGACACAGCAGGTGGGAGGTCGTCTGCTCCTCAGATGTATGGGGAGGAGGAAAAAACCCCTCCAGCGTGATCACTGGCGACTTGAACCCGCTAGTGATGACTTTTGGCATGAACGCTGGGTTTGGCCGTAACACAGCCGAAGGCAGGACGGAGCCACGGAGAGAGCTGACAACTTACTGACCCTTTTTGCTGACGTCAGGGCCAAAAGCAAAACCATTTTAGCTGACAGAAAACGCAGGGGAATCTGATCCAAGGGCTCAAACGGAGCCACAACCAGTGCGCGTAGCACCAGGGCCAGGCTGCGCACCACCGGCCGAAGCCTCTGTACCCCTTTCAAAAACCGTTTCACCAGCGGGTGGCTAAACAATGAGCGGTCACCAAAACCTTCATGGCACGATGAAACCGCAGCCGTATATGTTTTAGTAGTGCTAAATGCCAGATTTCACTACTGGTCCACTAACAGCTGGAGGAAAGAAAGCACTTGAGGCAGAGGACACGCAGTAGCGGCGAGTTCTCTCTCTTTGCACCAGCGTTGAAACGCAGCCCACTTTGCGGCGTAAGACGCCGTTGTGGAAGCAGCCCGGGCACCTTGAATAGTGCGCACCACATCCTGAGCCAGCCCCATACCTACAAGGTGTGCCCGTTCAGCGGCCAAGCCCAGAGACGCTGGCCGATGAGCGGCATCTGGTGTAGACACGGGAACCACACGGCATGCTCGGAATGCTGGACTCTGTCCAGGAAGCTCGGAATCAACGGGACAGGGGGAAACGCATAAATGAGCGTCCTCAGCAATAGCCGGTGCAAAAAGCCCCCACCCCAAGAGGAGGGTCGTCCTTTGCGCTCAGTGAAAACCACAGGGGGCACCATGCATTTTCGCGTGCCGCGAACATATCTACCTCCGCTCTGCCGAACCTTTCCCATAACTGGGAAACCAGATCTGTGTGAAGGGTCCATGATCCCGGAAGAGGACCCCCCCCCCCCCTTGACATGATGTCCGCTTCCCGGTTCAGTTCGCCGGGGACATACAGAGCACGGAGAGAGAGTAAGTGCGTGTTCGCCCAGAGCAGCAGCTTCCTGGCTATGCCGAGAAGCTGGGCTGAACGCACCCCGCCCTGGCGATTGATACAAGCGGCAGTCGCCCTGTTGTCTGTGCGGATCAGCACATGATGATTTTTTAGCAGAGGGAGGAAGTGTTGAACTACTTCCCACACCGCAAGCAGCTCCAACCCGTTTATGTGGAGGAACATGCGCGCCAGCCACACTCCTCCCACTGCTCGGGACAGACACGTCCCTCCCCACCCGGAGAGAGATGCCTCTGTGAAAACCGAGATGCGTGACGTAGCCCTTCCCAGGGGCATCCCCGCTGACGTCATGTGGGGATTCCCCCAGTGGGCCAAGTCCAATCCAGCGGATAAAGGAACGCGGAACAGACGTCTCTGCTGTAGCCGGGGATCGATGCGTTGACGGATGAACCACCGCTGCAGACGTCTCATGTGAGCCGGCGCCATTATGCCCAGCAGCCGCATGACAGTGAGAGCTGTCACCGTGCTGTGTGGCTTCACTCGGCTTAATAATTCTGTCAGCGCCTCCACCCTCTGCTGGGAGAGCCGCGCTGACATGTCGGCCGAGTCCAACATCACCCCCAGGTACGCGATGGACCGGGATGGGGGAGCTTTTCGCCCAGTTCACTATGAACCCCAAGCTCGACAGATGAGACACGAGCGCCCTCGTCTGGAGAGCTGTTTCCTCTCTGGAGCGAGCCAGAACAACAGGTCGTCCAGATAAAATAACACTCTCATCCCTGCCCGGTGAGGCGGAGCCAGAGCTGCTTCTACGCACTTGGAGAAAGTGCGCGGAGCCAGGGAATAACGGATCAGCACGATGGTACGATGTCCCCTCGAACGCAAACCGCAGGTACTGCCTGTGTTTCGGGAGGATGGGGACATGGAAGTAGGCATCCTTTAGGTCGATGGACGAGAACCAGTCGTCCTGGTGAACACACACACATAAAAATGCAAACAAAGATCTTGTCAAAACCTAGAGGCAGGGGTAAGGCCAACATGTCAATGAAGAGATCAGATCAAAGGTTCATCCAAATCAACACATGTCCACAGCTTACATAGTGTGGCCAGTTGTTGCAAGTAAGCGCTTGAGTGACAGAAATGAAAATGGGAATGAATATGCTTGATGGATATATATGGCACTGGCTGATGAGAAAATGAGCTACAGGTGGGTGAAAAGCTCAGGTGAGGGGAATGAGGTCTGATTGCAGTGATTGAGTGCACAAGGGAGAGGCTGGGTTTAAAAGGTATTTAAGTCTGAAGGAATCATGTAGCCTAATGAAGAACAAAAGGAAAACTGTTTGTCATATAAAGTTTAGCTCACAGCAACAGAACCTATGACATGAAATGTCATTGCAGAAAGAAGCTTCCCATTTAGGGAAAACGTAACTTCCCAAAAAGCAGTTTCAATTGTTAAATGGCACATGATAGAATATTAGGCCTCTTTCTACTTATAATCAAAGTGTTTTAATCTAATTGTTTGAGATTTCAGTTCAAAAGTTAAAGGTATTCTGAGGGCTTGCAGAAGTGAGTGCACATTCCAACATGTGTTTGATGTGGCCCTTTAAACTGAATCACTCACCACCAAATCAAACATAGGTTTAGTTTAAGGCCCTGAATAGTTAATTACTCATCCACATTGATAGGTTCAGTGGGCCTCGATAGATAATCACTCAAATGGTTTGTTGCTTAAAAGGAAATGATGACTAGACTAGACGTCTTCCTGTGATAAGAAAAAGGCCAGGCAGGATGTGTCTTCCCCTATAGAAGGACAAAGGATTCGGGAGTATGATGCACCAATGAGAGAAGCGGAACCAAACATCAGGAGGCGCATAATTTGGAAATCTGCCCAATCGGAGGAAGGAAACCGCACATTCTCAAATGCATTATTTGGTTGGATATTCTCTGTCTAGTGTATAAAAGGGTTCAGGGAAAGATAGTCGGGGCTCAGACTTCGAATGCTCGTTCAATTGCGAACAAGTCTCATTCACTAAACGATCTTTTCACAAGAGAAAATCTGGATATTATGTGTCTTTCAGAGACATGGCAGAGAGAGGAAGAGTTCATTCATTTAAATGATCTCTGTCCTTCTGGTTGCTCTGCTGTCGGGAAGCCCCGCCCCTGTCGCCGTGGTGGTGGCCTGGCCATTGTGCACAGGGAGGTCCAAAAATGCAAACTGATCCAGTCCCAAGATTTCTCTTCGTTTGAATCACAGATGGTTAAGATGGGTTCCTCATCCCCTTTTTACTGTGTGTTGATCTACCGTCCTCCTGGCCCTGCTGCTGTCTTCTTAAAGGATTTTAGTGACTTCTTGTCCTCTATTATAAAGCTGGACTCTGTTTTAATCCTTGGGGATTTTAACCTTCATGTTGATGACAGCTCGTCTTCCCCTGCAATGGAACTTCTAACATTGACTGAAACTTTTAATTTTGAGCAGCATGTTTCTGAGCCCACTCACCAAAAAGGCCATATTTTAGACTTAGTTTTTACGCTTGGCTTAGACATTTTAAACCTGTCTGTAAATGATTGGTGGTAAATGAAATGGTTCATTTGAGTGATCATAGTCTTGTTCTGTTTGATCTGCACTTTTGTCCTGAGCCCAAGCCTTCAACAGTCAGGTCTCAGAGGCGTGTTATCACTGCTAATACTGCAGATAGTTTCTCTCATTTATTTGATCCTGTCTTGGTCATGAACTGTCTCGATGTGGATGATCTCACTCACTGTTTTAACAATCACTGTGTAGAAATTCTGAACCAGGTGGCTCCTGTTAAAACAACTCCTCTACCAGGGAAAAAGCTCGCCCATGGACTAATGAAGACATCCTAAGTCTAAAGAGACTATGTCGAAAGACTGAACACCTGTGGAAATCCACTAACCTTGAGGTGCACAGGCTCTACCTCAGGGACCTTGTGTCCTCATACAATGTGATGGTCGAAAATGCCAGATCTGAGTATATCCATCAACTGGTAGCACTAAATAAGAAAAACCCCAAAGTGTTGTTTGAAACGATAAACTCACTTGTATGTCCTGCTGCCCCAGTTACCCCCGTGTTTTGTGAAGCTGACAGCAATGCCTTTTTGAGATTCTTCACAAACAAGATAAAGATGATCAAGGACAACATCCCGCCCCCTCTTTGTGTTACCCCTGCTGTTTCTGAGCCTGTCTCCAGCTTGTGGTCCTTGTTTAGGACTGTGACGGTTGCTGATATTTCAGCAGTGGTGTCTAAGATGAAGCCCTCCTCTTGCTCATCTGACGTCCTTCCCTGTAGGCTTTTTAAAAAAGTGTTTAGGGAAATCGGCCCGTGTGTGACCAAAATGGTTAACCTGTCTTTGTCCACTGGTGTGTTTCCTACTGCATTCAAACATGCCATAGTGGAGCCATTACTAAAAAAAAGAAGGCCTAGACCAAACAAATCTTAATAGCTTTAGGCCTATTTCTAAGCTCCCTTTCATGTCAAAGATCCTTGAGAAGGTGGTCTGTAATCAGTTGACCCTTTTCCTGGATCAAAGCAGCATCCATGAACCACTTCAGTCCGGTTTCCGTAACAAACACTCACGGAAACGGCCTTACTGAAAGTGTCCAGCGACATTATGATGGCTGCTGACTCTGGAAAGTCCACGGTCCTGGTTCTCTTGGACCTGTCCGCAGCCTTTGACACTGTAGACCATCAGATTCTGCTGAGAAGACTGAGGGATCAAGTTGGACTGTCGGGTTCAGTTCTAAAATGGTTCTCTTCTTATCTAGCTGGACGAAGCTTCAGTGTAGCATCCAACCAAATAAGGTCGGAGTCTGCGGACCTGCTGTGTGGAGTGCCTCAAGGTTCCGTCTTGGGTCCTGTCTTGTTTTTGCTATATTTGATCCCTCTAGGAAAGATCATACGAAGGTTCGATGATGTTTCTTTCCACCTATTTGCTGACGATATCCAGCTGTACTGCTCTTTTAAGCCGTCCGAGATCCAGAAGCTGAGCTCCCTATGTCATTGTCTGATGGAAATCAAACAATGGCTCAGCGAAAATTCTCTGCAGCTCAATGCAGAGAAAACAGAAACATTGATTCTCGCCCCTGATGACTCAATTCCAGGGATTAAGCAGTTCTTGGGGGACCTAGGCCAGTCTGTGAAGCCTAGTCTTAGAAACCTGGGAGTTATCTTCGACAAAGACATGTCTTTAGTCCAGCACTGTAAACAGCTGTCAAGGAACTGCTTTTTTCAACTAAGGAAGATCTCCAAACTTAGAAACATGGTTTCGCAGAATGATTTGGAGCTCATTATCCATGCCTTTGTGTCTTCACGTTTAGACTATTGCAATAGTTTGTTTTCTTGTCTTAACAAGAAAGAGCTCTCTAGACTGCAATTAGTTCAAAATTCTGCAGCAAGAATTCTGACCCGCACAAATAGGAGGACCCACATATCCCCTGTTCTGAAAGACCTTCACTGGCTGCCAGTGTCCTTTAGGTTCAGGTTTAAAATCCTGGTTCTGGCCTTCAGAGCCCTACATGGTCAGGCTCCCTCTTACCTTAGTGAGCTGATCCAGCCTTACGCCCCTATGCAAGCGCTGAGGTCTATGGATCAGAACCTGATGAAGGTCCCTCGAGCTCATTTTCACACTAGAGGTGACCGGTCGTTCCAGGTCGTTGCTCCGAGCCTCTGGAATGAACTTCCATCATCCTTGCGCTCAATTGATTCAGTTGACACTTTCAAGAGTCAACTGAAGACGTTTTTATTTGTCCAGGCTTTTAATTAGTCTCTTTTAGGGCTGCTATGATCTTTGTGCTGTCTGTATATTGCTTGTGATGTTTTAACCCTGTTTGTGAAGCACTTTGTGGCCCCTGCCTGCGAAAAGTGCTATATAAATAAATGTACTTACTATATAAATAAATTTACTTACCTATGGCCAATAATTAACATTACAGTTGACATTTACACTTGTCTTGAAAAGAACATAGGAGTAACTAATTGTATTAGCTATGGCTGTGTTCCATTTCAATCAGTTAAATAGCACCAACAGTAGATATCTTATTTAAGCCATGTCAGTGAGCTAGCATGTACTAGAGCTTGCTTTTCCAAAGAAACGTGTTCTAATATGTGCACATTAGCCATCATTTTTTATATTAGTAACCATTGTATTTGATGAGTCTGGCTTGTCTGGGGGTATTTTGCCAACCATCAGGTTTTATTCAAGGGGCAACCACCGATCTCACCACACTCACCACCTGCATCTCACATCCTTCTCTGGTCAAGACATCCATCTCTCACCAAATGTCACCAACCTAGGTGTAAAAATATACCCTCAGCTAACCTTTGAATCTCACATAAAACACATCTCCAAAACCTAATTGTTTCATCTCAAGAATATATCAAAACTCCGCCCCTCACTCACCCTCAGAGACGCTGAGAAACTCATCCACGCTTTTGTCTCCTCCAGGCTTGACTATTCCAACGCACTTCTCATCGGGATCTCTGGCAAGAACATACAAAAACTCCAGTACATCCAGAACACCGCTGCCAGGATCCTGTGAGAGTGCGGAAACACAAGCACATTACACCCATCCTGCACTAACTTCACTGGCTTCCTGTCTCACCCACGATCGAATATAAGATCTTACTACTCACTCATCAATGCATACACGGCACTGCCCCTTCATCCCTTAAAGAAATGCTCACCCCACAAACCCGCACAAGACACCTCAGATCTGCCGCTACCAACTTCCTCCAAACCCCCAGGACTAAGCTCTGCACGATGGGGGACAGAGCCTTCTCCTCTGCTGCCCCCTTTGGAACGGTCTTCCTGGCCATATGAGGGCCCCACAGATAGTGGACTCTTTCAAAAAGGACCATAAAACATTACTTTTTACAAGAGCCTTTTCTTAAAAAAAAAAAAAACCCCACTGCTCTTAGATCTTGTTTTATGCTCAGGATCTTAACTCTGCCTGATTTTAATTGTTTGACTTTTGCTACTGTTTTAATGGATTTTATGGTACTTGTATGGTGCATTACAAATAAAATGTATTATTATTATCTTAGAAAATTAATCTAATAGGAAAGTGCAAAATCCTGCAGTCAGTCAAGTGTCGGCTTGAGGCTGGCTCTAAGAACAGCAGAAATCACACACACATCAAGCAAAAAAGCGTTCAGCGTGTGTATTCAGATTTTTTTGTTTTTGTTTTTACTTATACTTTATTAATCCCAGAGGGGAAATTTGTGCTTCTTATCCATACAGGTCTGAATCACACACATGCATTAGAGATGTCAGAGTGCGGCAGCTGCCCCCACTGGAAGCACCCCCTGAGCTGGTGTGGATTCTGTGCCTTGCTCAAGGGCACCTCGGCAGTACTTGAGAAGTGATCTGGCATCTCTCTAGCTACCAGACCAACTTCCATATATTGGTCCGCATCGGAACTGGAATTAGCGACACTCTGGTTCCCAACGAGCTCCTGCCACCCCTAAATACAGATTACATACAAGGACAATGATGATCAGGACAACAAAATGTTGATTGATCGTTTACATAATATAAGAATAGATATATTGGACACCGAGCAGGTGTTGCTCAGTGTCAAGTCATTATTATTCGTGTCTCTGTTTTCATAGTTTGTTGCTGACAGCTGAAAAAAGACTGAGGTGTTTGCTCTTGGATATCCTCATGAAACTGCAACCTCAGTCTCAGTGATACAATCTGTGGGGCCAATTTTCAAATGTGGAAATGAGACTGAAAGGAATGCTGAAAGAAAAGGGAAATGGAGAGGAAAGAGAGATTGAGTCACGTGGAGGATGCACAGAGCCATCTGGTGACCCTCAGCTAAGACTTGGGCCTAATCTTAATTAATATCTTACCTCAGTCACTTTTCCTTGCTTCCTTTATTTTCTCCCCCTCTTCAGTTTAGTTGCTCACTGTTTAGATATATACACTGCTAAAAAAAAAATAGAGGGAACACTTAAACAACACAATGTAATTCCAAGTCAACCACACTTCTGTGAAATCAAACCGTCCACTTAGGAAGCAACACTGATTGACAATCAATTTCACATGCTGTTGTGCAAACGGAATAGACAACAGGTGGAAATTATAGGCAATTCTAAAAACAACCCCAATAAAGGAGTAGTTCTGCAGGTAGTGACCCCAGACCACTTCTCAGTTCCGATGCTTTCTGGCTGATGTTTCGGTCACTTTTGAATGCTACCGGTGCTTTCACTTTCATGGTAGCATGAGACAAAGTCTACAACCAACACAAGTGGCTCAGGTAGTGCAGCTCATCCAGTATGGCGCATCAGTGCGAGCTGTGGCAGGAAGGTTTGCTGTGTCTCTCAGCATAGTGTCCAGAGCATGGAGGCGCTACCAGGAGACAGGCCAGTACATCAGGAGATGTGGGGGAGGCCGTAGGAGGGCAACAATTCAGAAGAAGGAACGCTACCTCTGCCTGTGTATGTGTGCAAGGAGGAACAGGAGGAGCACTGCCAGAGCCCTGCAAAATTACCTCCAGCAGGCCACAAATGTACACGTCTGCTCAAATGGTCAGAAACAGATTCCATGAGGGTGGTATGAGGGCCTGACATACACAGGTGGGGGTTGCGCTTACGTCTCAACACCATGCAAGACATTTGGCATTTCCCAGAGAACACCAAGATTGGCAAATTCGCCACCCCTTGTGAGACCATATGTTAGTGCGGTTGGCCCAGGGTTCCTCCTAATGCAAGACTATGCTAGACCTCATGTGGCTGGAGTGTGTCAGCAGTTCCTGCAAGATGAAGGCATTGATGTTATGGACACACTCCCCAGACCTGAATCCAATTGAGCGCATCAGGGACATCATGTCTTGCTCCATCCACCAAGACCCCCACAGACTGTCCAGGAGTTGGTTTATGCTTTAGTTCAGGTCTGGGAGGAGATCCCACAGGAGACCATCTGCCACCTCATCAGGAGCATGCCCAGGTATTGTTGGGAGGTCATACATGTGGAGGCCACACACACTACTGAGCCTCATTTTGACTTGTTCTTAGGGCATTGATATAATGCCCTAAGAACTGCCTGTAGTGTGTTTTTCCACTTTAATTTTGAGTGTTACTCCAAATGTAGACCTCCATTGGTTAATAAATTAGATTTTCATTGATCATTTTTGTGTGATTTTGTTGTCAATACAACAACAAAATATTTATTAAGAATACTTCACCTGTTCAGATCTAGGATGTGTTGAGCAGTGTTTTATAGTATGATTACGAGGTCTAGGTAGGAGTATAAGTCAAATATGCATGGATATATTAAAGAGGTTATGACTGAAATACTAGAATAGAAATGAAAATAAAATCAACATTGTGGAGATAGATTATAATCTGTTTTAGATGCACACATACAATCCAGTTAATGGGGCTGGTCATCACCAGGTCATGTCATGTTTCAATAAGATTTATACAAGAACACTTACCATTATTAAAGGTTTAGGTTATAAATAAAGTTAAAATATATATAAAAAAAATGGATCCCAAGCAGTTAGATGAATTAACTTTTTATGTAGTCCGCTCAGACAACAGTGCAGCTCAAATCTTTGCTGTATGGCTAGTTTGAATTTGCCTTGTCTGTGAAACGTGACGTGATTCTCCATTCATTTTCCATATAACAATCAGGCGTTACTCTTTTGCTCTTGATGTTTGTGTGTCAGGAACACATAGCTTGGCTCAAAAATATCAAGCCTATGAGGTTGATGCTGTAGTGTGCAACATAAGGAATGTTTGTTTCTCAAGGTAGAACCATATGATGCTGCAACTTACTGTGAAATCCCCATGCTTTATCAGGGTGGTGGCTTTCCAGTGATAAACTCTGTGTTTCTGTGACATCATGGGGCTTTTCAGATCAGTGCATATAAAGTGACTGTCCAGATCTAATCCTCATGTAATTAGATTTAACTGATTTATCTATACATTTTAGTTATAGTTATGAAGCTAACCCAGACTCTCCCATCTTGTTTTGGTCTGTCGACCAATCAGAGCTGGACTTTGCAATCAGCTGACATGTAAGGGCCAATGGAGCCTGAAACAGATATCACGGTCTGCTCAGATCACTTAAATATGAAAGACAGAACTGATTTGGTTATATATGGGGGGAAAGGAATGTAGTTTATTGAAAGATCAATGTGTTTTTTTATGAACCTGTATCAAATCATTTCAATAAAAATTGATTTAAAAAAAATGTACAATATAAATGTGGTCTTTTCAGTAAATGCTTCAGCTGCTTTTTGTAACTGACACTTATGCAGCCTGTGAGTAGACATGTATTCACCTCAGTTGGCTGAGGCCTTTAAATTAATCACAAACAATGGCCTATCCAATCATGCCTACAAAAAACTAAATGTATGCAGAAGCCAGACTGGACTTATTAGCTACACCAAGGGACCTATCACACATATTTGTATATGAGTAAAAGGAGCCCAAAGCCTATCTGATTTGGGTAAAAAGTTTTAGTCAGGATCACAGGGACTTGATAAAACACTGTGCACTGAAGTATTTTAAACAGAAAGAACAGAGATGAAATCGGAGTGAATTTAAAACAGAGAACATTATGTATGAGGCCCCGGGTTCAATCCCCGGCATCTCTACTCCTTTGGGCGGCAGTAGCTCAATCTGTAGGGACTTGGGTTGGGAACTGGAGGGTCGCCGGTTCAAGTCCCGGCACGGACCAAGTCCGGAAACTGGTCTGGTAACTGGAGAGGTGCCAGTCCATTTCCTGAGCACTGCCGAGGTGCCCCTGAGCAAGGCACCGAACCCCAAAACTGCTCTGGAGCGCTCGCTGTGGGCAGCCCCCTCACTCTGAGACCTCTCCATTAATGCATGTCACTAGAACCCTGTTTGTGCATGAGTGTGTATCTCGGCCTATGTGTGTGTTAGACAGAGTGTAAACCGAATTTCCCCTCGTGGGATTAATAAAGTGTAAATTATTATTACATTACATTAGCATTACAAATCTTGTTCTAATGTATGATCTCAGCTGTTATTAGGCTGGAGAAGTATAAGGCAAGACATGGACAAGGAGATGTGTTATGAGTGAGTTTTACACTACAGATGTTTGTTCAGAGATGAAACTAGTAAGGACCAGAGTGTGTATGCAACCTGTCTGTAGAGAGTGTTGCAAAAATTTTATGGGCAGGTATGGCAGCCAAGACCTCATTAGACAGTGGAGTTGGTGGAAGGGACCAGTGATTCAATGATATGTAACAATTGTGGTGGTGCCTGAGGGGGTTCAGGTAAGACAGAAGTGTTCTGATAGATGCAAAAGGGTGACAGTCAGGTTTGCTGTCGAGCAGTTCCATGTCAGAATCAAATCAAGGGCTTTGCCTGCTTTGTGGGTAGGAGGAGTGGGGACATGTGTGGGGTCAAATGAGGAAAGGAGAGCTCGGAAATATGGTTAGGTGTGGATGTTCATGTCTCCCATGACAATCAGTGGTGTTCCAGCATATTTTGTTCCATTTAATTCCTTTTATGAGGTACAATGTTGAGGGTGTTTTTTTTTAAATTGTTGCCTTTATATCGCTTATGAGGTCTTAAATGAGATTTCCAAGATAGTAGATCTATTATCACACCAAGGAATGTTGTATTTTCCACCATTTCAATATCATCACCATCTATTTTCAATCTGATCAATGTATCTTTCCTTTTATAAACCCAAAATAACAAATTTAAATTTAATTTTAATCAAATTTAAAGTTAATCTATTAATATCAAACCAATTCTGGCTCTTTCTTGGCTATTTCATTATTGCATCATGCAAGACTAACTTGTTCAGTTCCACAAAAAAAGTCATCCAAACTACAGCCTGGTGGCTGGTAAATGATGATAATTTATTTAAACATGATGATGAAATGATGATTTAAGAGGTGCACTGTGTATGTGTCCATGTGAGAGAGAGAGAGAGAGAGAGAGAGAGAGAGAGAGAGAGAGAGAGAGAGAGAGAGAGAGAGAGAGCATATCTGTTTGTGATGTGTGTAGCCTCGTTGACCCGTACATATGAGAAAACTAAAAACAACCTCATGAGATGTCAAAGTTTTTAATTAAAAAATGTGAACACTCCATCTAGATTTTACTCATACAGTATGAGCTTTCAGGTGGTGTTGGGAAATTGGGTCGTGCAGTGTCAGCACATAAATCGTGAGCTGTGGTCCTGTGTCAGAAACGATTCCGTCATGCCGTGTGAGCTGACAATCCGCCATGACTTTTCTACAGTCGTACAGTACAGTGTATGTTACACCCCTGTAAGGGGAGAAATAACGAGAGAAACAAAACGTGTTGTTGCTGCCTCTCATTCGTTTTAATGAATTTAAATCATGCAATAACACAACTACAAACATGACTCAAACATGAGCACTCTCTCTCAACAGACGCACCAAACGTGTCTC
Organism: Symphodus melops; assembly: GCF_947650265.1. Taxonomy (NCBI): domain Eukaryota; kingdom Metazoa; phylum Chordata; class Actinopteri; order Labriformes; family Labridae; genus Symphodus; species Symphodus melops. The sequence goes on from NC_136705.1 coordinate 9,085,720, forward strand.
TATCATGCTCCCGATCCAAGCTAACATGCTAACATGCACGCAACACAGCAACCACACTCACACTCAGACCGCACAATAAACAACCAAACTGCTGAATACACGGAAAATACATGACATCTCTTGCCCATGTGAACTTACAAAACCTATATACCTTTGTTCATTTACTTTTATACAATATCCATACCTGTAAGGGGAGAAATAACGAGAGAAACAAAACGTGTTGTTGCTGCCTCTCATTCGTTTTAATGAATGAGGCTCAGACAACACGCTCCCCCTAGTGGCGCAAAACCGGAAATGTAAAACAATAACAAAAAGTAAATCCGGTCGTAATACTTTCACCAACACAATCTTATATCTATTACATGTACACCAGGCTTTAGCTGTCATTTCCTTTTTTTATGTAGTAAGTAAAAAGTAAAAAATCCTTGCTTTGTATCAATATAAAAACAGGCCTGAATTAAAATAGGAAGTAAAGGACTCCTTATCTTAAGACAGCACAGGCCACAGAAATCAATTTTTGCTGTCTTTATTCTGAACAGAAAAATTGGTGTTCAACTTAAATGTGATAACGGACATAAAATCAGAAGTACAGAGTATAGCTTTGCAGGAGACTCTCTAGACTTATCTTGTCTGCCTTAATATGCATAAACTTCTTGTGCAAAGACTGCAGAAGTCAGTCTGTTAGTAGAAAAAAGTGCAAAAATATCTCTGAACGTGTAGGCTAGCTACTTAGGAGGGCAATAAAATCTCTAACGGTTCATCCCTGTAACACAAATAGCCCACAAATTCACAGTAAACAACTTCACATTCACATGTATTGAAATGTTACAGTCACTGTGCAGAACCTGATGGTAGTAAACTGTGCATATGACCAGGAAAACCTGGTGACGGCACTACGTTCACAAATATAAACATGTGAGTGTGCAACAGTTCACACTGTGCAACGGTTCACAGAATGCGGTTGCAAATTACTTGTTTTACTTACTTAAGTTTACTTACTTAAATGTCCATGGCTCAATATTTCACACAACCAGTTGCATCTTATAACATGTTACCTTCTATGATGTCCGGAATACCACACTCTTAGAATAACCTGTCGCAGTAAGGCAAGATGGCATCTAACTTCTGGTTTTCTCTCAAGACTGGTCCCCTAAAATATTGCGCCCACAGGAGGTAATCAAAATTGAAACAGTGCCATCTGATGGTGTGGTTATAATAATAACAGTTTCCCACCCGGCTATACATACGAGATAATATCTTTTATCATTCATTCATCTTGTTTTAAGAACTTCTACAAGTGAACTAACCTTGCTTATTTAGGTTAATATTGAGAAAGGTTTCTTTACTGCCCTGGCTGCCTATTTCGTCTGAGTTAAGTGCAAGCATTCTTACACCCAAAAATCTCAGTCTTAGATTTGACAGAGCATTTTTGCTGAGAAGGTGTACAATCATGTTTGAACGTATCATACTCTCCACAGCCTTTGAAACAGGAAGGACCCTGTCTGCTTGTTAAGGTGTATACTCAGCCAAGAAACCCAGAGATTCCATCCTCTGAATTGGACCATGGAGTCTGATATGCCCTAACTATTCAATGTGTCGTCTGTATCTGATATTCCCCTGATCCTTTTTCCGATTTCCTACAAATGTTCTCAGCTCTGCCCCTCAGTCTCTGTTCTCATCCCACCATCTTGTTTCTTCTTTTTTCGTCTTCTTCCTTCCATGCTAACGCTCCCCTTCCTGGCAGTGCAAGCACACAAACACACACGCACACAGCCGCATTAACTCCCTAGACTTTTCAGCCCACAAGCTGACAGTAAATAGAAAATGACTCACATGGATATCAATCCTCCTCTATGAGCAGAGAGCCCGAGCTGCTTTCGTCTATACAATTATACTGTTGAAAGCCTTCATGCTGACAAATTGCTTAAAGAGCAAAAAGGAAAAGACGAAGGAAATCCAGTTAAGTGAAATGTGAGAGAAGGAGGAGAAAAGGTGCACAGACAGCATGTATTTGTTTAAACATCCGAGTGTTTCAAATGACTGTCAGTCTGTTTGGTGAACTCTGATATCAGAGAACAGAAACAGGACAACCGGCGGGGCTGACAGGGTAACATAATTATCACTATAAACTGCTAGCAAAACCGATCACTGCTAGAGCACTGAGTCCAAATTGTCAATATTGACTGCTATTTTTTGTCACCATTAAAAACAGTTTGCCCAAACCCTTTTCAAACAGAAGTACAGTAGATGACCTCAGTACCAACAAGTCAACACTTATTACTTACAAGCTTATTTAAAGGGATGTTATCATGTATTAATGCACCACACAAAATATGTAGGTCGAGGTTAAATTCTTAATCACCTACGATGTCCATAGTTGATAAAAGTCCAAAACAAACCCTGAGCGTGCACCTTTCTGAGGTTTAGTTTGAATCTGGTATTTGATAAAAATGCAATGATTGACAGCTCTGTTGACAATCCTCTACTACTAGATTATCTTAGTAGAGGAGGACTGGTGAGACGAAACATTACTGACACTAAAGAAAGATTCATTGAACTTTCTCTAACTGACTGGTTGCCGTTTAAACAATGAAGCACTAATAATCCAGCCACAATAAAGTCAAACTAAATCTTTTTGCACATTGGAGCATCTTGAAATTTCAAATGTTTCCTTTGACACACATCATGTGATGTGCTTTAACCCGAGAAGGTATCTTATAAGCTTTATTAAATGTTATATTAAATAACAAGTGACCATCTTAACTATCTTAAATACATCTGTTGGTTGTACATTACTACTATTAAATCTTGGTGGGATACATTGCAAGTAAAAATGTGACAATATGAGTACAAAGGCTTTTTAACAGTACATGTGTCATGGTTTGGTTCTGTTTCATCTTGTTTTAGTTTTCATTCTGTCCTTAGTGTTATTTGTTTCCTAGTGTTGATTGTTTTCCTTGTGTGCTTTAATGTTTCATAGTCTTGTGTTTACTTTAGTCTTGGTGTGTTTACCTGTGTCCTCCTGTGCTTTTAAGTCTAGTCTTTGGTGTTTCCTGTTTTATTTTGTATATCTGGTTTTGGTTGTGTTGTCAGTGTTGAGTTTCACTTTGTACTTGTGTTCTTTGTTCCTTGTGTTTCCCTCCTGTCTGATTACCCTGATTGTCCTCACCTGTCTCGTTAGTCTCACCTGCGTCTGATTACCCCATGTCTATTTAGTCTGTGTTTTCCCTGAGTCTCTTCTTGGATCATTGTCTTTTGTCCATGTCTTTGGTAGTGGGTTGTGATTTGGCTCCCTGTGTTTCTCCTTCTCCTGTGTTTCTTTTTTTTTTTGCATTTTGTTTTGAATAGCAAGGTTTTGTTTTTGCCTTTTTAGTTAAAATAAAATATTTCTATTTTCTGCAATTGGGTCCTCCTCCCTGTTTTCTACCCCGGAACATGACAACATGAATGCTAAAAAACAGTAGATCCTAACTTTAGGATTTGCTTACCATAGGAGGATTTCAAATTGATGTAGCTTACAGAGCTGGATGAGCTTTTCTGCATTTCATCCAATACAAGATAAGGTGCATGTCTCTGTGAATCCTTCATTCTAGCCAGCTCAGTGTTAATGGAGATGCTGTAGATAAGAAAGACATCAGGTCACCACTGTGAAGCCAAAAAAAGCCTAACCCTCACCAGAACTCTGAGTGCAGTGAAAACTACATGAGTACATGTTCTCTCTTACCTGACCTTATTTTACTTTCTCCTGCCAGCCTTCTTTGGCTATCACTGCTAAAGACAACCCACAGCTCCACAATCGGCAGCCTGCAGACTTTGACCACCAAGCAGCTTCACAGTGGAACAACTCCACCTTTTCTTTCATCCTTTCGACTCTAGACTTTCGCACCTTTTTCTAGTAAGTCCATGAGGGCCCAGCATTGTCCGACTGTTAGCATCTGCAAATGCATGGGCAAGCACACTTATTGCCCATCCTGCACAATTCGGCTGTATTTGTAATGAGAATTGTCTGCAATTCATAGCACCATGATGTTGCAAAACTCAGTAGTTTGCATGCATGACTCAGTAAGTAAGATTTATATTCTTTTTTAACGTCCAATTTGTTTGAACACATTTCTAATTATGTAAGAAAGAAGTACATAGCTATGAGGCTAGTTAACACCACAGAATTACATGTCCATATTACCAGATTGTTTTCTGCCACTGCAGGTCCTCTGCCTGCTGCTGTGATCACTTCCTGTTTAAGCACCTGTTTGCCTCTTCATCAGCTCATTAGTGCTCTACCAAACAGATGATGTTACTCCGCAGGTGCTTTCACTGATATTCAGCCCTGTTGCTATTTTCTCTCAATACCTAACATGATTCCTTTGCTACATGCAAACTCAAAGGACTAATGACTAAAACGGGTTTGACACCTGTCCTGCCTGCAGATTTTCTGGGATCCTGTTTACAACGGTGAACAACAGCCTTTGCCCATTACGGATGACTCTTCATATCATAGCTGTTGTGCAAAGACTTGCCAGCAATATGCAAAAACTGAAAATCTCTTTTTTTTTTTTTTTTACTTTAGGGTTTTGTAAAACTGGCCAAAGCCTAAGAGTCACAGAATTTCCAAGGAGGTTGTTCTTAAGATTTCACAGACACATCCAAGAAAAATACTTTTTTTTCTGTCCAGTGTCGTGCTGAAAACCAATTTCAGTTGGCCTGTCTTCAGATTCTTTACTATCAGTTTGCATTGCATAAACCTTGCATTTTAAAGTTCATATGTATTCAATTCCTTACTTGAAACACTCTGCTTGCCTTGGGAGCTGTGCCTCATCATCAGATCTGGACTGAGATTAATTACATAATAACATTTCAAACCAATAATAAATATAAAAAAAACTTTTTCCGCCCAATAACATGCAGAAAAATTACTCTGCTTGTGCTTAATCTTGCTTTAGAATGAATACACTTTGTTACTTTGCCTTTTGTAATTGGCTAACTTACTAACAAGGTAACTAAATATTGTAATTGATCTAACCTTATCCATCTCCCTTTTAATTATTCATCTGATATATTTCCCTCTCTGTCTCTCTCTTCTTCTTCTTCTTTTAGATCCCTCCACTCTTTGATCCTTCATCCTCATGTGTGCTGTTTCAACTGCACTTCCAACAGTAAAGAAGATGGCTTGTCACACTGGATTTGGACAAACTGTGGGCAGTGTTTTAGTTAGCCGAGTCGTGCAAAAAGCTCTCATATATGCTGCTCTCATTTCCACCCAAAACTGGTTAAGGCTGGGAAGAAAGCTCCGGGACGTTTCCAAATGGCTTTGTCTTTGACATACTGAACCATGAACGAGGGACCCAAATTCACAACTCGACACAAGGAAGCAGGTAGCAACTCCTTTTATTCCAGAAAACAGGTCGGTACACGGTTATCAAAAAAAGGCAGGCAAAGGTATCCAAAAAGAGGTCAGGCAAAAGACAGGTCAAAAAAACAGATACTGGTCAGCTGAAGTTGAACAAGAATACTAAATTCTGGAACGACGGTCAAAGACAATACGAACTGGCACAGAATGAGGGAAAACACAGACACTATATAGTATATACTAAACAGGGGGTGGAGTTAACAAGACACAGGTGAGACAGATCAGGTAATCAGCAGGCTGGGAAACACTGAGGGATGGGCATGCAGCCAACAAACCTGAAACGAGACACAGGGTAAGTAACAAGTAAAACACAAGTGCAGGACATGATACATGAGGGAAACAGACACTTATCCCGGGCATGTGACAGTCTTGCACCTGGAGTGGTGTACTGCCTCCCTGCACTTCAGCCTCCCCCTGACTGCCTGCCCTCTAAAGGCCAAACTTTTCAGATAGAATAAAGCACCCCAGATCTGCTGGTCAATTATCGTTTGTTAAGAATGCAGTTTCTGTTCAAACAAACCAAGACACCATAAAGTGTATTTTCTAAACAATCACTGGTTGCTTTGTATGGATGGTTTGACATAAGGCTGCAGCTCTTTTAGCTGGGTGAGATATGCATCATTCAATAATGTGTATACTTGTTACCATATTTATTATGACTTAAGTTTTCTTTTATGTCTGGAGGACTTTTAGCCATGTTCGTGTCACAAACATTGCAGCAAAAGTAATCGGTCTCCCCACACTCTAAACTCAACTAACTAAACTCAAAGGCCATCACACGCATCGCACGCACAATAGCACTGGACATCACCCACCCTCTCAACTGCCACCTCACTATCATGGCCTCCGGACGCAGATACAGGTCCCTGTTGTGCAGGAGGGTGCGATACGGCAAAACCCTGGTGCCCGCAGTCATTTCAGCCCTCAATAAAATACATGACACAGATCCACCTCAGTTTCATTCCACGGTCCCCTCATAACCAAACACACTGTATGTCCTGTTGTCCCCCATGTCTGTTTTTCTGTCACTCCCTGTCGGCGCGCAGCCCTTAAACTGTACTGTTTTTTGGTGAAAAAGAATTTCCCCTCGGGGACAATAAAGTCTAAAGTCTAGTCTAAACATGGCACAAAAAATTTAAGGATAATAGAGACTGCCACCTATACAATATGCTTAAACTGCATTACAATGTTTGAATTTAGTCCAAAGTCTATATACCATGATCTGTTGAAAGCAAATATGTATGCAATAGTACTGAAGTTGTTTCATTTTGGTAAAAAAAAAAAAGAAATTAAATAGCTCAGTTAAACTGACTTTGAATACAGAAAAAAATCTAATTAAACAAGTACTTTTGTTGCCTGAACTAGATTTGATTCCAAATGTAAACCAAAGCCTCTGGTCTTAATATCCAGGGCTTTGACAACAACCTTCCACCGAGACCACCACCTCCTCAGAAAAAGGGATCTTTTAAAGCCCTAAAAATATTTAGATAACTTCTAGTTGTAGCAAAGCAGAAAAGTCCCCCATTCAGTGCATTCATGAACATATTAGCCTGAAGTAGTTCAACATAATCACAATATCAACTAAAGAGCAGAGAAGAAAAAACTGACAGACAGGAAACATAATGAATCTCTTTGATTGTGTGCACAGAGATCACTTAAATGTGGTCACTTAGTGGTCACTTAAATTAAAAATTTAGCCATTTGTGTGCACACATTCAGCTCATCCTGGATCTATCATGAGTTTTCTGAAAGTATGAAAGCCCTATGAGACATATCTATGGCCATGCTTATGTGAAAATGAGAATATAAAGACACTCATGAAAAATTATGATCATGTCTCTCCAATACTCTCCCCCTTAGTAAGTGCAACAGAAACCCATTACAGTGAGAGCAGTCATTACATGCCCAGGGTTTTTCTTTTTGTTAAAGTGATCAGTGTCATTGAGGTGCTGTGAAAGCATATTTTAGAGTGTCACGCAGAGCAGGGATGTTTATTTGTTGTTTGTTTCAATATAAATTTGTTGCTAAGAAATATATTGCTGTCATTTCTTTGTGTTTTGTGGCTTTGGCTTGAAAATATTGGTTTTCACAGCAGCTGTCTGTGAGCTAGCAGTTTGAGAGGCTCATTCTTTGGGTTTGCTGTTCTCATATAAAAGCTTTATGTTGGTAAGACTCTGGTTCACTTTGGGACAAGTGGCTCCACAATTTCATAGCTATCTCCTTCTTTTTTGTTTGTAACTCTGCTTTAAAGCCCAAGCTTTTGAGATGAATCAACCAATACCCTCCCTGCAAGGTGAGTATAACCTTGAGGAGTGGCTGTTCTATAACCTCTGACCTAGGATTTGAATGAGTCTCTTACAATTTACACTCACACTTGCTTAGTTTGCTTAAGAGACCAGAATCTGAACATGGCTACATTAATTACCAGCATTATTATTCTTTCACTATTTATCTTAGGCCGAATACTCAGACATTGCTGTCATACTGTATACAGTAGTTATTTCCCCATTATCACCATAAAAAGTTTCTTCAAGCTAACTTAAGACAGTCTTTTTCGCAAATCAACTCGCCAAGCATATGTAAAAAGAAAAAGTGGTGTTTTAGATTTATGTAAACCAATGTGCTCTTTCTTTGCACTAAATATTGTGCAGCAGCTCAAGGCATTGCAACCATGTCAGATTTCCATTGTGTGCCGACAGGTGCTTGCTGAATGTTGTTTACTGACTGCCAATTTGGACAAACGAAATCCCTCACAAGCATCTTGCTAAAACGACAGGCTCAATCACTGCATATAACTCAAACCACTCCGCAGAAGGGCAGATGTGAACAAAAGCTTCTGCTCAGTGTGTTCATTTGTCTTCACAAGAAGAGCTGGAATCTAGCAGTTGTCTTGGGCTTCAAAGATAAAAAGTTGAAGTGAGTTACTCTGATGTCTTAATATGTGAGGGTCAGACTAAAGTCATTAAGTAAGTCTGTCTGGAGTTCTTGTTGTACAGGTAGATTTTGGAGTAGAAATCAACTATGATAATCATAAGTATATTGAAATTGCATTATAGACGAAATATCTGCTATCATAGTCTCTCCCAACTAAGAAGTTTGACTGTCTTAAGACTATATCATAATTCTTTTTTCTGTAATTCTCAAACAAGATCATGAACACACAGACAGAGAACATGCTCTCTGTCTCTCTCTCTCTCTCTCTCTCTCTCTCTCTCGCACACGCACACGCACACACACACACACTGTAGGTTGTTGTTCAACTGGAGCCACACACCACCAGGAAACGGAATTTTGTTCAGTTAAATCCCTTTATTTTTAACATAAATCACGCTTCAGATGTACTGCCATGCTATTGGTGGTGGTCAAAAGACACATAGCAACAGCAGACCATCATAGAAACAAAGGAAGACCTCTATTTATAGGTTAGGAGGTTCTACCCTTTACACCTATACACTGCATGGTGTCTCCTTGTGGTGTGGAGGGGAATTGATTTGCAGTTTCTTACACACACACACACACACACACACACACACACACATACACTCATGCAGGTCCTCATACATGTCTCCTCTCTTCTGGAGCTGCAGATAAGACAGTGAGGTGCAATCAGTGAAATGCTTCCGGTGGACACCATTAAGCTAAGGTCTTATCTCATATCACCAAGATCCTTATGGGGGAAGTCCTGCGGCTTCTTCTCTCTCTTCCTTTCTTCCTGTGGTTTCAGTTGTTATTGCCTTCTTGTTTCAAATTTAAGAATATTGCTGTGCCGATTACAGCATTACTGATGGAACAGTGGACAGGTAAAAGCATGTATTTCTTTGGTCATCACTTCAGTTAATTTGGCATGCAGATTTAATCATTTATCATAGTACTGCAGTTACTCAAGGAAAAGCGTGCCTTTCTATCTTAAATTTACTATACCTTTAGAGGATTACACATTCCCTGCAGAGGAATATGGTTCTGAGATTTTGCAGTCCTTCATTCTTGATAAAATAACTTAACATCAAATTGGATTTCAAAAGTCTTGATCCTGTTGATCAGTCTTGACAGCTCTCTACATTTCATTTTACGCCGCAAATCTCACAGGAAACCATTCACTGGAGCGCTTGCAACTATTTCACTGTCCAGTGCTGATAGTGAATACAAATCCAGGACTGTAAAAAATAAAATAAAAAGGCTGTTGAGTATTAAAAATAAAATAAACAAACGATGGTTCCTTTTGGCTTTTTATCTAAACTTTGGGACTCTTCTTTTTTTAATAAACCATAATCTGTTCTGAATAACACAGGAGGTAAACATTGTCCCACTATGGAACTAATTTACAAGTTTAGAACAACTGTCAGACACAATGTATAAAGTAGACAGTATTCATTCCATGATCAAGTTTTAAACTTTGTTCATTCATGTCTTGTTTTGGCACATATCAACAAGAGACCAGTTTGTAGAACAACATTATAGACACTATTGTTGTTTTGGTTACATGCAGTTTTATATAGAATAGGCAAAACCATTTTGTGGATAATAGACAGAATAGATAATAGCCTGAATTTCCCTCGGGATCAATAAAGTATCTATCTATCTATCTATCTAGACATTTTTAACTTACAGTATATAGAGTTAAAAAAAGATATACTGAGTTTCGCATCATCTGGGCTTTGTTATGCTCATAAATACATAAATTTAGTTTGTAGTTATTCATATGAAAAAAGATGCTCTCTTTGCTTAAATGTGGCATCAATGCACAATGTGAGACAGGATCAACAAAGTAGGTATATTTTTTTGGTGCAAAGAATATGTCTTCTGTCCAGTGAAGCCTGCATAAAAAGATTGGGAAAGCTTTCATTTTTGGTGGGATGCACATGATAGCTCCATTGACTATGTGCATCAATAACTCACTTCCATATGATCGTATTTGGTAATAGTGTAAAATAAAAGCTTCTCTGAGGCTAAAAAGAATGTAAGGAGCTGGCTGAAAAGAACATGTTAACCATGATGTCATCTTTCCTGCTTAACAGTGTTACAACCCGGCTCTCGGCTGCAACAAGAAATATGAACTAGAACACGATTTCTGCTCAGAATGCAATCCCGTTTATTAACATCACAGCCAAACTCGTGCCATACAGCCACACATCCGCGCCGCCACGTTCCCACGGTCCCTTTGTGTGGTCTTCAGAGAGAGAGAGAGAGAGACACGCCATCTTTCCTCAGTCGTTTTTATGGAGGAAGACTACCCCGGTCCAAGGTGCAGCACATCCACTGATTACAATCCCGCCTCCTGGAACCTGCAACAGAACACAACCAGCAGCACAGGAACACCAACTGGTGTGGAGGGGTCGTCACAACAGTAAAATGTTTCCAATGTAGGAGCTAATCATGTCTCCACTTTTAAAAGAACATGGTATTGCTAAGTTGTGAATGTCATGACGGTTTGTGTGGACTATAGTGCTTAATTATGTTTTTATTGTTTTTAATGTACATTTTATATTCATGTTGTTTTTGTCTTTTTATGGAGTATAGCTGAGCTCTCGGGTACAGCTAATAGGGATCATAACTAATGAACACATAAACACATGTAAAAAGGCTTCAATATACTTCACTTTAAATTACTTTTTTGAATGAATTCTTTGTTTTTATAAGTTAGCCATCAGCCATTTAAAAACATTTGAGTTTTGGTGATCCCATGAAAAAAAGTATTATTACTGCAATATCTGAAATCTTAAACTTTGTGAACAAGTGGACTGAAAGGTTAAAACCAATGAGAATCCAAATCCAATATTAACAACGCCAAAAAATCTTTGTTTTAAAAATAGCCCAAAGCCATTTGTATAACCTTACTATGATCTAATAAGATATGTTGGCCCCATTAGCAGATTATAAGGATAAGGATAATCTTTATTTATGTCACAACAGCTCCAAAAAAATCAGTAAAACAGGGAATATAAACAGCATCAATAGCGAAAATGAAAAAATAAACAGCTATGAGCAAGTTTACATTAGTTAAATAAGGGGGATAAAAAATACAAAGGCTGAAATAATACAAGGCATAAACACTATGTACACTTTAGCTCGTGGAAAGACAGGAATTAAAACACACACAGTGTGGAACATTAATGATAAGGTGATTACAGTACAGTGTCATGTCATGTGGCTGTGATGTTGTTAAACAGTCTGACTGCAGATGGGATGAATGACCTCCGGTAGCACTCAGTCTTGCAGGGTGGATGGCTCAGTCTGCTGTTGAAGGAGCTGCTCAGAGACCCCACAGTGTGATCCAGGGGGTGAGAGGGATTGTCCATGATGGATGTCAGCTTCACTAACATCCTCCTCTCAGCCACCTCCTCAACTGAGTCCAGAGGACAGTCCAGGACCGAACCGGCCCTCCTGACCAGTCTGTTCAGTCTTTTCTTGTCTCTCTCTGTGCTCCCACCTCCCCAGCAGACCACTGCATAGAAAAGTGCAGACACCACCACAGAGTCATAAAACGTCCGTAACAGAGTCCTGCACACTCAGAAGGACCTCAGTCGTCTCAGCAGATGCAGTCGACTTTGGCCCCTCTTGTACAGGGCGTCTGTGTTGTTCGACCAGTTCAGTTTATTGTTGAGGTGAACACCGAGGTATTTGTATGACTCCACATTCTCAATGTCCAGACCCTTGATGTTCACCGGTTCAGTCTGGCGTGACTTCCTGCTGAAGTCTATCACCATATCCTTTGCCTTGCTGGCGTTGAGCTGAAGGTGGTTGAGCTCACTCCAGTCAACAAAGTCCATGATGACCTGGCTGTACTCCTGCTCGCTCCCCTTAGGCACACATCCCACGAGTCATCGGAGAACTTCTGGAGGTCGCAGCTCACAGAAACCATATAACTATATATATATATATATATATATATATATATATATATATATTGAGCCGATCGCGGGGACTGGACTGAATGCTGCAAAGCATTATGGGTGTTCTGGACTTTGGGGATAAATGTGTTGATTGTGTTCAATATTAGAGTGGCAGTGTTGCTGGTGTTTGTGTTTTGTTGTGTTCTTGTAGTCGGTTGTTTTGCTTGGTTTAGTTGTGTGTCGTGTTGGTGGAAACCATGAGTGTTTGGTGTGACGCAGTTAATGCCATCCTGCCGTTGGCGGTGTGTTTCGGTTTATATGTTCTGTCTTAATAAAAGCACCTGCTTGGGGCAGTGTGTTGTGAATGAGACCAAATCTTGTTCTTTGTGTCATTCTTCCACGCTGCTCGCCACTATATATATATATATATATATATATATATATATATATTATACACTTATGAAACCTAAACAACATAAATAAACATAAATAGCAGCCACAATTTTAGCCTGCTTGAGCTTACCGTCTTGGTTACACTCCTATGAACACAGCATATTACTGTGGCTAGCTGCTAATTAGACACTGTTAATGCTCTCATTCATCACCATCAGAGCTGCTCACCACTGAGACGGTTACACTGAGGATGTGTGTTTGTGTGTGATTACATATGTGGACAAGTGGCAAGATGAGGTTAATGACCCTTGTTAGCACACAGCTAATTTTCATCAGTATGGTTTACACACCTTTTTGCTTACTGTAAGCACATGTACTGTATACAGACACTTAAACCGTAATTCAGCTGGTTAGAAATTATTAATCAAATGCTGCAACGAGACTGAATAAAACATGATGTGAGGCAGCTTATGTAATGTTTCGGTTGTGATGCAGCAGACCAAAGCCAGCCCTTGATTAAACTTCAAGGTTGTACTGAAATACGCCCACTGGGCTGTGTTTGATAGAACAATACAGAGAAGAAAGCAGGGTGACATATTGATGGGAGAATAGTTGAGAGAACTGAGGTGGAAAGCAGTGTGGCTGATGAGACACCTAGACAGGGAGCCAAGAGATTGGATGTGACCGAAGACTCAAAATTGTCAACCTGGAGGAGCATGTAAAACTTTCCTCCAGATATTTCTTCATAAAGTCCAATTAATGTTTTCACTCTGTACCATTTCTACCATGGCTAGAATCTGTAATGTTGGACTTCAAAATTGATGTCATAACCAATTGGATGAGGGAGACTTTCATTTTCATTTAAGGGTCCAATGGGCATCAATCTAAAAGGGTTGCCGCTTGTAATCCTCAGTCATTGCATGAACACTCTACAGGGTAAAAAAGCCAATGAGTAAGCCCCACTAAAGAAACGGTTGCATTACTGCACAGAGAGAAGTATTTACTCTAACTGCTGCAATAGAACTTTTCAGAGGCCAGTTACAAGGAGTAGATGTCAACTGCGAAAGGGGAATGCTACAGGCTCTCTTGATACATGATGTTGGATACATGTCGTACACTCAAACTTTGATTTGCCACTGTATGGAATAAATGTTGAAAGTGACTGGCATTTGTTTCGAAGATAAATAGTATTTTCTGTCACCACTTTGTCAGTTTTACTAATAGATTTAGTTGATAGAGCTTAACAACACCTTCCTATAATGGCAACCAAGATAATATTATGACATTTGCCTAATTAAGCAGTGATGCATATTCTTGTATTTAGTTATTGGGAAACCTCTGTTGGCTGTAGAAAAAGTTTATGTAACAAAAGTAGAGGTTGGATTCAGAGTCTATAGGGATAAAAAGCATGTTAAGCTCCGTGTCACTAGAAAGATCTATGCTTATTTTAAGCATAGCTTAACATCCTAAACTGTGCTAGTTGTTGTCAGTTGATGTGTGTCTATTGAAATCTCATTATTTTTCATTAACTCATTTACTTATTTTCTATCGTATTTTGTAACTGTTGTCCTATGTCTCTTCTGTTTTGTATTGTCTAAATCCCTTCTCATTGTTTTTGTACTTTATTTGTCATGTCTCACCAGTTTGTCACCTTATCGCAACAATAATACAGAAAAAGACATCCTAAACTTTACACTAATTTATTTGCCTTTAAAACATTTCAGGATTAAATATGCAGGTTTCCACAACCATCCAGAATGAAAGCATTTTCCCCACATCTAAAGTTTTACGCGTGGCATGTCCAGGATTTTGTTTGGTAGTTTTAGTAATTAACAAGAAATTATCCTCGTAGACTTTTCTCATTTGTTTTTTGCCCCTTTTAATGCAATGGCCATATTTAATGAGAAAGTCAAACATCACGTTATTACAAAAACACATTTCGGCTTATTTACACTTTTTAAAAAACAATGTGTGTAAAACAGTTTCTTTAATATCATTATGCCTTTCTATATTATTGAAAGAGAATATATATACATCTGTATCTGCAACGTTTTTGAGGCTGTTTCTCATTTACTTCTGGCTCCATACATTTATTTAAAAGAAAACATCTAAATGGACTTTAGACTGCAGATTGTAAAGATATGAAATACACATTTGAAACCTCACCGAACTTCCCAACCTGCTTTTCATTGAAGACAAATGGTGACTTGTTTGCGATTCAACACCCACATTACCTTTTCTGAGGCAAACATTTTAATCTTTAATAATGACTCTTTGTGGCCTTATAAAACTGTCGTCCAGAGCCACAGATACCGTTGCTCTTTGTTTTAACTGTGTTTCAGGAACATTTCTCTGCTGCCTTTTCATCCCAGCACACAGCTCTGAAATCGGATGTTATTGGACCATCAGAAAAAAAAAAAAGTTTTCATTTGATTTACAAAGACTTTATAAAAACAAGGTTAAATTAAACAGTTTCTGCTCCTTCTTGTTTGGTTTCCAAAAAATTGATTGAAATGCTTAAATTATGCATTTTGGGGGAAAATAGTGATACAAAGAGAGAGATTGAGTAGGATTGCAGCTTAGAATTTTTTTGAAAACGCCATTTCAATTTAATTAAAAATGGGTAAACCATTTCAAATTGTCTTCCAGTGTCTTTTTAGATGTAGTTCATACTCTAAGCATTTGTCTTTTTTTTTCTAATTCTCCTGGTCTATGATATTTCATTATCCTTTGGCAGATTTTTGGGATAATTAAACAAAAAACCACATACTGTAAATATTGGGCATACATAATAACAAGAAAAAGGCTCAAGATGAGGGGGGATGGAGCAAATGTTGGATCCAACAGACTTAACATGTTAAATAAATCCACCACAAAGAAAAGTGTTGCGTGATAAAAAAAAAAAAAAAATTGCTGCAGATTTATAGTAATTACCCGTCAATGAAATTGCACGATTGTTCCGGCCCTAATTATGCTACAAAGAAAGGCAATTTCTTCCGCAAATTAGAAAAAGGTTTGTTCTTAACCTGTTACAAGGTGGAAATTATGCAGATTTTGAGAAGTGACACCTACAATTAAGCCTTACACATTCCCCTGAAAGACGGGCTGAACAAAATGGTCAATAATTAACCAAATGAGGGCTTTTAACCCTCCTGTCATCCTTCAGCCATCTCAAAGGCGCAGAGGGAACCAAATGAAAATGTTTAACTCACTCTCTGCTGAAGAAAGGGGCAATGTTTTCAGTTTTCTCACATTCATACTCACATTTATTAACATCAGAGCTCAGCAGAGCACAGTCCATTGCATCTGTTTGTCTGCATCAGTGTATGTGCTTGAAGGAGACGCTGAGATGGGGTCAATGGTCCTTGCAAATGCACTACTTGTTTGTAACAGTGTGTTAATCGCTGCCCATGCTTGACTGCTGCTGTTAGTCCAGGAGAGCACACAACAGTCTGAAAAACATCCATACTTTTTGCACATTTATTGGTTATCATTTATTGGTATGTTTGTACATGGCCACAGAAGGGGACAAAACGGACAGACTGTATTTGGATAAAAAAAAGAATAAACTGTGGTTTACTTAGTGTTTAAGACTCCCCAAACACAGATCGTAACTTGATTAAAGTGCTTGATATACAGGTCAGTCTTTGTTTAAACACCCACCTGTGATCACATAAGCAACCAATTGAATGACACAAGTTAACCCTTTGTGAGTTGCTGTGCTCAGCCTTAGAGAAGGACCGAACGTAAGGACAGAACTCTGAATATTCACCTGTGTACCATTGAACCAACTGAGGTGGTTTAGATTAGGGTGCATCCTAGTTTCTTCCCTTTTGAAATTTTCCAGGTTCCAGGACTTTTACATCTCTTCTGGTGTTGGGAATGCATGCCTCTGGATCCCCAAGGTCGAGTCAGAAAGAAGAGCATTTGGAAGACCTTGTTAAGCACGCTGTAGTGTTTTAATTGATTAAGATATTAATATTTCCTCTGGGCACCATCTTCCGGTTGAACAGAAGAAAATTATTAATTGATCAGTTTCATAATCAAAAGGTTGAATTCTCTAGGAGCACTTTTCAATCAGTAAACAACACAGACAAGGTTCTAAGTGATTAAGTGTGAATTTATTACAAAAATAATAAACAATGACAAATGAAATATATAATGAAAAATATATCAAAATGATACTGATTATGATGATCTTAATAACTGTAGAGCTTTGATTCTAATTTTATGGTGGCGTTATAAAAGTACACAAGTAACAAATGAACAATTTTTAATGATAAAAACGTGTTCAGAAAAATTATGTGTTAAGACAGTTTTGTATAAAGAGAATAATTACTCAAAGTGACTGTGTTGACAACAACGCTTCCTCGAGTTTTCTCCCTCGAGGTTGAAGCTGTAACAGGATCTTACATTTGTGGAGTTCAGTCCAACTTCCCCGTGTGGTCCAACATTTAAAAAGGTACCGCTGTGTATTTCAGAAATTAAGCCGGCCTGAGTGTCGCAACAACCTGGTAAAAGTGACGTCCTACAGTAGTGCAAGGATCTCAACAGCTAAAGCAGGGTGTCGGTCTGAGCAGCTCCGAGTAGATCAAAGATGGATTAAACTCTTGCAAAAATGAACTAACATGAATCAAACTTGTTAGATTGAGTCAGAGAAGATGATGAATGAAAATGCTTCAAAAAAAGATGTGAAGACAAGGATCCAACAACTCAAGAGTTGAATTACTTATAACTAAACTCAAAGAAGAATAAAGGTAAATAAAACACTTTGTGACGTCACCATATTTAACTAAATATGAGCATTCTGAGTTTAGACATTGTGAAAGCCATCTCTGAACATTCATAAAAATATTCTTGAAATCTGTAATTCAAAGTAAACGGTTAATCAATTAATCAGAGGAAATGCATCATAGATCAATAGTATAAACATAAAAAAGATAATACACGTATGTTACCCTCTCTATATATTATAACGTGCATTATGAGTCTTAATACAGTATATGTTTAAAAGTTGTGTCTTTGAAAATACTGACCAAATGGTTGGAAGAAGATATTCAGTTAAAATCCAAAAACTAACTTTCAAACAATTCTTACTTAATTTGAGTAATATAGATTGTATGAAAACATGAATCCTATCAAACTGTCACTTTTAACCTGACAAACATAGATGTGAAAACCAGAAATTAAATGGAACATTTATTTGATAACACAAACTTAAGTCATTTAGTTTGATAAAACAAAAGGTCTCTTGTCAGTTTTATGGCTTCTTGAAGATTTCCAGGTCCAAACACGAGGTTCCTTCCCAGAGATGTTACGATTTTTTGTCAATGTTGATTAGTTCACAGAAAGGAGATCTTCTGACCTGGTCCCAGTCAATTGATGTGTTCATCTCAAAGGTCGTTCATGGTTAACTCAAACAAATCTGTTGGTTGCTTATTTGGAAGTGAAGTGTCGAATAACTCAATTGTAACTCAGTTTAGTGGACCCATGAGAGAGAGTTACAGGAGACGCCCCTGTGGTTTAGACGTGCCTCCCAACAAGATGCCGTAAAACTCTCAGCGGTAATATATCTGAAGTTAAGAATCAATGGATAACTGAGAGAGGGGGGGTTTGAGTCTGGTATCAAACGTTTTCCTTACCACGCTTCCTGCCTTACTGCCTAACCACTCATTTTCACATGCCATGTCCGCACGGTGCTCCGGCAGCGCTGCACACTATATCGTAGTTCACTGCTACTTTAGTCAATCATTGTGTTTACATAGGGAGCACCACTGTCCATCTCTGGAGCGTGCCGCCAGCGCTGCTCCGTATCAAATATGTCTATTTTTGATGGAGTGCGCTACAGGCACGTTGTCAAAATACAGTATAACAACCAGGACAGGAAGTCAGACGAGGAAACACACAGAGCGGAAAAATGAAACACACAATATGGACTTAAGATCATGTTTTTCATCACTTTATCAACATTAAGTTAAAACTGGCACCTGACAAACTCATCATCAGAAAGACACATCCCTAAACTGCTTGCCTACATTTGACTTCATTCTTATACAGAAAAATAGTCAAAGTTCCCATTTTCATTTTCTCTCTAAAGTTTGCATGATGCAGCCTTTCATTACAAATATTTGTTTGTGCTGGCTCAAATTGATGTGGACTGTCTACATTTATGTTTTTGGAACATCTGGATACAATCCTTGTGAGTTGGTCGGTAAATTTGAGCACACTACAGATTTTGTTTACCCTCCGCAAATGAACTTCACAGAGCTCAAATGGAAAAACATGACATGCCTGCAGGTTATACTCTTCCGGCATGAAGTCTTGCCATACCAACACTAGATGACCAAGTTGAACCATACTCTTTAGCATATTATTTTCCTGCTGCCAGAAGCTCGTACAAGTATCTTCAGTACTTCTGAGAAAATCTGAATTGACTTGAGCAACTCATGGTGCAGAGCTTAGACGCTTCATGGGACTGTTAGTCAGGTTTTAACATGCATGTCCTACTTTAGTTTCACAGTTTACTGACATATGCGGATTAGTAGCTTCCTGGGAGGTTTGCACATGATATGATGAATATGTAAATTATGATTCATCCATCTAATAATAGTTGTAGATTTGTACTGTGGCTGAAACACTTTTGTACAAACACTCTTCTTCCATCACCAGCAACCCCACCAGAGCTGTGTTTGATAGATAGCTTAAGATTCTGCACCCAAACTATCAAGAACTAGCCTCTTACTCAGGTATTTAAGATTTTAGGAGCTCAACAAAGGAGATACTGTTGCTAAGGTAGACAGAATGTGATGAGAAATAATTTTAATGCACTGACGGGACCTTGGATCTGGGCCTGCAGACTGAATGTTGATTTGTAGAGCTCGATTGCCAGCTGACATTCTTCCACTATTACTCCAGGTAACATGTGACCTTCCTGTCATTTCATAGCGGCATTTGTGACTGTACACACAGTCTCTTGGGATGATGTGGTAATGTGTTTGACCTAGGATCTTTTTTTGCTGGGTGAGATCCTAATTGACAACTAGAGACACACCCAAAGGGTGGAAATTAAAGGGGGGAAAAGTAATTTGATTCCATCTTAAAGTTCTACAATTTCATCAGTTATTACAAACGTGGTTGAACATAAGTAGATCTATATGTCTCAGTGGCACAGGAAACAGAAGGTCTTTTAACATTCAAGGTTGCGTTTACTGAATCGATGAGCACGACTCTCGACTGTTAATGTCACACCAACCCTGCTGTGGTGTTTGTCAATATAACCTTTTTTCCAATCAATTTTGTATTATGTTCCACGACCTGTCCTTTTCAAGTAAAGGGTCTCCTTGGGTGAGGGTTGACCATTTTCTGCCATTTTTACTGCTCACAGGATCAACACCTGCTCATGGGCCAAATCATAAGTGACTTTAGGAATTAAAACATGCATCTGATTTTTTTTTTCTTAAATAAAACTCTTGCTTTTTTATAGAACAGTGTTCTCTTAGGAATAATCTATGTGGATATTCCAGTAATCCAGATGTTCCATGCATCTGGCTAGCTCACCAGTGCCTTCTGCACCTGCATCATTTCTAAGAACATCCGCATATATTAATGTAGGTTTCCACAACATCAGTTTACTGTCTGAGAGCTCCTTGTGTCTCTGGCACCAGCCTCATCCTCATTGTGCTATTTTTTCACTCATCGTTGGCAAGCCCTATAGAACTTTTTAATACTTTCCCTGCCAGAGAATTCTAGAACGCTTGCCAGCCAGTGCCAGCATTTTTCACCATATTCAGTAATCTGAAATAATTTTACAATATTATATAAACATCAAATTGGTTAATATTTTGTTCAAGAAATGAGAACATTTTTTCCACTTGTCTCCTCTTACACTTTAGCAGATACTCTCATCGTGTAGTATCTAGTAATCATACAACACTATGTTGTCATATCTGACCTCTTTCACCTAGGTAGGTCTGAATGAAGGAGACCTGGGCCTTTAGTCCCTGGACTCGTCCCTGGATAAATAGTATGTGTACCTCTTACTTTAGATATTTAGCAGATGCTCTCATCGTGTAGCATCCAATTACCATACGATCTAAGTAACATGATATCAAACTAAATAAAATGCTAAGCCATCATATTTTATACATCTTTGCACACGTCCACTGTGCAGGTAAAATGTACCTGCTGACTCTCTGCTTTCCCGTGGGATTGATGAGAAATCTTGTCAATGGCGGGGAAGCGTTCTATTCCAAATAACGGAAAATGTTGTCAGTGGTGGGGAATGACTGAAAGGTGACATGTACTACCTCCTCAATGTTCAGCATTCAAGTGCGGCATCTATCCAGGGACTTATGCAGGGTGGGCCTCAGGGTTCAGCATTCACATCCACACAAGACAACTGATTCCACAGTTGCAGAGAAGAACATGAGCTTTCGGACTTCCACACTTGCTGTATCATTCAAAGCCTTCAACATTTGAATGTCCTACTCTGACCAGCTCACTCATTACCCAAATTTGTTTGAGGTAATTGACATTGAGATAAAGATGAAAATGTGTATCCCAAGCCAGGAGTTTGAGCAACTCACAGTAAGCAGTGCATTCTTTTATAATGTTGTAAAAAGCACTCAATAAAAATAACAAAACGTGATGTATAATGTATTTGTAAGAAGGACATGACTTGTATTCCAGTCTAAATACAATTGTCTTTATCTGCATAATAGATGCAGTTACTGTTCTTTGGAGGTGGGATTTTCTTGTTTTATTTATTTGTTCTTCAGTGGAATTTACCAGGCTGTGACTGTTTTGAGTATCCCCTCTACTAAAAGCATTAACATTGTGAAATGGTTGCAGTTAAATGTATGAAAAGTACAGTACAGTACAGTTTTCATCTGTGGAAAAAAAAACAATCAAATTGATTAGATCAGGGTTTCTTAACCTTTTTGACCTTGGGGCCCAACATTTTCAGGGCAAGGTAGTCTGGGGCCCAATCGAGTGAATGGTTCTGATTTAACTTTTGCGGTCATTTTTATTTAATAGCTATTTGTGTCACTATGTTGTAATAATGTATCCTGTTCTTCATTTGTATGTTTTTTAATCAATATATAACCTATACATAGGCTAATTATGCATAAAACCTTGCACAAGTTAAGGTCATTTAATTAATTTTGCTCATATAAAACCATGTTTAAGTGCATGTTTGTCAAATAAGTAACACAATATAAACTTAGCAACAAAAGCAATAAAATTAGGTGCTCAATGAAGTTAGGTAGATTTGTTGAAATTAAAATGAGCATTCTGTTTTGTGTAGCGCTGCCCCCGTTGCTGTCATTATTTTTTCGTTTTAAGAACCTCTCCATTACGTTTCCATTCAGATTCAGGCCCCGTTTACACGGAGACGCTGTGACAGTAAGACGAAACATTTGGACATGCGCAGTAGTCGACAACAAACAACAATGGCGGCGACTATGTGCAGCAGCTATTCGCGTTGTATCGTCTTTTAAAACAGAACCTTGATATGATACATCGTGTATGTCGCCGCCAAAAGAGCAACGAATACTTGCGGCAAATAGTTCAACCTTTACCCAAGCACAGGGCGACCATATGCAGCATTTAGATAAGACCTGGGAGAACTAGCCGCTAAACAGGATGTTGTGGAGGAAGTGGTTATACTGCTGAGTGTCGCGCGTGTCGCGTTGTAAAGTTCCACTATCGTGGCAGTATCATCTAACTGATGATACTGCCTCTGGTGGTCGGAGAGTATACTGCAGGCCAACGATCACGGCCCTTACGGCCCACAGATGCAAACATAGTATCCCCTTGCGGCCCTGCAGGTGGCGCTCGCGGCCCTTCGAAGGGCCGCGGCCCTATGGTTAAGAAACCCTGGATTAGATGATGATGATGATGATGATGTACTCTAAAATAATGTTCATGTGAATTAACAGTTAAATATATTAAAAGATATAGAAAAACAAGCTGCAAGCAAATTTTGATTTTTTTTTTTTTTTTTTTACATAAACTGAAATGCATGGTATGTCTTCTGTTATATTTGACATTATTATTTAACATTTCCCCAAATAATCCCCAATCTGTTAAAACAGGCACACAATCTGTTTTTTTTTTTTGCAAAACAGCTTCTTTGCCTCAGATCGACACTTAAATCTGTTGAAAACAAATCCTTGTCCAGTTTATATTCCCCAAATATTTGTACAGTCAAGTCATCCAGTTTTGGCTTTGATAACAAAGGATCATGCGATTGTTGTCAAACGGTAATCCCTGTGTTTATTCGGCCTCCACAGTCACTGTGCCAGCTCCTGAACAGGTTACCATGGAGACAGTAGAGAGAAGGGAGGTCTCCTGACACCGAGCAGAACTTGGTAATTGGCAGATTATCAGAAGACAGAGGTTACTGTAGCCCTTCACACCACAACCATCACAACACTCACAAATTACTAACCAGCACACAATCCCTGTCTGCTGGGAGGGGAACACATACATAGTGCCCAATACTTGGAAAATAAATACACTGGTCATCTGCCCTTAACTGTTCTAAAAAAACCTAACCTAACTGGTTGCATATTTCATAGGGGATGGAGCCAGCAGGGACAGCCACTTTAGGAAGACCAATTCCTCAGAAGGCAGTTCCAAAGCTACTGTACAAGAGGAGGAGACTCACTGCAGGTCAGACATAAAAATATGTCTGTCTGTCCCCTGCCTTTTTAGTCGATAACCTTCTTTTAATCAACAATGGATGGTTGGCAGAATGTAAAAATTCTATGTAATCCTTGGATTAATTCTGCAATGAATTGGGAGTGCATTTAACAGGCCTTGTCTGACTAATGATATTGTCATATGTCAAACATCTCCTATTGGGTGGCTGCTGTCCAGTCGAATTCAGGATAATCTACAGAGCAGGAGAGAATAAGCAGACGTTGTTTCACTGTCCTGGAGAAAAATATTAATGGAAGGATGTTTTTTTGGGGGGGGGTTTCTGAATTAAAGGCAAGAACATTAAGGCATGTATGTCTCACTCATGATGTGTCTAATCTTGTGGTTGTGACCTAAAATAAAATTTTAAAAAAACAAGTACTTTTTTAGTTTCTAAATCAGTAAATGTTCTATTTCCATATTGAAATTGTGTTTTCAGAGAGATGCAAAGGATTATGTATTTAGTTTGACTTCTTCTTAGGAACACAGATTTGACCAATCCATCATGGGATTACAAATCAGACATAGCCCAATGTCATTTTTAAACTACAAATATAAATATGTTTGTTTAAATAAGAAAATCTAAAAGCACAGCCAGAAGAAATACAGAATGATCTTTTGCAGGTTGCGTTGCTGAGGGTGGTAGGATTCTCAATGTATTCATACATTACCAAATAAAGCAAACACGTGTCATCAGAATTAGTGTGGATTAGTCTTTCCACAAATTGCCTACCTGCTGTCTGTAAATATCCACTTCAGAGATTGGGTAGCAAATTGTTTGTTTTATAAAACTGATTTTTTTTTTCAAATAACTCTCTGCCACTTGTAAACAAATGTCTGTCTGTCATATTTAAAACGTTCAAGAAGAAAAACAATCATGGATCATTTGTATCAACTGACAAAACAGTGATAGTGTTTGAAATACAACTTATTTAACTATATGAGTATATTGATGGATTTGTTGTTGTAATCTCATTTTTGGCCACAAGGGGATAATGACTCATAATCTAAAAATAAAATAAGTCACAACGCTAAAGTCGGCGTTGATTGTGGGTGGCGTCTCTTATTTTGATCCATAAAAGTAAAAAAATATATATATATCTGAAATAGTATTAAGATTTGTAATTTAAAAGTTTGAACAGATCCCACAAATGTTCTGATCACTGCACTCAGTGTGTCCAAGTCCCACTTTGAGTGATCATATTAGCCAGCTACTCATTAAGCTCAAAATCACTGCAGCTATATTTGCTAACAACTTAACAATAAGTACTGTGGCCTTAATGGCTCCACTCTTCACCCGGTGATTTTGTTAAATGGACCAACATTTCTGACAGTGCATCCCTCCGACTGTGTACTCTGTCCTGCTCTGCCGAACAAGCAGTTAGCTGCATGCACTCACTCTTCTGCAAACTATTAAGAACCAGCTGATATGGACACAGGTGCACACACACACACACACACACACACACACACACACGCACACACCTACACACACACACACACACACACACACACACACACACACACACACACACACACACACACACACACACACACACACACAAATACAGAGTTTGATTTTAAAATCACAAGTGTAGACAATCAACATAAAAAAGGAGATAATGCTCAGCACTCAGAGTGGGTGGGAGTCACACTTTCATGCAGATGGCATCGTTTTCTGCCTGTTGCAGCAGTCTCTTTGAAATGACAAACAGAGGGGGGTTAGGCTGATACAGTCCCTGTTCAAAGGGAACCATCGTTGTATTTGTGCCCCCAGGCCAGCAGCACATCTCATGACAAGATAATGAGAGTTTAACATCAAGGCTCTAATAAATTTACTATTAACATCAGAAGTGAGTTGATGCTACTATCATGTGGAGGGTGTGTGTGTGTGTGGGGGGGGAGGGGGGGTGTACTTATGAGGATTTTTGATGGTGTGTTTGGATTTCAAGGTCTTCAGAAGCATGAAAAACTGGGTTTATACAAGGGCGCAAAAGCATGTTTTTACACCCATGGAGAATGGGTACATTTATTTAGGTGCCTGAATACTAGATGACGCACAAATGGGAAAATCTTTAACACGACGAGCACGGTCTCTTTCCTCCTCCAGTGGCTCAGACAGCACAGCAGAGAAGAGAGGTCAGCTTTTATGGATGTGAGATAATTGAAAACGATAAATATAACCTTTCAAAGTAAAGAAAATAAACTCAACCCTTCACTAGATTTAATGTTCAGCCAAGCGGCAACATTGGCACCGAGTCAATGGACAGGGTTGCCAAAAACACACCTGTGTGTGTGTGTTTGTGTAGACAGGGACACAGGCTAACAGAATGGATGAGAGCTCCTCCAAGGGTCATGTCTATCTTCAGGAAGACATTCACCACATCCTTGTTAAACAAGACAGCTCAGAAGATTACAAAAGACTCCACACCCTCCACCTCCTATCTACAAAATATAATACAAATCTCTTTCATCTTTAAATGTGGAAAAAATGTACTAATTGAAGAACCAACAGGATAAATATTGAGATACATGCAACAACAATTTATTGTTTTGTTTTTATGTCAGGCCCCTTGAAATTTACTCCAATTCCAGTTAGGGTTCGGGTTAGGGTTAGGGTCCAGTTCCACCATTAAAGGTATATAAACAACAATTTTTGTAGTTTGTATTGATATTATTAAATTTTCTAACCAAAAATGTAGTGAGCTTATATCGTTTGTCCAAAATAAATAAACCTAAAGTCCTGGACCAAAGCATGTTGTAATGGGGACAAAACATAACCTCAACAGCAATTAGTTTGCACCATTTATACATTGTTTACGTTGTTACACTTACAAATAAAACACATGAAAGTATTTTTTGTCCAGGCACTATTGCAGGTACTATTTAAAGTTGAAAGAACACATGAATTAAAATAATTTCATAACTCAGTAAGATGGTTTTCAGATAAACTTGGAAAGAGCCTACCACCTCCTCTATTTTGGCTTGTTATTTAACAAGCTCTTTAAAATGCCCGTCTCTGCACCTGGCGCTTTTATTGTAAAAGGTTGCTTGACCCACATGAAGGTCCTTCCAGAGCACCGCTAGAGTGGTTATTTCTGACACTTGTATAATTTTAAGTTTTCTTTGTTCTTATCTTGCCTCTTAAATACTCATATTTATTGACATTGCAAAGAGCAGACGTTTGTTTTGTTTCTCATAACACCAGTTCACTGAAGACTGAAGCGTCTGCTTTTGCAGATTTTTGTTAATGGTTAAAGTCAATAAAGTAAAATGTTTAAATAAATGTGCATTCATCTGCTACATGGTAACATGGTGATGTTTCCTTGGAAATGGTTGAATGCTAACGTTAGCTGTTCTGGCACAACTCTGCAACCATATTCCAATTAAAATTAAAATTTGTCCCCTGGAGGGCAATTCAAACACTGTTGTTTTATGTTGTTTTAATAACTTAGTCTATTTAGGGAAAGCTATGCACTAAAGCTTAGGTAATCATTCGAGTGATTTGTAGCTGATGTTTCTGCTGATGCTAACATGTAAATATAGACTGTCATTTTTCCAAAATGTTGTTTGTTGTAATGGCACCGACCTAAAGCGGACTCTTTATTTTTTCAGCTGCTGATCGATTACAGTGTGGTTAATGATGGACTTTTGTATCCCTCTGTTCACTCTTTATGTATTAGTCATCAATTACAAAGCCAAATAAAAAGTTTTCAAACTTTCTGGGATTAGGAAAAGATTTTGCTTTGGGAGGTTATTATAAACAATGCTTTTTACCTAACCCATAATTTGATCAAAGCAGCCACATAAACAAGCTTATATGCATGAATTTATTAATGCCAGCAAAGAGTGTGCCTCTGAACAAAATATGTCAACACAGCTGCACAGTGCTTTGAGCAACAGAGCCTTTTCTTTGTCTCTGCATTACTCTCCCTCAGTGTTGTACCAGTTTAACGTAATTGTTGCAATCTCTCAAACATGACAAATAAGTATAGGTAAACATTCATCGCAAGGTTATCACATAAGTGCAGGTTATTTCTAAGATGCGTCTCAGTTCAGAAAATCTCTCATTTACATGCTAATGAGAGTTGTTACATGGAGCTCGAAAAGGTGTGAGTATGTGTAAGTGTCTGCCTGCAGCTCATTAAGGTCTGTGCGTCCATTGATTACAGCGATGTCGTGAAATAGCCCCTCTTTTCTTCTCCTTTTGACTAAAGACACAGCATAGACAAAGTCTTGATTCATGATTATATTGATGCTCACTGCGGCTGAAAAATGAACGGAAAAAACGAGATTGTATCTCAATGGGAAACCTGGTCTATAGACCAGCATCGGTTCACAGCACCCACACTGCAGCCTCTGTCCCACACACCCACACACACCCACACACACTCACACACACACACTTGCAGCATCTACATTATCTCTGACCTTCCCCACTTCACTCAGTGTATCAGCTGGGATGTTCGATGGAAAGTCAGTGACAATGCATCTCTACAATGGGCCTGACTGGGAGATAATCAAATTCAATAATGGCCTACTCTGCACTCTTTGCTGCCCTCTCTTTGTCTACTTCTATACACTCTTACATGATGCCTCACTTTAACACACTGTCTCTCTTAACTCCTCTTGCGGTTGCCAACTTGGCCACCGCACAGCCCAATGATGCATCCTGTACAATTTGTTTTAAAGTCTATGATTAATAATTCAAAAGGTTTCCATGTGAGGACCACCTAGCACACTCGCTTCTACTGTATTTAGTGTATTTTGTTGTTGGGGACTGTTTTTTACAGTACTTTTCTGGACAATGTATTCTTTTTTTTTTGGGATAGGAAATCTTACAAAAGATGGAATGGTGAGAGGACCAAGTGGGGAATGACGCGCAACAAAGGACTGAGGTCGGATTCAAACCTATGAGTGCTGCGACGAGAACAAGCCTCTGAGTATTGGACGCATGCTCCAACCACTGGACTAAACTGGTGCCTGTGAGAGTGTGTTTTTGATGGTATTGTACAAACATTTTCTGAAACATGCTGTTAAGACAGTGTTGTCTTAACGAGGGGGAAACATTTTAAAATATATGATCTAACCCAGTGGTTCTCAACTGGAGGGTCAGAACCCAAAAGTGGGTTTCGATGGTATGCCTTAGAAAAAACCTCAGTTTTGTTTCCTTGTTCGTTCACATGTTCTGTTAATGTATGAGGTCGAAACCGTACAATTTTTTCATTGATTATATCTGATTGGTTGAAAAGTGTCAGAAATTTATGTCGCATTTTTTCAGGAAGGAGTTGGTGGTGGTTCCTGAAGTAAGACAGTTAGAGAAACACTGGATAAGACCTTGACACATCTGACTTAGTGTCTACATGAAATGTATCTGCCTTTGACTGGTTCTGTTTGCCTTATATAATATCATTAAATTAGCTGCCAGTTTTTAAAAAAAACACCTGAATGATGCTTACTTGCTTCTATTTTCATTTTTAACACCAGAATCTAAGGCAATGCATCAATTTGACATATGTTATCTTGTCAAAATGCATTAACACAGCAGATGAGGAAGGACTCCCTAAAAAATGCCCCTGGCACTGTATGAAGGTGTGGGTGCAGCTTCACTCTTATTCATACATTCGTCTACTCCTCATGGCACACTAGAGCTGAAATGATGTGTTGAGCGTTTCTGCGGCTTCGCATCAGCCAGACAGTGCTAGGCTCACACCGGCTCCCCTGCCAGCATCCACGATCATCCTGTTGAATAATGCAGAGCCGAGTCTGTTCCTTCCCTCTCACTCTGTCATTCCGTCTGTGCAAACTCAGTAGAAGCAGCATCAAGAGCGCTGCAATGCCATCAACATGCTAATTGCATGCAGATAGGTCTTCCTGTGGCAAATGGTGTAAGCACAGGCCATCCAGCAGCCAATGACTCATTCATCATAAGCGGGTTACAGAGCTTAAGGGATCAATATCAATGTCATGTGAGAATTTCATCAATGTCGCCATTGGTACATTTAATGGCACAGAACATTTACATAGGTCCCCTGACACTCACACACACACACACACACACACACACACACACACACATACACACACGCATGCTTGAACTCTTCCATAACCTTATCTTTATTCCAGAGACATGGTTGGATGATTCTCACCTGGTAAATATCAATACCCATCTAATGAAAAACATCTGATGTGTGGATTAAATGAATGAGAAGGGAAAGTTAATCCATGGTGGTCTATTGCTTTATGACTGTATTTTAAAGAAATACAGCAACAGAAAACAAAGACAAGTGAAAATGTAAAAAACAACCAGCATTCAAAATACTATCAAAATTTGCAATGGCCAACTCGGTCTCCATCAATCTCGATTAGGATGAGGCTTGAACTATGATGCAAAGCTTCATAATTCACAAAAACATCATGTGTGATAATTTATATTGTCTGTACTTGACAAATATTTTAAATTGGATTAATTCCAACTGCTATTAGCAATATTAAGAAACAATGAAACACTTACAGGTGCTTTCAGAGGTTTATTTCTCCAGTTACCATTTTTCTTGTATTACCCTCCATTTTACCAGAAATAGCTCGACTTTTAACTCAACACATCTTCAAAGACAGACTTCATACTTTTCTTTACGTGATTTAAAGGGAAACTTATTGTTCTACTTTGAATCACTGCATGTCTCCTTTCCACATAAAGTCTGATCCCAACATGATTAGACAATTTCACTTTGATTCATACACAAGGAGTAGACTTTTCTGTGTCACGCATGACAGACAATACAAGATGAAACATGACATGTAAGACCATTTATGACAAAGCAGACCAGAGAGAGAATTTTGACTGTTGAGATGAGAGTCCATTGAATTGTGATGTAAGTGAGCGACAGAGAACTTGCAGTGACATGAATGAAAGAGAATCTGTCAACATAGCCGAAGAGGTTTGAGCAAACTCAAAACTGTAAAACATTCCCCATTCATACAAAATTCTATGAACAATTTCTTTGAAGTATGAAGACAATGTATTTTAATCTGCCAAATTATGAGGTTTGGTTAGTTCTGCATAGGAACATCTGTTGCTAATGTCCTTTAGGAGAAACTTTCTACATTTTACTGTGAATACCTCTTCAAAACCTTTTTTTTTTTTTACTAATATCTGCATTACTTGATGTGTTTGCTTTTGCACCCAAAAGACAGAGATGAATGGGGATCAGTTAGTCAGAGTGGGTTGTCTCCTAACTGGAAGGCCAGGGGTTTGATCCCCAGCTTCTGCAGCCACAAGGCTGATGTGTCCTTGGACATGAGACTTGACCTCAATTTTGCTTCTGATGAATGTGTTTGAATTAGTTACTTCTGATGGTCACTTGACATTGAACATTTCTGCTATCAGTGTTTGTTTGTTTGACCTGCAGTGTGAAAACGCTTTGAGTAGTCAGAAGACTTGGAAATTGTTATACAATCTCAAGACAATTTACCATTTAACGGAGTATATGTGCAATTTATTGCTTTATTTAAATTTCTAGCGCTTGGTGATGTAAGACGTTTTTTTAGAATAAAATTTGCACTGCCAACTATGTTACAAAAACTGTTAGGCCACAGTTTGAGAGTTTTTGGTAATAATATTGCTTCAAACATACTAAGGGAGATCGTACATTGGATTTACATTAGATGTTGTTACTTCATTAGATTTTAAAGGAAACGTTTGTAATGTTTTAAGCCAACAGGTGGTGAGTGTTGATCCAAACAACGCTTTTAAGTATAGGTAGAGTTCCTTAGACTAAGCTTCCTCAGTATCAATTGATTCACACTGTCAACCTGCGGTCTTTGGGAAACAGGTGCCCTCTATTTGTTCCAAAAACCAAAAGCTCTGTTAGGGAATGAAAAAGAACAATATAGATAATGAATATAGATATTGGTATCTCCTTTATGACACAATGCCAGGTATCGCGTGGAGGAACGCAGACCCGGTGGAAAGTTCCACAATCAGTCCTTTAACAGAAATACATAACAGAAACCAGAAATTAAAAAAATAAAATAAAAAAAAACACAAAACATGACCTTAAACTGGCTGACTCCTGTCCCTTTTAAAGTTATTTAAATAGATAATTATTGTTCCAACAAGTGCATTGCCTAAATTACCAGGAAGATTGCCTTTTATTTGTCATTTTATGATGGTGGACTGGCTCCTTATTGAGATGCCTTTATTCACACATAAAAGTCCTCTGTAGTGCTTGTGTTTCCAACGAAGATAAAAACATTCAGACATCACTGGCATTTCAATCAGCATAGCGGGTCATTAACCATTTCATGCTGTGCAAACATCAATGAGAAGACGCCTGCAGTCGGGAGCCGTCTCACCAGGATTCTGATTTTCTGTCATGCCCAGGCTGTTCTCGGGTAAACCAGCATTGATCTTGGTTCATAATCTTCTTGTAGGCAACCTTAATCTGATATGATGATACCAAACAGATATCAAAGATTACATTTTATATAAATGAAACTGGTACTAATTGTCTTGACTCAAGTAACAGCGAGGCCTTGAGCACTCAGCTTTGGTGGAGTGAATGGAAGTCAACTGTTTCTCCCGTTTGCCCAGTGATGAATCATTTGTCCTATTGCTTCTTAAATCTCTCAAATACTTTGAATGTCTCAGCACTGGTTCATCATATTTCCCAAAAATATCTACACAATCTGAGTTGTAGCCATAGTCCAGATTCTGACAGACAAATGCTTGAGCATGGATAACAAACACACATGCTTGAACAGTGAGTGTGCAGGCAGTTATGAACCCCAGCTGTGTCTGTTGGCCAGAATTATCCATGCAACTGTCATTTTTATAGTTTATGTCCAACCTGCCCAGTGGGGAATCATTCAACCCCATACCTTTTCAGTTTCCTGTCTCTCTTTCAGGCCCCGGGCAGTGGGCATTGCTGCTGTGTCACCTGGCAGGCAGGAGGATGTTTGCTAACCAAGCTTTTATGTAGCACTGCAGGGCCTGAGCCTGAAAAGAAACACCTTTCCATAAAAGTGAACATTTTATAGAGAAAATATATCGTGACAAGAAAACAGAAAGCAGAATATTTTATGGGCTTTTGCTGTATAATAAGGCACAAGAAGCAAAGCTTGACATATAATAATAAAATAAATATAATAATAATAAACTAAATACAATAAAATGTGCCGAGCTGGCGCCGCAGATGGTTGCCATGGTACTGCTCTCTCTCGTAGTTGTTACATTTTTTTTAATTATTTTTGTTGTTTTTTGCTCCCCTCTCTCTGGTGTCTTTCACCAGAGAAGAACTTTTGAACATTGGACAGTCCTCTGCTGAACTTTTTTCACCCGTTCTAAGTGAACCAGAAAGTTATGCAGAGATTCTTGCCAGAGGAGCAGCAGCTCTCTATGGAATTTGCCGGAGACATCGCAGACGAGGTAAACGAGCAGGTGCGCTTGTTAAACTGAGGCAGCAGGAATTATACACTGTGCTTCTATCCATTCACCTGGCGAATGTCCGCTGCTTCTAAACACCACAATCTCTCCGCCCTATGTTTTACTGAAACCTGGCTCGGTGAAATCATCCTAGATAGCTCACTTTACCTACCGGACTTATAGCTCATCAGAGAGGACTTCGGAAAAGAGCAAATCTAACCCACAAACTTCCTAAATAAAGACAGCATATTAAGTGCCCCACCAGGGGAGCTAACACACTTGACCACTGCTACACAGTAATAAAGGATTCATGTTACTCTGTTCTCCATGCAGCTTTGGGACTCTCTGATCACTGTATAATTCATCTCATCCCGACCTACAGGCAGAATTTAAAAACTGCTAAGCCTGTAGTAAGGACTGTAAAGAAGTGGACAGAGGAGTCAAAGCAGGAGTTACAGGCCTACTTTTGATCTTTGGTTTTTGAAGCTGCATCAGAAAATCTTGATGAACTCATTGATACTGTGACATCATACATCAGCTTCTGTGAGCGGTGTTTCCATAGACTAGTCCTGGGAAAGAGTCCCAAATAACCATTCTACTTTTTGGGACCCTTTCGTTGGGGTGCCAAGAATGTTGAGCCGACCCGAAAAGGTGGAGCTAAACACTGCAGTCCGTGGATTGGTTGAAAGAATCGTCACTTCCTGTGTGACAGCAGCAAACACAACCACGTTGTGTTTGTTTGTGTAGCGTGTTTCTCCTTTGTTGAATTTATTAGTTAACGGTTAGCTGTTAGCAGTTAGCTGTTAGCTGCTATCATATGACGCTATTTACATAGTGGCTATCGTCATCCGGCTTACATGCTGCCTACCAGATAGGGCACATGTGGCTGTGGAAATGCAAATGGGATCAGGCCTAATCGAACCAAACTGTACTGATCCATACCGGACTGCTGTGTGGAAACAGGGCTTCAGACTCTGCCTAACCTGATCCGCCCACAACCCACACCCCCTTACCATCTGACGCCCCACTCACATTGACAATCTGTGAAAAGGATGTGTGCCAGCCCTCCAAGAAACTAAAGATTAGAAAGGCTCCAGGACCAGACGGTGTGTCCTTCTCCTGCCTGAGAGTCTGTGCTGAGCAGTTGCCCCCATTTTTACACAGATCTTCAACTAATCACTGGAGCTGTGTGAAGTGCCCTCTTGCTTCAAAAGCTCCACCATCATCCCTGTCCCAAAGAATCCTGCCATCACAGGAATCAATGACTATAGACCTGTCACCCTGACGTCTGTGGTCATGAAGTCATTTTGAGAGACTGGTGTTGGCAAACAGGTAGGTGGAGGATGCAGTCAACATGGGACTGAACTACATCCTGAATCACCTTGACTCCCTAGGGACCTACGCTAGGATCCTGTTTGTGGTCTTCAGCTCTGCATTTAATACCATCATCCTTGATATTCCAGAAACTCACCCAGCTCACAGTGCGGGCCTTCACCTGTCAGTGGTTCACCAACTTCCTGACTGAAGGGAGGCAGCAGGTGAGGCTGGGGAGCATCACATCCAGCACCCAGACAACTGTCAACTAACTGTTGCTCTTCTCCCTCTACACCAATGACTGCACCTCAGGGGAAAATCTTGAAGTTCGCAGAAGACACCACCGTCATTGGTCTCATCCAGGATGGGGACGAGTCTGCCTACAGACGGGAGGTGGAACAGCTGGCTCTCTGGTGCAGTCAGAACCATGTGGAGCTGAACCCGCTCAAGACTGTGGAGATGACAGTGGACTTCAGGAGGCCAAAAATCAATCTTTTAAAAAAAAGATAATTGTTAAACAAGGTTTTTTCTGATTGCAGATGTTTATACTGTCAAACTCCTTTGCAACAGTGACTGGAATTTACTGTATCCATTGTGAAGCTATTTCAGAAACAAAAATAGATAACACTACAACACGGCAGAAATGCAATTTTAACTTCCTGTTACATACATTCATCTTTGGAAACACTTTTTTTTTTTTTTTTTTTTTCAACAGGGTGCATCCCTTTGGCACTGTGAATAGTGGTCTCTTGGGTGAACTTCCTGTATTTTGCTAGTACTACTGTGCTATGTCTGGCCCGGAATGCCAAACAGTCATTGACAGCACAGCAGCACAGTACTTCAAGACACACTTTTACATTTTCTGTGTTGTTTGTTTTAAGTCTATTTTCATTTGGGCCTTTTTATGCGTTGTTTTTATGAGCCCAGTAGATAGAGTTGAGCTTCAGGGAGAGAGAGGATGGGAAATGGCATGTTGCAAATGAGCCACAGGTCGCATTTGAACCTGAGCTGCCAGTTTTAAAACCTGTAGCCTCTGTACATGCACAAAGGTCTCATAATTGCTTGGCTTTATGTTTTTTTTTTCTCGTTTTTCTACTGTGCAGCCTTTCAGTCAGCTGCTTCTTTTTAAATGGGCTTTATAAACAAACTTGACTTGACAAGGTGCAGTAAAATTTCACTGGTTAAATGTCAACATTGACCTGCTTCTTTTGCTAATTGGAGGCTGGGGGATCCACCAGGACATTAAAAGGTGTCCCAAGCGAGCCAGAAATTTCTATATCAAATTTATGTGGGACTTTATCAAATAGTTATTGAGGTATTTAAGTGTTTAGTTTAGTTTAGTTAGCTGCTAGCATGGGTAAAAACCAATCCAGCAACATTTTGGATAGGACTAAAGAAAATGGAAAATGAATGTTAAATTTTCAAATGGTGCTGCAGGGGTTTTTTGAAACCATGAATGTTGGGTTAAACATAGTACAGTATGTTGTAAATCAATTACGTTGACAAAGAAAAGTACAGCAGGATGCCATCTTTGACTCATATCGTTCATTGATCTTTCAGGTGAAACTGACTGCTATAGGATCTCCAGCAGAGATCTCCACTACAAAGAGATGTGTTAGCTGATGTCTGCTCTCCTGGAGCTGCTACTGTGCACCAGTGGGGAGCTGCATGCATTACGTTCTCTGAACAATCATTTTTTTATCACATGGATGTTAATGTGCTCCTGTAATTGCAGAATACACCAAATTCAACGTGTTTTAGAACTTGTATTCATAGTTTTACAAAGTTTATTTTTATGGGAAATTTGGGCTACTGCAAAGTGCGCGTATGTTTTTCATTAAACTATCTCAATCAAATTATTCACTGGTTAAGTTACACTATAACTCCAGAAATACAATATAAGGGCAATTATATAAATTTAACAGTTAATTTGATTTTTTGAGATTCCCATTTTACTACAGCCTATTTTCCATCATTCTGTTCTTTAGGGATTTGTTGAAAAATGATCCAATATAATAGGCAGCTCTGTGATAACCATTGATGGATGGAAGGGAGAAAATGAACATCCATACTGTCAGGCCCAGGCTCCACACCTTTTAACTGCCCAGCTAATGCAAAGCTATAGATAGCAAAGTATGTGCCATTCAGGTTTGTTATCTGCTGCTGGTATGGTAGCGAAATATTATTTTATATGGGTATGTGTGTTCACAAATCACAATAATCCCACAAAAACTTTGACTTTCCAGCCTTTAGAATAACATTCCATTGTCTAAGACACAGCCACACAATCTGGCCACAACCTTGTGAGCCTTTGAAAACAATCAAAAAAACAAACTGCTGTTTCGCAATGCTTCCTCTACTCTGAAGCCTCCGCTCTCCTCCAGCTACACACGTCCAACCTCTCTCCAGTCGCTTTCGATGGAGTTATGAATTAGAACACACTATAATTAAAAACCATTTAGCGCAGGTGGTGGATAAAAATTCCTTTGCATTGAGCTGCAATTACCTGTGGCCCGCATTTTTGTGTTAGCCGACTGAGGCCCCGTTCCCACAAGAACGCAGCTTAGAAACTCGCAAAAACAATCCCACTCCGAATTTGAAGTACAAATCGTCTACACTGCAGGTCTTGCCTCCATCTGCGTGAGTGAAAACTATGTAGTTCTCAAGCCCGGCCAGTAGTGGGCAATGGAACTTTACAACGCGACACCCACCAGTTTAACCACTTCCCCCAAAACATCCTCCTCAGGCCACTGGAAAGGATATTCATCCATATTGGCTACTGTAAACACCAACCAATTGTCGGTACAAGTTCTTCTGCAGATTTTTTTTTTTAAAGTTATGGTGTTATAAATTAATAGGCAACTAGACCCCTAATCAGTTTATCCAAAAATCCAGGGTGAGTATACTCCCTGTCTTGGATCAATTTGTTATTTGTTGTTATTGTTAAATCATGTATTGTAGAACCATCAGATGTATAGGTGTATTTTTTGTTACAAATACTCAGCTATTTCAACAGTGTGTTTTGATTCAAGATTGTTATTTGTCACACACTCATACAGGTGTGCAGTGAAATGTAAAGAGTATTCCCCAAGGCCATACAGTAACAATAAACATTGAATTTAGCAATACACATATATACAGTAAAATAGAATATAATGTTCAAAATTAAAGGGAGATCTTTGAATGTACAAATGTACACTGTAAACAGTGTAAAGCGGCAGTGTGTAAAGTGACCAGGGTCCAGTAAAATAGTAATGTAAAAAACATTTTAAAAAAAGGATTATTGAATGTACAAAATATAAGAATATAAAATAATGTAAAGAGTGTCCAGGGGTGTCAACGTGCAATGTGCATTTGCATCCATGTAGTTTGTTACTGCTTTCAATCCTATCAGGAGAGATAATTTGTAAATATGCATTATTCCCCAAAGAGATCAATAAACCCCAATTATGAAACTACGACATGTTGTTTCAAGATAGTGTGTTTCCTTGTTCTGCCACCTTCTGCACATTTGGGTGAGTTCTCCTTCTTATTACAGTCAGTCATCTTGATGATCTCCCTAATCACGGCGGCATAGCCCGAGGCGGAGGTAACCAGCATGGAGTAAGCAGATGGCAAACATGGACTGTGCAATAAACTAAAAGTGATGCTTATGTTCTAATGTGCTCCTGAATGGGTCCTGTCTACTGCATATCTACCTTCACTGTATAATCATTTTCATCCATGCATGGGGCCTTTTTGTAAAACTATGAAACATCACTTTACTCTATGCCTCAAGTTTACAATTAACTCTTTAAAAAAAAAAAAGGAAAAAAAAGCTTAAATTTAAGGAAAGGTTATGTTTTTCTATAATTATATGTAATATAATCCCACACATATTCCCTAAATGTACACAGGGCTATTCTGCATGTTAGATGATATAGAAATTGATGTTTTAGCAGTGATAATGTGGAGTTTAAGGGCTGCTACAAAGGGTGAGGGGAGATATCCATTCTGGACTAATCTTCATCAACTAGGATCACATCAATGTTTGATTTCATCTGTAAAAACAAATGTTTTTTGTGTGAATGTCTATTTGGATCTTTTTGGTGCTGGCACTTGAAATGGAGAGGTATCTATTATCTGAAGAGGAGTGGAAAAGGAATAATAAAGATGTTGTTTGTTTATAACAGCAGTATGGTTACATTATTACGTTATTACATAAAATCTTTAACATAAAATGTAATGCATTTACAGAGCTTGTACACATTTGAAGTACAAAATAGTTACAATACAACTATCGTTGACATACATTTTTAGAGGGAATCTACCCTGTGATTTACTGTTTTCCTTTCCTGTGGCGGGCTTCTTTCTGTACCTGGTAATCGTACATATTAATTTACTCCTGCTAAATCAGTGCTTTGGAGCCCTGGAGCTAATTGTGATCCTGATTTTGACTTGAACAATTAATTAAGCTTGATCAACTAAGATACTGACATTTTTCATTTGGCAATGTCTGCTTCTTTGCATCAAATCAAATGTTCCCTATGCACAGTGAACAGTCTCACCTATGATGGGTGATTAACTGGTCTCATGTCTCCAGAAGAGTGTGGCTTCAGGCAAGTTCACTGAAAATGAAATATGCAATGGAACAGAACTGCATTTGCCATGCTAGGTAAATCCTATCCATTCATTTGGATGCCGTTGTTACACAACATCTTTACCAGTTACTAAATGCATTCAATCAGAGTCAGAGGATTCAGCTTTAATGGCCAGGTATGTTTAACACACAAGGAATTTAACAAATGTGACTGTTAAGCATTCATCAGAGGGACAGCCTGGGGGGAGAAACTGTTCTTGTTTTGACGTACAGTGATCTGTAGCGCCTGTTGGAAGGGAGGAGTTTGTGTCCGGTGTGTTAGGGGTCTGCAGTAATGCTACCTGCCCATTTCCTAAGTCCTGGATGGAGGGAAGGTTGACACGGATTATCTTTTCTGCAGTCTTCAATGTTCAATGCAGTCTGTGTCTGCCTAGTTCAAGATTCAGGATTCTTGCTAGGACTTGGTGTTACTATCGCATGATGATCAGCTCAGTCATAACACATCATCAGTTGTGTACCACAGAGTCTTAGGGTGTTTCGGCCTTTTCTCACAAGACGCCCTCCTCCGTGGCTGGCCCGCCACAGGCTGATCAGACCTGGGTGTGTGTCACACCGGGGGCACCCTGCGGCCATTTGGCAGCCCAAACGGTCTCCTTTCCTTTCCTTCATCCACAACCAATGACTGCTCCTTTCAGCAACACTGGCTAGCTCCTTGATGGCCTTCCGTTGAGTCTGCCCTGTGATGCCGACCTCCTTCAGGAGCCTTGTGGTGGAACTGGCTACAAATCCCCTAAGCCAACCTCTACTGGTCGCACCTTAACGCTCCAGCCCTGATCCTCTGCATCAGCTGCTAAGTTGGCATACCGCAGGCTCTTCCTTTCGTATGCTTCATCGATGGCCTCCTCCCACGGTACTGTCAATTCGATGATGAAGACACGTCGACAGGATATGGACCAGAGGACCAAGTCTGGGTTTAGGTTGGTCACTGCAATTTCCGGTGGGAAAGTGAGCCTCTGGCCTAGGTCAACGCTCATTTCCCAATCCCAGGCTGCATCCAGTAGGCTTGAGTGGTTCAGAGACTTGATCAACTGCTTTTCTCCCTCCCGAACAAAAGAAAATAGTTTTAGAGAAGGTAGTCAGGGGAAGATATTTCAGGGGCATGGTGTTGGTGGTTACCCTCTTCTTTCCTCAAAAAGATTGTAATTAAAAAATTCACTGACTTGTGAATGTATCTACAAAAGCCAAAGCAGATGTCTGTATAAAGTCGAAATAGTTGCTCAATTATACTCTAAAACCTGCTGATATGCTTGTGGATCATATAACTTCACACATTTGATACCAAAAAAAAAATGGTGATGCTTGCATAGATATTTCCAAAAATTGTACATACATCAGTCATCAGTCACCTAGCATCAGTCCTAGCTCAAAATGCGAACCAAGCTAACACTCAAGCCTCAATCATGGTACATGTTGCAAACCAATTTCACAGAAGGGCAGGTGTGGTGAAAACTCGGTGCTGTTTCTGAACAATTGTTTGTTTTTTGTAAGGGGTTTAACCAAATGTCCCTAAAGCTGAATCTATAAAACAGACTGGATGATAGAAGACGGCATAACCCAATTGGGTCTCTGTGCATCCGTTAAATAAACTTCACAACATACGTCGTATGTACATACTTTAGAGCAATCTCTCATTACACTGCTAGTTGAATCAGTGCTTCAGAGACATTCCATATGATAACATTTCTTCAAGTATGGTCATAGCTACTCAGAATAGATTGTAGTCTGCTGACATCAATATCGTTTCTACAGAGTGTACCCAAACTGAATGAATACAGAGAGATTCCTTCTATAATTTTTCTTCTTTCTCTTCTTGTAAATCTCCACCAGGTGCATGATAGGGAATTATCCCACCACAAATTTAGTTCCTATCTTAAACAAGTAGTGGCCCTCCATGATACTTAGTCTTTGGAAAATAACATCCTGCATCTAAAATATCTTAGGCTGTGTGAGCATTTCAGATTTTAGTCTTTTGAAAGTCATATTTCATCTTATAGGAAGTTGTTACAAACCAGTCTTGGTGCAACACCAACAACCTGCATTGCACATCTAACTATGGTGCCAAGCTGCCCTGGCATATTCGATGGCCACGTCTGGCCAAAGTGTTTAAAACAAGAACCAACGAAAGATTATATATCACAATATACTCAACTTTTTCTGTTGACACACAATTACAATAACCCCAAACCATGTATAATTAGAAGTAGAAAGCAGACATTTTCCGAAGGTGCTAATTTACAAATTCAGTTATTTTGATGGGCTTTAAAGAAACACAACCTTAGAAGGTTTTTTTATGTTGAACTTCACACTAAGTTCTAAATTGTTAAATAAAATGGATACATGTAGTTGTTCTGAACTGGCTGTAGCAGATGCAATCACGGCGAATCACATTTAAAGCTCTAATACTACTGACTATTCTTAGATGTCTCGTTAAAACCTTTTTTTTTTTTAAGAAAAACTGTATTTCGTTATATGTGAGAAGATGTCCGCTCCCCTCACAATACACTGCTCTCATCCCTTGGGAAGAGCAATGCATAACAAAGAGAGTGTGTGTGTGTTAAATTTACGAGGCAGCCAGCCTGGATGTGCCTGCGGCCTGCAGCAGATGACTCTCCTGCGCTACTGTGAGGAATGACTGTGACGGGGCAGCAGAGGGATGCTGAATGGTGTGCAAACAAATGGCCTGAAGAAGAGAAACAGGGAGGAGTACCAGTAAAGAGTGTGCAGCGGTGGCCTTATTTATGAGTCATAGTTAAC
Organism: Symphodus melops; assembly: GCF_947650265.1. Lineage (NCBI taxonomy): Eukaryota > Metazoa > Chordata > Actinopteri > Labriformes > Labridae > Symphodus > Symphodus melops. Next base: position 9,127,188 of record NC_136705.1, read on the forward strand.
TTTCACAAAGCCGAAAACATTTAAAACTTTTGTCTTCTTCAAAATGTTTTCATTGTTTATACAAGAAAATGTAGTCCGCCTCAGCAACCTTTGCTTATGATGTGATAGTGTTTTGTTTTTCATCTACACTATCAAGGCTTACCAGATTCTTCTGTGAATTGTGCATTTTTGGGATTGTCCAACATTCCCTAAACCATTTTCTCACCAAGGATGTCGGCTAATTTATAGACGAGTTTTACTAAATATTTTAACTGCATGAATGAATCAGAAATAATTGATTGCAGATCTCTGAAGTGCTGCTTCCTTCCTTCCATTATTTAAAATGTGTATTATCTCGATACCTGTGTGAACTCATTCAGTCTTTGGTTTTAAATAATATCAAAGATTTTAAAAATGGTATCCATTGATGTTGAGGAAACAAACAGTGCACAATCACAGCTTCTAAAATTATGACATATTTGAAGTTTAAACACACAATGTAAGAAGACAAATAAAAATTAAAAAGAGAGAAACTATAAGAAGCACTTATGTAAGGGAGCACTTCGACAGGTCATAGAAAGACAACACATGATGCATGGAGATCTTTTTTCAAAGTGCTGAATTAGAGAGTGTTGACCTTTTATTCTGACATCAACGATAAGAGAAGTAACCGGTAAGGCAGGGGAACAAGAGGTGAAGAGAGAGGAGTGTGTTTCCAGATGACACATGCACATAAACACAGGTGTCTTAAATTAAAGAAAAGCACACAAACTGAGACCCACAACACACAATAACGTTAATGCTGGGGTATAATGTCAAATGTCACCTGTCAGATTCAACATAGATTGAAAGCCTGTAAATGTAATCTCATAACCTTCTAGCAGATGAATCAAGGCTAATGTCAGACCTGAGTGGTTAATGATGATCAATTGCTTATGTGACTTACCTTGGTTTTATTTTTTCTTCTACTTATTGTCTTAAAAAAAAGTAACTTTTCAACCATTACCAAATAAATCTTCTAAACACATAGTGTAATGAAAACATGAAAAAGAGTTCATCAGAGTCCCCATTCAGAGTTGAAACCCAATTTTATTAAGCATATTTTGCAGCTACAGAAAGTGCTGTTATAATAAAATGACTGATTTAGTAGTGAGTGCAGGTGATATACAGTGCCTTTAAAAAAAAAAATCACATTAGATCTTTATTTTAAGAAGGAAATGAGACAGCTGCTGCTTAAACACATTCTATTGGAGCCTCCAGACTCAGGAGCTAAACTGCTGAACATGATGTTGTGTCATCCTGACATCAATATGAATTGCAGTCTCTGAGTTTCAACTGGATCATCTTAAATTGTTCATGGAGTCGTGAGTCAAGCCCGTTCCTGAATCTTTGTTAAAGGGCTGAGGAAATATGTGCCAAAGACACAAATAATACAATCTGAATCAAGAGAGCATAAAAGAATAACTAGTTGTGTTGGTGAGTTAAAAGTTGTTTGACATGAAGCTAGCTGTTTGTACATGATTCCTTTGTTATTATGTTGTTTTAGGTAACGCATGTGTTGCCAGGTCTTTCTAACTTCAAACTGCAGACTGAACAGACACAAATGATTTGTGCAGACTTTTCAATCCATCTCTGACTTTTTCATTGCAAAGACATACATAGGGTGTATCCAAATTGCAAAGTGCGTACTTCATCTGTCAGGTGGCAGTAGTCAGTACTTGCTATCTGTGCTGTATACTATATATCTAGTATTTAGGTGTAACAGGTCTCAGGCTGATGACCCATTAACAAATGAAGTTCCTGTTTAAACAGGAGAAAAAACGAGAGTGACAACAGTGCTTCTTCTCAGTGCAGCTCCGTTCAGCAGAATGAGGAAGCCACGAGTCTGCTAATAAAGAGCGTCCAACAGAGACACACTGTGCCACACTGCCTCCTACTGGTAATACTGAAATATGCAGTTTATTTAAACTGGAACTTTGTATCCTTTATCACAGTCATTACCCAACTAAATTGGCTCATATTACAGAAGATTACATCAATCTTAAAATAAAAAAATAGCCAAATATCAACATAAAATGTGACAACACCTTTTGTGTGCGTCACATAGGCACCCACAGTAGGCAGATATTTGTTACTTTGTATGATTCATTCAGTATGGAAGTGGCGTCATTTGCATTACCTGAACCAGCCGCCTCCATCCTCAGTCAGAGTTGTCCTGATAATGTTTCTATATCATTTGCTAAAACTTCTTCCTATTATTCTTTTAAAGCTAAATTAGGAGCTCTCTTGGCGTATTCTTTGAATGTTTAAGAATACAGCCCTGAAGTTCCTGTGGGATTCAACATGTATTTAATGGCAAAAATAACATAACGGTAGTTGGGTTTTTAGAAGAAGCTATTTCAGTGAAGATTTTTTCTGAAACCACAACAGAGATTCTGCTTCTTTGTTCTACCCATCTGTCGCTATGTTTGCAGGTTTAGGTTCACAGCCACAGTTGGATCACCAGGGATGCCCGTCCTCTGCTGTTTCTTCCAGATGCAGGAGCAGAAGAGGTGCTTCCAGGCCAGCTGGGAGATGTAGTCCCTTCAGCTATTGAAAATTCTGCCTAAGGTAACCTCACTTGGGTTTTTGCTGGGTACTGTGTCCTAAAGGGAGGCTCCCTGGTGGCATCCACACTGGCTGTTTGATCCGCCTATTTAATATTTCACATACAAAGAAACAGATGCCGTTTTTAATATTCAATGGTGGCACGCTAATTGTTCTCTTAAGAATAGCTGTTAGTGTTCTAAACTTTCCATATCATTTTTTTTACTTCATCAATATAAATGTTCTCAAAGTTGATGTGAAAGATATTACTATACTTTTTTTCACAAGTGGTTTAAATGTTTTTAGCCCAACTGTGTTTTCATCCTCCTTTAGTTTTATTTTTCTGATGTGACAAAGAGGGATCGAGTGCATTGTCTTGTGGAAATGCACTCTGTGAAGAACTGAATTGGGGTTTTAGGCAGAGAGTCTGTCGGTTTAGTTTGAGCATTAGTCTGTCAAGAGCCTAAAGGTCCCCCTGCTCTCACTGGCTCAGTCAGTTGTCACTTTCGTCAAAGAGGAACTCTGCAATAACAAGGTCAGTTTGCTTACACATTTGGCTGTGAAAATGCTGTGAAAAGCATTCCAAATTACTCCCTAAAGTGCTAAAGTTAATGTAATAAACACCACCACTAGAGCTGGATATAGGGCTCTTTTGTAACCAGCAGTCTGTAGATACTAGACATATGCATGCAATCCTGAACTCAAGTAGTGACCACCAATGTCGAAAAAAAAAAAACATTTAATGGATCTTGCATGAGGCCTAGCTGGGAAGGTAAAGTTCAACTAAACTGTTGTGAAGGCAGCGGTCTTTGTCCTGAGAAGTCACAGCAAGCCTTGTGGAATTGTAGATGATTCTGACTCAGTGTAGTTTATACTTACTCTTTTTAATTGACGGCTTTAACAATGTGGTTGAATCTAAAGTAGGCCCATTTGTGAGCTAGATTTGTAAAGCATCAGAGAGGTATATAATAAATATAAATATAATACTAATTCCACTCAGCCAGAAACACATGACCTGCACTGCCTCACCTGGAGTGCAAGACAAGTCCAGTACATTTTAACGAGAAGTGCAAGGAATCAACAGAATCTCTTTTGTTTAAAATTTAAAATCTGTCGGCTGGGGCACAGATAGTTACAGGTTAGTATTGAATGTGTTGTGTTATTTTTGTGTGTGGTCTATTATTATTGACAAATTTCAAATCAGTAGGATTTAGGACTGGACATATTAAAGAAATGCTGGTATGTATTTTGAAGACAGAGGGGCAATGTTTTTTGTTGTTGTTTGTAACTGCTGGCTAAACCAGAATGCGGAAAAAAGTTCACAGTCACTTTCACTTTCAACATTTGACATCAGAGGGACACTGATGGGTTCCAAGATTGCTAATTACCCTACTGATATATTTCTGTGCCTTTAGTTTGCCTTTAGATGAAGGATGCAGAGGACTCTGCTCAATAACAAGATATGCAAAGCAGAGCACCAAAACGTAGGCTTTTAGGCAGGTTTGTGAAAAAGATCATGCTGGGCTAGGAATGAACATATTACTACTTAAAAAAATATGTCAATTAAAAAAATAAAAACATTTTGATTATTGGTTTGGATTTGATTGGCATCCTGGATATTAGGAAGCATGTTTATTTGATCCATCCATTGACCTGGCCAGCATCCAAAGACAACTTTATTGGCCTTCTCACTCGATCTCAATCCGTACACCCTCACTTTATGGGCAAAATGTTTCCTGCATCAAATGTTAAGGATTTAATGTTAATCTGAAGGGATCCAACGTGAGCATCCTTTCTAGGGATACTCAACTGAAACAGACATGTTCTATAACACTGTGAGACAAGTTTGGTGCAGTTGCTACATTTCAGACGTTATCTAGGAGCTCCAGAGGGACAGCTTAACATACGTGAGGTGCACACGACTGTCATCCAATTCAGCTCTTATTATACAGACAGTCCTGTAGTCGAGGGCAAGAACTGGCTTCTCAACTGCAAACATAGTCAGTTGGAACACACAAAAAGTATTTAGATTGATGTCAGTGAGGTGATGTTAAGCTTGATGCTGTTGATTCAATTTCCTTTCATTCTTTTTCTATTTTTGGTCAAAGTATTTGGACCGGATGATCCTGCTCATTTTTATAATGAAAAATTGATTAAAGATATTTCTTATCATATTTAATTTTTGAATCAGGCTCTTTCTTACAACATTTAGAACTTATATGTCAAAGGACATGTTGTGCTTTGCATGCAGTTGTGTTGTGTTTTGTCTTAATGATTTATTGATTGGGCAGGTTCTACATTTGTACAGGGGATAACATATCAGTCTTCTTTAACTTGATTCAGTATCGATCGATCATTAGTTTCTCGATAATGAGCAAGTATGAGATTTTCCGAGGTTCATTGATGGCAATTATTAAGCCTTTATCCTTTTGCAAAAAAATCTGTTAGCAGGGAAATGGTATGTAATGAAAAGAAAACACATGATGCCATCTTAGTATTTGATAATATTCTGAGACATTAACTAACTTTTAGAGATGTATTTATGTCTTTAGATGAAGGCAGGCTTACAAACTTTAAACCAAAGTACTTTGACACAGTCTTTAAGGAATGGAAAGAGGCGCAAAAAGAGGTCCATACATTGTAAGTGTCAGTACCTGGATAAGACTAATGCTTTGTTTCTATTTGTGGCAGCCCCGTGCTGACAGCTTACCAACTAATCATACCAGAGGGAAATCTAGTCATTCCAATATGCAAATAGTCCCAACACTCAGCTCAGGATAGCAATTACATTGATCTTCTGCTGATGGCTTTTCAGCATGAAGAGGTTTCAAGGTGGAAAAAAACACACACCAAAGTATATGAACCCAAACAATTAAACAAGGCATTGAGCTTTTTTGGCAGATAATCAATTGGGATTATTTAATCAGTGACACAGTGGTTGCAGCAATAATGGAAACATGAGTAAAAGCTGTGTCTTATAAGGGTTTCCCCTTTTTGAAAAGTTGGCAAGAATTGGCAGAATATACATTTTACACATATATTTCAACATTTTGAATAAAATCAAACAAAACATGAAAAACAGTGAGAGAATTTTGGAAGAATCAAGACTTCAATACATGTTGTGCAAGTATTGCAATGAAAATACAATACAAAGTGTTTGCTGTTTTCCTAGAGAAACAGACCACTGAGCACATTGTGTTCGGATGGAGCCTGATTGTGATTGAAATAGTTATTTTAAGAACAACTCTGTCATGCATAGCATATTCACAATTTAGATTAGATATTTCTTCAGCAATACGACCTTTGACTCAAAATAAAGCCTTCTCTCCAGGTATAGGGCATTTTCAATGACTGGTATTCAAAGGATCAAATGTGCCTAAAGATTCTATTTTCATTTTTTTTTATCATTAATTAACTCGAGACTAAATACAGAGTACTAAACAGCCAGTTCTTTGGTTTTCTTCAAGTTAGGCATTTTGTAAAATTAGATCTCATTATCCCAACCAACCAACCATGGATAAGTTTAATTAAACGTGTTCTTTGTTATTCTAATTAAAATGTTTTAAACAACAGGAATATCATTTCCAGTCAGATTCAAGGGAGGCCCAAGCTACCCCTGGCAATCTCTCTGGACACATCCCTGCTCTTTAATAATATTTGGCAACCCTTCTTTGATTATCTTCCCAGTGATCTGGTTTGGTTATTGCAGGTTGACCTAAAATATTGTACTCTAAAATACAGATTTTATTGCTCTGTACGCACAACATCACACTGAAAAAGAAATCAATATGACATCAGCGTCGCTTTAAACTTACTGTCATCACATAATCATTGAATATTTGATGAGATAGCCTATAAAACAGCCCCAGCAAATACATCAAAAACAACAGATCCAGTTGTACAATGAAACTAAAATGCACTGAAGGGTATATTCCTGGAACAGTGTGTGCAGAAAATCACTTTTAAGGTTAAATGCAAAGGGACAGAACCGATATGGATATTTTAATGTCACCCTCCATTATTCTCACTGAGCCTTAAAAGCCAGAAGATGGATGGGAAGTAACGAGAAGGGGTAAGAGACAGGCCAGCAGGCTGACCACCAGAGATTCGACAGAAAAAAAAACGAGAGAGCGATGGATGGATCAAAAGAAGGCACAGTGGATCAAGCGTGGATTAGATTGTCAGGTAAACCCTCTTATTTACACAGATAGCCTTGAAAGCCCATCTCGTGAAGCAAGGTTCCATCCTTCAGGAATCAATCTTCAGCTAAATGTGTCTGGGTTCAAGATTGTACAGAAACAGGGATCTGTTTGACAGGCGCTAGAAGGCTTAAAGGAATAAAACCAACAGGACTCACTGATTCTAATGCTCAAATAGAAAGACAGGGAAGTCGGTATATCTCACTAAAGATAGTCCACTAAAAATCTGTCTTCTGAGTCTTAAACAGTCACTCTCTGCAGGCTTGACAAGTATCTTTGAAAATTATGGAGGGCAGTGAATCAAATGGCTGTCTTCAATGCAAGGGACTCTATTTGTAGAAATATTAGCACTCAGGTCTAAAGTATCCAGAACTGTATCAACATACACAATTCATGATCCTAAATACAATTATTAGCATCATCATTCCATCCTGTTTGTGGGACTTACTGACACTTTTCTACAACCAAGTCTTTTCTTACGCTCATGACGTGGCCATGTTATACTTCAGTTAATTATCAGATTTTTTTTTTTTTTTTTAATCTACAGGACTTATAGAAAAGATTTCCTTTATTAAAAAAAAGAAATGCTACATTTCCTGCACTAATTCAATTTTGTGTTGTCACATAGGATTGATACAATGATTTCATATTTTTAGGGGTAAAGACAAATCTTCTAAAACTGCTAAAGGGGTTGTCAGATTGAAAAATGATACAGTAAAAATGATATTTTTTTCAATTGACAAGAAAGTCTTGTTGGCTTCTGAGTGTAACTGATGTGTTTTTTGTCAATTTTGTCCCTTCAGTCTGAATGAGAAGGTTCTTGTCTCCTATTTGCCAGAGAAGGTTGTACGTTTTATATGGATGCACTTGGAGTTTTGGAAGATATTATTGAAACCACACAGCTTGTTTTGTATCAAAACAGCTGAAAAGAACCTCTTTGGACAAAGCAGTGCATCTTATCCCTTTGCTGATCCTGTCTTGGACTACTGTATGTGTGCAATGTTTTCTGAAGAAAAATCTTTTCTTGCCTTTCATCATATGAAAACAGTCAATACCATACCGATGTCTCTAAATGATCTAAAAGCAAAGGAAACATTCAGCAAGAAGCACCTTCAGTATGAAGGTATACCCTGTCACCAGGTCAATGCCTATTGGTTATAAACTGATTGAAAACATAAACTTAACTAAAAAATGTAGTTCTTGGATATTTACTTCAGATTTAGTTGAAATCTATTTGGACCGTTATGCAGTTGCCATCATCCATGAAGCAGAAAGCTAAAAATGTTTTTTTTGTCGCCACTTTCCAAGCCTTCAGGGTTCAGTTAACAACTTAAAACAAATGGCGAAAAGTGAGTCCTTCAAAGAAGACCATGAGGTTCTTATGTTGGCAATTTCACATAAGAATCTAAAACTAAAGGAGTGAGCAAGCAACAGGTTAAGAATTATATCAGCTGTCTCGTTAAATGTGTAAATGAAAGAACCATCCAACTGCTCATTGTGGAAGATATATTGTATTTTGCATCCACCTTCATCCCTGTCATCATTAAGTATGCGGTGTGATAAAACATAATATGAAGCTGGGGTTCTGTTTGCCATTTATCCCACATTTAAAAGCCCTTCAACCAATTGATACAATGATTTCATATTTTTAGGGGTAAAGACAAATCTTCTAAAACTGCTAAAGGGGTTGTCAGATTGAAAAATGATACAGTAAAAATGATATTTTTTTCAATTGACAAGAAAGTCTTATTGGCTTCTGAGTGTAACTGATGTGTTTTTTGTCAATTTTGTCCCTTCAGTCTGAATGAGAAGGTTCTTGTCTCCTATTTGCCAGAGAAGGTTGTACGTTTTATATGGATGCACTTGGAGTTTTGGAAGATATTATTGAAACCACACAGCTTGTTTTGTATCAAAACAGCTGAAAAGAACCTCTTTGGACAAAGCAGTGCATCTTATCCCTTTGCTGATCCTGTCTTGGACTACTGTATGTGTGCAATGTTTTCTGAAGAAAAATCTTTTCTTGCCTTTCATCATATGAAAAACAGTCAATACCATACCGATGTCTCTAAATGATCTAAAAGCAAAGGAAACATTCAGCAAGAAGCACCTTCAGTATGAAGGTATACCCTGTCACCAGGTCAGTGCCTATTGGTTATAAACTGATTGAAAACATAAACTTAACTAAAAAATGTAGTTCTTGGATATTTACTTCAGATTTAGTTGAAATCTATTTGGACCGTTATGCAGTTGCCATCATCCATGAAGCAGAAAGCTAAAAATGTTTTTTTGTCGCCACTTTCCAAGCCTTCAGGGTTCAGTTAACAACTTAAAACAAATGGCGAAAAGTGAGTCCTTCAAAGAAGACCATGAGGTTCTTATGTTGGCAATTTCACATAAGAATCTAAAACTAAAGGAGTGAGCAAGCAACAGGTTAAGAATTATATCAGCTGTCTCGTTAAATGTGTAAATGAAAGAACCATCCAACTGCTCATTGTGGAAGATATATTGTATTTTGCATCCACCTTCATCCCTGTCATCATTAAGTATGCGGTGTGATAAAACATAATATGAAGCTGGGGTTCTGTTTGCCATTTATCCCACATTTAAAAGCCCTTCAACCAATTTCCCCACACAGATGGCACAGCAAATGCGATCAGGGATATCAGCACAATTGTCTCAATCACTCTGCAGCCATTTCCAACCCATATCAGCTATTTTCTCTGTGAAAAGGAAATATCCAACAAAGCAGGGGCTTATTGCATCCTCTTAAAATTCAATAGCTGATATGAAATTGAATATTCTTGGGATTTAGATGAACACTTCAGTGTAGATCTAAGGAGCACACTTGCTTTCATATAAGGTGACTTGAATTTCCACTTACAGATAAAGAAAATCTAGCATTACCACATTAGTTTAAGTAGAAACTAAATATTTATGTCATTTAGATGGAGGCTGTTTAAGCATTTGGATTAAAGCAATTAAAAGTGAAGGGGTAATTTTTCATAAATGTTTTGTTTGCGGCCACCTGCATGCTCTCACGGCCATGGTCAACGCACAACCTCTGAACATTTCCCCACTTCTTTCTCAGCGCTCATTTTCAGATAACCTTGGTTAGGCTTTAGAAATAAACCATTGATCATAGAGGTGGAGGAGAAAGAGGTACAGAGCAGGCTGCTTATTTGAATATGAATGAAGTGTCAAATCAATGGGTGACCCTGCACATGCCCTAATCAATAACTCGCCAAAACATGCATGTGTGTTTGTGTTTAAGAAAGCACAAAATAGAGAAAGGAACATATGAGATAAGGTCATTTTGGACAAATACATACAACTGTATGCTCATTGGGTTGACTTTCCCGCCATTGTGCCATTGTAAGGTTTTTCCAAAGAGTAGGAAGAGTGTGAATGTGTCCTTTCCATTCCCTTCATCTCTTCTATTTTCTCTTTTTTACAACATTTCTTAAGAACCAACATAAAGATAAAAACATACTTATATAAGTATAACTTATAACGCTGGTGAATTATTAGTTTTACATGTTCCTGTGAAGTCACAAAACCATTGACTGTGGGGAAGAGCATAAGTCATAGAGAGTTTGTTGAACAATCAAATGACCTATAGGTCTGGACAGGATTGGTAAATTGTGGCATTTATGAAACTGAAAAAGAGAGATGTGGATTACCTCTCCTTTGAACCTTTTTCCATTTCTAAACTGAATAAGTACCAGGACAGTTTTGGTGGCATCATGGAAGTTGTTCCCCAAGATTCAATTCTTTGACCACTACAATTTAATGTCTTTATACTCCCACACACGTTAATAAGGTAAACAGTTAATTAAAATCCTTACCTAGATGTTCAGCAATTTCACGTATTTTTATTCCCACATGACTTAGATCCCATACAACCCTTACCATAACCCTAACCCACATCCCCAAAAAATGTTTTATCAGAAAGCTTGTACCATCAAATAAATATTATTGAACCAGTTCATCTATCGTTTATACTTTACAACATTTATTGAACCCATAAGGGCTTGAGTTTTTCCTCATTATCCTTTGAGCAATAAACAGTCACAACAAACCTTTTCTAAATAAGTCTGTCTCTATCATTGCTAAAACAGACAGGCAGGGTTTAGCACTACAAATCATAAGTCAGTACCATTTTGAATGTTTAAACAACCCGACTTGCATCTCTTTGATGTTTGGAATTAAATGCTGCAGGTGTGACTTCCTGCAGTGCTCTCTCGGTGAGTCAAAGCAAAACACTCAAACCAAAAGAGTCTGATCACAAAATGATGAAAACTTACATCAGCGATCATTACAACTAAAAATATGCAGCCAAAAGAAAAAAAAACTACTATAGAGACACACTCAAATGTAACTAACAGGAAGTGTTGCATGAGAAAAAAATGCTTTCAAAAATTGATTTAATAATTTCACACCTGTGTGGTTGTATGAAAAATAGATTCTCTTTCTTACAATGCTTTCAATTTCATCAATGAACCCTCTAAGTCAGAAGTTTGGAATCAAGATATACAGCAGAAAAATCTCTTCAATGAATCTTTATAGAATATTACATTTACACTTTCAGTGTTTTAGGGTTTTTCTAGCTTCTGACAGAAATGTTTGGTTCTACTTCATCATAGATTGCTGTCCCTGTATGAGATAGCAGACAGTATTATGAGCTTAAGAGGCATTTCTTTAAAGGGAAAAAAATGCCATGTTGAATTGTTCTTTCTTGCAGAAAATATCCTTGTGACTGAATTTTAGAAGCTGAAAAAAGGTTTTTAACATGCGGAAAATGACAAATGTGGAAAATAATGTCTTTTCTATGGTGTTTATTTCATCTTAGTGAGGCAGTAGGAGTTTGAGACAAGATCAAACAATAAAGTTTTGTATTTTAGCGGGGACAAAGAATATGTTTCTGCTCTCCGTTCTGTAATCATTTTTCTCATTTTCTCTGCTCCTCCGCCTCCGTCTGTTTCTCTGTGTGCCCTTGATCTAATAGAAATCCACATCGCATACCTGCTCACCCGCTCTGTTCATGATAACATAGCATGAGATAACTTAAGGACCCATTCGGTTGCACAAGCATACAGTAATTTTAAAGCGGTTCACCAGATAACAGCCAGAAAACTGTTTTTTCCAGTCCTTCTCTGTGCCATTTCCTGTGAAATGTAATTCAGCTCGTTTACACTCCCTAATAATATTATCCCGTCTGCATTGCACACTCATAATGTTCAGCTCACCAACGAGCACGAGGGCAGTAAATGATAGTGGACTGTATGGCAGACAGAGCCCGGCAGACTCGCACACAGCAGACTTCTCTTTTGTCTGTATTGACTTTGTCTTTACAGCTGTCCTGGACTAATTTCATGCTTGGCGGGCCTCTTTTTCTTACACAGGCCTTTGCTTGTGGGTACAACGCTGAGGAAATAAAGCAAGGAAACCGAATGACAGATAATCTGATGCCACTGAACCATAGATGTTCAAATATAGTGTCATTACGGATGTTTAAAGGGTGCATTGTGCTGTCCTGCAGGAAGAATGTACAATGTTTAAGAAGAATAGACAAATCAACAGTCTGTTTGATCCATCACACCTGTGGGATATGTTACAATAAATATGAGCTGCAGAACGATTATTTAAGATGTCGTTATCAATCGTATTTAGTATGCATTACAAGAATTGTATGTACGACTTATTTCAAAATGAAGAAAATTGCTAATATTCCAAGTGATAAATTAGAAAACACAACACTAATAGGATGGTAACAAGAACAGTGACAGGATTAATACGAAACATCTGTTTCAAACATAATTAGTTATGCTATGAGTCACTCTCTTTAATAAAAATGTATTTTCAAATAATGATTAATTGTAAATAACTACCGATATCTGCAGAAAAAAGGCTACTCGGAAGTGAAATTCAAAACACGACTGTGAGACATCATGGACGAGTAACTGCTCCATGATGATAGCTCGTGCTGAAGGACAAAACATTGCTGCTGGTAGTCAAAATGTACATGCTATTGCTTTCACTTTAATCATTCTGTATCATGGCGCACAAAATGTTCTGCAGCCGTAGATTTCAATACATTTTGTATAAATGTACTTGTGTACTGTGTCACATGTTTACCCATATATATGTGTAGCCATGTACCGACTGTGCAAGCTGTAATGACAGCTGTCATACTTCTAGAAGGAATTGATAATGAATGTAATGAAAAGTAAGGAAACAACTGAAACCAGATGAGAATCGTTGCTAATCTATTTATTCAGATACAAATAATCCTAAATGATTTACATGCAGGGGATTAGAAAGATTTGTGTGAATTAGAGCAAATGTGTCAGAAAGATAGCAGATCACCTCCATGTCAAAGAAGACAATCAACCACTTTATAGTAGGGATGGGTACGAATACTCGTACTCATCGCTGACCCCATTATTCTAGTAACATTTCGTTACATGTGCACCTGTGGAAGCGCTGCTTTTTTCTCATACATTGTTACTCTACTCTCTCCAGCATGTCCTAGGTCTACCCTGAGGCCTCCTCCCGGAGGGACATGCCTGGAACACCTCCCGATGGAGTCGTCCAGGGGGCATCCAGAACAGATGCCTAAGCCACCTCGCTGACTCCTCTCGCTCTGGAGGAGTAGCAGTTCTACTCCGAGCTCCTCCCTGGTATCTGAGCTCCTCACCCTATCTCTAAGGGTGCGCCCAGCCACCTTACGGAGGAAGCCGGTTCAGCCACATGTATCCGGGATCTCATTTTTTGCTCATGACCATAGGTGAAGGTAGGAACGAAGATCAACCGATAAAAAGAGAGCCTCAACTTTTGGCTTAGGTCCTTCTTCACCACGATGGAGTGACAGAGCAATTGATGACTGCAGACAGTAGGGGCGACTGCTGGCGGCATGCAACATGCACGGGTGCGCTGAACCACTTGGAATGCATCCAACAATTACAATCTGACCTCCAGCTCTTACCGAAGAACATACAATCCATGTTGTCTGCGTCAACCAAGACATTCCTTCACCCAAAAGCTAGTTTGTTTTCTAATGTTTTTTATTCTCTGCACAAAGCAATATAACTGCAAATATAACTGTAGGTTCAACTATAAATGAGGTTATGTGAAGTGAGGCATTTTTCCCCCACCCAAGGTAATCTTAGAGAATACTATCAATTCGGGGGGAATTTTGAAACTACCTTTAGTGGGAGTCAGGCTTATGAAATAATTAAAATATTTTACAGGAAACTTTTTGAATACTAATTGAGGTAATTTAAGTAGAATTAAGAATACTAATTTAATCTGCTTTATGTAATCCACTGAGTTAGTTAATGTCAAAATGTATTTTCATATTTAGTGGGGGGATGATTCATTTATTTTTGTAATGTAAACATATTTATATGGCAAAGTTGGAATCAAACTCCAACCTTAAGGTTAAACAAATAGCTTGCAAAGCAAAGAGAATCGTCTGACTATTATTACTGCCCATCCCTTCTAACACTTGCCTTCCCTTCTTAATACCTTGCGCGTCCAAGGTATTGCATTACAGTTGGCCCTATCCACTAGCTCCCTTTTCGGCTAGCTGCTGCTTTGGCAAGTCCGACTATTGGCATCAACCCCTGCTCTGTCTGACCCTGGTGATTGAATGGATTGGCCGCTGCAGGGCTGGGAGGTGGAGCGTCAAAGCTGAAACTATGAAGTCACAAGAGCCTGTTAAGGGAGATGTGTGTAGCCTGGTGGATCCACGCTGCATGAAATGTTTATACCTCTGGCAGCCTGGAGGGATGGGAAGATAGTCAGGAATGAGGAGGCAGCATTGGGGATATCGACTGTTAGAGGGAGGAGGGGGGAGATCGGCAGAAATGGTGAGAGAGGTCAATAGTCTTTGAGGCAACAAAGGCATACAGATAACTTCAGTATCACACATCTAAACATTGTGAAGTTGGCTGGGTAATGTTAAAAATCCAACCAAAACAAAAAGATTAAATATAATAGTCCCATGGGCTAAAATGGCCTTACATATACCTGTGATTTAAATGCTTTAGCAAAATTGCAACCACTTAAAATGACACAACTAACCTTTTTGTAAACCATGTTTACAGAGGTATTTTTTCTACGAGACATCTGTTAGGTTCATTTTCTTTCCAATATGAAATTTAATTATAAGCTTGTTTCCACAGACGGGGTGTGTTAAATGTCTCAGTGGGACACATTCACATTTCATGTCAGAAATAATTTGGCCGCTTTTGTTGAAAATTTCACTCTCTGTTGTAAGTACAATTTGCCAGATAGAGCTGTAGAATTGGACATTAAAACATGTTCTTTTATTCCATACAGCCATAAAAACCCTCGATTTTATACATGAAGCTCAGCACCCATTCTGATTAATGTAATCCAACTGGTTTAAAGATGAGTAAAAATCATTCATCTGTTTGGTGAAATATAGATTCCACACGTATATTACATATTAATTGGTGAAGCCTGAGTGACGTCAGCCATTTTGTACTGCAGGGGGCTCCAGAGGCTCATTGGCAGCCGCCACCATGCTGGAAATAATGTTGAAGCCTAACTTTCAGTCAACTTACGACAGGCTGAGAGCTGGAGCTGAGGCAGTTTTTAAGTCTCTTGACAAACTTTTACATCACGTCCACCTGTCAATTATGTCAGCTTCCCCCCTAAATATGGCTAACAGCGTTCTTAATATCAAACATGAGCAGTTGAAAAAAAATCCCCCTTGTACAGTGTGTGCCAGTGATGACATTAACTACATCAGACCAAGAAACACTGAACCATCCTTTACGAAAGAAGATAAGAAAGTGCCGCCCCACAATTCATTGCGGCCGAAACTTTTAAAGCAACTCATGCATCCGAGCCATATCTGACTGTTCACGTAAACTAACGATCTGTCAGAGGAGAAATATGGATACAATCTGCATTTGGTTTCTATATTGATTTTATTTCTAATTAGTTTCCGTTATTTTTTATTTCTTTTTATTGTGGGTGGGTGGGTGGGTGGGTGTGTGTGTGTGTGTGTGTGTGTGTGTGTGTGTGTGTGTGTGAGAGAAGGTGAACATTGCTTTCATACATTCTTGTGTCATGTTTGTGGAGGTACTTTGCTGTTATTTGATGATGATTTAATACAAGAAATTGAAAAATAAAACCTTGTTAATACAAAAAGGAAAAGGGACGCAGATCATGGAAGTTAGCACTGCAAGAATTTGCCAGATTGATATCAAGTGTAGCTAGAAAAGCAAAGTATATTTGCTTGTAAAACAGAAAAACAAGGCTTCAACTTGAAACAACTAACGTGTTACTAACTTAATTTACTATTTACTCATGTGCACTCTTATTTCCCATTTGAAAAAAATAAGATCTGTGTTTTAGAGCCAATGCATCCAAAGACAAACACAAATGCTTATGTCAAAACAGATGCAGAGTCGTTCATGTTTCTTCAACCTTAAGTAGGAGTTTGTGCAACAAGGGATGCTGAAAGGAGGCAGTCATATTTACATGCTCACAGACAATTTTTTTTTTTTTTTAATTCAACGTGGAGAAGTGGTGTGGAGAACGCTGAAATATTTATTTAGCTCAAAGACAATTAAGGTTACTTTTGTGAGCAGCATGCTTTGTACTGCCAACATCAAACTTTAATCTTCCATGGCCAGAGGGCAGACTTTGAAAACAAATTCAAGCTCAGATGGCCATTCAGTTGTTTCCCAGAGGTTATAGTCCATATTTGACTTGAAGGTTTATTCTATCCAGATGTTGTCACTGTTCAGGTAAAAACCTTGCCGGCTGACAAAAGAAAAAAATGTTTTCATAAATGATTCTGTTTGCTATAGAATAGATAAAAAAAATAATAAAATAAACTTGAATAACCACAAAATTCAATCAATCATCTAGTCTAAGAGCATTAGTTCCATAATAGTTGGGAAGACATAACTACATCATATCTCACTATATGCAGGTGATGTCTTGTTATATTTAAATAATATAATCGGATATACCATACATTATTGACATATTTAATGGAGCTCAGCATAAGTTCAGACTGTTGTAATTCTTTCATTCATTCTTAAACCACACCCCCTACTACTACCTGTATCTCTCTCTCTGGTGAGCAGCTGATCATGGGCCTATCTTCCCCGAATTAACCCACTGCACTCTGCCACAAACTTTCTCAATGAATCAACCTACTGCTGTCAAAATGCTTAAAACTCTCTTTTTCACAGTCAGTCTGTTGCTTCAGGCTTAGGCTGCAACCCTCACCCGCCCCAGTCACCTCCATCCAGCTCAGCAGAGTCCAGGCCAGGCTGAAAGCCACTCCTCATCACAGCCTCCATTCCTCTTCACTACCACCAGTGTCTAGACTCCATAGGGGGGCATCCTATCCTGCGTTGGCCTCATTACCCCTCAGAGTTCATGAAGTCGTCATGATGGAGTCCAGCCCCCAAAAAGACTTTGCACATTTCATTCTATAATTGTTGCACATTTTGTCAATAAATAATTGTTCATTCTCAATTAAGTCTCTCCCGATTGAACTTAATTCAGCACCTGTTCAGGCTCTAAAAAAAGCACACTTTTACCTTCATGTAATGTACGTGATTAATTTCATAACAAGCATGCTCCCATTACAAACACCCACTAACTATTGGAACAAAATTAAAACCCCTGTCTCCCAATTTATCTGGAAAGGATGGCAACCAAGGTTAAATAATACATTTCTTTGCCAGAGTAAATCACAAGAAAGGTTTGATTTACCATATTTTGAGTTGTATTATATATCTTGTATGCGTCTCTCAGACGAAAGTACACCATGGCTCGAGGTGGTATCTATTGTCAGTCCTTATAAATGACATTTTATTCCCTGGTTTTCCTTTATGCGAGCATGGGAAAAAATGTGAATACTGTTGTGTATTTATTTATCATTTTTTATGTATAAATACATTTTTTCTTCTTTTCTTTTCTCATTCTGTTATTGTTGTTTTTGATTGTGTGTGAAAGACAGACAGACAGACAGACAGACAGACAGACAGACAGACAGACAGACAGACAGACAGATGTACTTTATTGACCCCAAGCTATGAAATTGTGCTGTTACAGCAGCAAGACATCAAATACAGAATGTTAGTTACAAAACAATATAATATGGAATACAAAGTACAAAGTAAAAAAGGTTTGCTGTGATTTTGCCTCCTTTGTTAAAATAAATGTAAAAAATAAAAACCTGATCATAAAAAAAAAATTTCAACAATTTATTCAAAAAGAACATCTACCTTTTTTCATTGCTGTTATGACATTCAGTGGTTTCCAAATGGGCTTGTGTAGATGTCAGACTGTACCAAAGAGTGTAAGTGTGTGATTTGAGTGTGCCCTGTAACAATCGGTATCGGTATCGGTCAGCTGTGCTACTGACACACAGCTGACACACACTACAGCCCCACAGTATTAACGTCTGTGAATGAACTGCACTTCCATGCATGCTTGAGCAGAATGCTAACAGTTTCAGAGTGCCTTTTTTTGTCTTAGTATTATGGCCTTGTTCAAGTGAACTCTCCCAGTAAGAACTGACAGGGGTCCAGTATTATGCATGGTGGCACACTGTCAAACTGACACATTTTAAATTCAGACATCATTATTATTCATTACTTTTTTATTATTTCCTAGGGTAAGATAATAACAAAAATACTTGTTTACTTGTCACAGATGTTTTTAATTCAAGCATTAACTGGCATTTTTCATCTTTCAGAAAATGTTGATGAGTAATCTCGTCTTTACTCTTTCCGAGTTTAGAAAAGTAGCCTGAAACATTCAAATGGATTCATTCATTACCATCATGGGCAATCTTTTATCTCCTCTGAGAGGCATGCCATTACTGGCCTAGTAAAACAACAAAGGGGGTAATGCAATTTAGTCCAACTTCATTTTACTGCCTCGCGTCTTATTAAAAGCATTTCTTGTCTCCATTTTTGCATTTGTGGCATACAGATGTTACTGTATGACAACAGAATACATGTTCTTGTTTTGGAGTGGCCTTTTGGGACCTTCCATTAGACTTCTATTTTGAAAAGCACTCTTGTTTTTTATATATATTTTTTACATCCTGTACAACTAAACCCCAGAACAAAGCTCAGAAGGAGAACCATTAAAGCTGACCTCCCTGTCCTTACTCTGAATGTTGTACTTCAGGAGACAACATCACTCAAACTGCTAAAAGCTCTTTTCTTTAAAGAAAAGCTCAGAGTTGAGAAAAAGGCAAAAGCTTCTATTGAAGCAAACACAAGTATGAAAGCCTTAGCACACATTTATCCATCCAACCAACCATCTATTTTAGGTCACATAAGTCAAACTGACGGTACAGTGACTCCTGTGACCCCCCCCCCCCCCCGTCAGAACATGTTCTGTGTTCACTTGCAATCTGGATTGTGGCCCATGTGCAGATATGCACAGTTCAGTACATCACACGAAGCAAAAGTTTTCGATAGAACACCTTTTGTTGTTTTTAACAACATGGCAAATGTTAGACTGCGTCCAGCCAGAAAGAACACTGTAGTTGTATATCTTGTTGCACCACGCATGATCGCTTACTGGCTGTCCACTCTGCATCCTTTAAATATATACGTCATCTTGTGCTTTTTTATCGAAGATGGCCAAACTGAAGTGTGGTGCTTTGTAATGTGGAGCTGTTGAATCAAATCATAACACTGCGGGGCTCGCTTTGCGGTGAGGCGAAAAAAAAGAGTTTTCTCAAATGTTGTTGACACAAAGCTCAATATTTCAATTAAAGATGTGGATATAAATAATGCACTGCTACCGCCACATCGTAAAACGAGCTATCAAACTCTGTTGAGTGCCTTGTGGAGCCCAATCAAGTGTGACCTCAAAGACTATATTTACGTGTTCTAAGATCACTGCCATTGAAATTCACCTGCTCTTTATGTTTCTCAGACCACTATAAGGCCTCACACTTCAAAAAGGATCTGCGTGGCATGAAATATGGTCATTTAATGTTATGGACGTGTATACATTTTTCACATAAGTGAAACCTTAATTATGAATGTTCAAAGTATATCGGGGTGGGGGCGGGGGGTAGAGTGGGAGGAGAGACGAAAGGATGATGCAAGTGCCGCCTTTTATTTGCTCAAGAGACCGCAGCAAAGAAAAATGTACCAAGCAGCCCTACATGCCTTCTGCCTAGTCATAATGTCCTTATCCTCATGTGAGGACAACGGAGGAGAAATTTTATTCACAAATTTCTTGATAGAAACTTAATCCAAACTTTTACTGTACTAAAATATATAACATTCTGGAGACTGTTCTCGCCTGCCAGGATTCAACACACTGGTAATATTAGTTTCATAAAGAAATTCCAAATTTTGATCAAATTACAAATAAAATTACATTAAAAGGACCAATCAAAGAGGATGCAGTTGGAATTATATTTTTTTTACATCACATCCTTTAAAAGCCTTAAACCATTACATGTAAGTTAATCCTTACCAAAAACAAAGATTCAAACATTTCCTGAGGTCCAAAGGATTTCATACTGTCCACACTGTACTGACCATTAAATATGAAGCTACAAACAAGACATAACCAAAGTGGTTATATGTTCTATGTATTCCTCACATTTATTCTTTATATCTGTTTCTCACTTTGTGAACTGTACAGTTTTAGAGTATCATTTTGGATAGATTATTTATGTGCGTTTTGGCGCCCACTGAAGGACTCTTTGTGCAATAGCACTGTCGTAAAACACAGTGCTAGCTGCTAGCTTCTTCAGCATGGGACAGTGGGGTAAGATGAGCCAATTTTTACTCATGTTTTCCTGGAGGTAAGGAAAAATTACACAGAAATAGAATGAACACATATACCTTTATTTCAGGATGATCAGAATGCTTCTCTGATAAAGCTGCTCAAAATAATGACTTCTCAAAGAAAATGGTCCTGTGGCTCAATCAGTCTCCTTAGAGCTGCTTTCCACTGTGGTTTCCATCTGACTTTGTTTCCTCTTCAGTTTTTGCTCTTTGATGGTTCTTTCTGTTTTGAAATAATGGGTGCTTCCTGAATTTATGGTCACTTGACAAAATGTGATCAGCAACCTAGATACAAGTGGTGGGTCAACTAACTCACTGGCGCATCTTACCTCACTCTCCCGTACGTTGTTTGCATGTGGGGTATGTGTATTCAGCTGTTGATCTTTATATGATTCAGCTAAATGGCTGCATTGAAGAGGGTAGATTATTATGTTAGATGACAAAGGTTTTGAAGGCTCATAGTTGTCAGTCCGCATCTCCCTTGCAGCTGCATACCCGCAACTCATATATCAACTATGCACTGCTCAGTAATTACAACAGGAAACAGAATATTAACAACATTATGCAAAGAATTTTGTAAGAGAAAACATTGACACCAGACTCTTCTTGACAAAGTAATGTGTAATTTTAGTCTTTAAGCTTCGGGCATTTTTTGGCAGTTTAGTTGCATCCAGTTTCATTATTACCTTTTGAATAACTTCTAAGGTGTTCTGAAACTTCTACAGGTACTTCATAATGAATGTCCAAACAGCATGGCAGAGGCATGGGTCACATTCTACAGATCGCGAAGCACCACCACACCCCCAAGATTACTCCCTGGTCAGATTAGTCACTGCTGGGAGTCTCTCTGTTGACATAAATGCCTACTGTTTTCTCCTCCATGGCACTTACTGTGTTGGCCTAAATCATGTCCTATTGGGTAAGGTTACATTTTTCCTCAGACTTCATTAAAAATGTGTGTGGCATTTTTAAGACTCACAGCACTAAAACAACAGAATGTTCATCACAATCGCGAACCCAAGTTTGAAATTTACACTGACAGTTTTTCACACCAAAATGCTATTATCAACTTTACAGATGTGGCAGTCGTATCATTGAATTTCCAAAAGAGGTGGATGGAATGCAGTGTTAACATATGAACCAGACAAATAAGCAAAACATTAGGTCCTGTTCCTTATTGATAATTCTCCTTACTGCAGAGGATACTGCAATCAGAGGAACACAGAGCTGTACTTAAGACTATGATTATTCTTTACTGTCTCTGCAATCAGGAAGACACATAATGATTTCAATCATTAATAGACCATGTTATACTACCACATAACACATTGTAATCATTAAGTCTGCTGTGTTCATGTTTTATTGCCAGCCAGCTTTCATGCAGCTTGGTTGTAATTAGTAAAAATCATTCAATTGTTTTTAATGTGGCAAAAGCCCTGCATATGTTTGTACACAGTCACCATGTACTCCTGCACCAGTTCCTCAGGTCGGTATCAAGGTAGAAGCAGAATCCTTCAATGACGCACTCCCTACTAGCATCGATGTCATCCTGAAGGATTAAAAGCCCGAACACACCGAGGACATCGTTGGTTGCCATAAGTGATCATCGCCTTAGTTTTTGCAGGGTGTCCTGTTGTTATCTGTCAGACCTAGTTGGCCTTTTTTGGCCAATTCCACATGTTGAATCAGTATCACCAGTAGCCGGCTCGGTTGGTGAGAGCAATCTCTCTGATAGGCTGTTTAGATAAGCAAATCAGTGCATGAGAAGAAAAGGTAAAGTTTAAAGTAAAGTGAAGAAAGCAACTAAAGAATGATAGTTAAGAGAGAAAGCACCATGGATTTAAATAGAAGGCACACACGGACAGCTTTCTCACATTTTACTTTTTTTTACTCACTTTATCATCTAACCTGATCGCTATATTTTATTAGAACATCATGGCTATCTGGACTGAAGCTACAGAATACCAACTGATCCCCATGATCGAGGAGAGGCCACCTCTCTCTGACAGTATACCAACAGAGTGGTTAAAACAGCACTCTGGCGTGAGATCTAAAATTGTATATGGGCAGCTTTGTGACGGTAATCAGTTCATAATATCCACCAAGATACACTCAGTAGTATTTTAGATACAGGTGCACCCTCGTTTTAGACATTTACGGGCATCATACCATGTCCTATTTTCTACACTTTCTATTTTCATTCCTGTCACTTCCGTAGACATGGATGAGGAATAAAGTCGCTCTCTCTGAAAAGTCCAATACAAAAGCACCACACTTTAGTTTGTTTACCCTCAATACATAAGCACCAGGTATTCTGTTTACAAGGGGAAACTGAAATTCACAGAGCAAAGAAGTAAATATTTGACAGATGCTTTGTCGACAGCAAATGTCCAATATGCGCAATTTCTGATGTTTGTGTTGTTAGGACATGCTGTTAGTTGCCAATAGAAATGAACTCCATTCACATTTATTTAGTGGGTACTGGGCTTCTTAAATATTACCCCTGTCCCTAACTAGAGGATGTGAAAAAAAAACCCACACAAGTTCTTACCACCATTAAAACATCCATGTCTTTGTGTGCCCTTTTGTGTGCCACATACATTTTTACTTAGCTCCATTACATCAAAGAAATCAGTCTTCATCAACAAACAAGCAACAGAAAAACAATTTGATGATGTAAGGCTTAGCACACGTAGTAAATAATAAAGTTTTTTTTTTAAATCGATTAGCTTTGCCACTGATAGAGTTCATGTTAGCACTTAACATTAAACCTAACAACATCCATGACTTTGTTCTCTCATCTCTGGCATGTGTGACATAAGTTAATATTGGCCTGGAGGAGTGGGAAACGTTAAAAGGAGGATTAATACCAGCTAATTGTCTTTTCACTCTAGCTGATGAACCATTTGCCTTACAATTGCACTCTAATGTTAATGTAGAATTATACTATTGTTGTTGTTTTTTTCAGTTGTTTATCATATGATGACATTTTACATCGTGTTTAAGTAAATAATTGCCTATACAGTAAACATCCCTAGAGGACTCTTAAGTTTCAAGTGTTTCACTGTCTGACTGCACAGCCATGTTGATCTCAGTTTTTTAAACTGGCCTACGGCCTAACAGCATTACAAATTTCCAAGCAATATTTTACAGTCAACATAAAACTAAATATTGCCTGTACCTGAATCTAAACAAACTTGTTAGGGGGATGTTGAACCTCGAGAGAAAAAAAAAAAAAAAAAAAAAGAAGTACCTCCTTTTTTCTATATGACAACCAATCATCACAAACACAGTATAATGTCTTGTCACAGTTGGACCATATTTCAAATGTACATAGATTAATAAACAAATATAAATCAAAGTATACTTAAAGAAATTGCTTGTATATTTTTATATCACACAAAGCCATGATGAAAAAAGGTTGTTTTTTTAGAAAGCTTGTTGCAGGCATCATTATTCATTTTGTATGCAGGGGTGTACACAGTGTATCCAGGTACTTTATCAGTAGTGGAGCTCTTCACACAAGCTTTTCCTGTCCCACAAATGACTTCTGGTGTGAGTTTTGGCAGTGTGTCTCCTTCAGAATCTGTCTGTCCTGGTGTTTCGAAAAACACTCCAAATGCAAATCTGTGCAGAGATGACGCCAATAGTTATACAAAAACCAACATTTTCAACCACCAGTATTTCTTCTCTTATTATACCTCTCTTTCATAAATGAATGACTACAGCATGTTTTATATTCCGACAGAGTTCTGGCAGAAAGGACCAATGAAAAGAGCAGAAAGCAAGAAAAGGACGTCCAATGAGCTGAAGAAAGCCAGAAAAAGAGGGATACTGGAGTTGTTCAATTAAACGGCTGCCTTTTTTTTTTTTTTTAGCAACCCTATGGTTCATTAATCTAGAGGCGATAACTAATATGCAGCATTAACTCCATTCATTCTGCAAGATCATTTCCCCCTGAACCTTCTTTTCTCCTTTTTTTTTCTCACTACTCTTTCACTTTTTCAATCTCATTGAGAAGAAAAAAGGTCGGCTAAAGAAAATAAATGACTAGCTTTTTTAATAAGTGGCCTTAATGCAGATGAATGGAGCTGGATCCCAGAGCAGTGAAGCCTCTCAACTGAGTGCCACCTTATTTCATTTTGCTCAATAAGAAACAACATGCCAGACACAAAGGAACGCTCTCAGTCCCTCAGTCTTTAATGCCAGTTACACTTCTTCTGTTGCCTGTTGTAAATACTAAAAAATAAAAGTAAAAAGTAATATATAAATGTTTATTTGAGATCAAAAGACTTGAAAGGAAATTCCAAGGATTTGTACATGCACTAAGATATGTATTCACCATGTGGTCTGGTCAGTTTTTAAAAAAAATATCTGTCATTACTTTAGTGTAGCGCTTACGCCTGGTTTCCACTAACGTGGATATAGTACCCATCTATAATATTTCAGTCCATAATTTGAGTCGAGTACCTTCAAACAACTGATCTTTTGTGGTGGATTTTGCAGAGACACTGTGCTAGCTTAACTAAAATGTTGCTAATAAGCCATTTCCTTCGATTCCGTTGCTCGTCTTGATTGTAAAGCTAGTTTGTATGATTAAAAAGAACATGTTGTGAGTCTAAGTAATGTCAACCTTCTAAAATGTGGTAATACTTTAAATACAGGCTTTATCAGTTTGATTAAATGGACAAAACTAGCCTCTTTCCCATGGGTTCAGGTTGCTTTGTCAGGGTTAAATCTATCCGTAAAGAAGTGAACTTCCACATGTTATGGACAATTTTACTTCATGTGTACTATGTGCACTATTTTACTTTGCACTGTACAAATGTCTCATATAATCTGTCATATAAAATGTGTCAGAAACGTCTTAGAATACTGCATGCATAGTATATAAGAATGTTTTGCCTTCTCCTTTTCACCCTGGACAGATGTGAGAATAGCCACCCAGGCTCTTTTCTCACACAATTCCATCTCCTTCTGAGCCTCGGGAGATGTGTAAATACTGGCATAGGCTCTTTTCTCACACAAGGCGATAGATTGTAACCTGCCATGTGGGCAGTGGCCCTATGTGGCATAATGGGGGAGTGCTCTATGTGGCGTGATGGAAGTGTGTTCTGAAATGTACAAGTATTCATGTTTGCCTTTTCTCGCGGTCCCTTTCTCTCCTCACCGTATGAGAGAGGGGTAAGCTGATTCTGCCTTCAAATAAATATTCATTGAGACCAGATCGATCTTTGGGTTCTTTACTGAATGGATCTTCTCAGTCTTTGGTAATAGAAAATTCCACAACATACGTAAGGCTGTTGTTAAGCACATGCATGTTAATCAATAAAGACAACAGCGGAAAAACATGATTTTACAATGACCTGCTCATTTTCATCTAGAGAAGCAGGCATATCATTTGGAAGACGGGTTATATTCTGTTGTTGCAGGAGGAACATTTCTTGAGTACATAATATGAGCCCTTTGTTGCGTCTAAAACCTTAAATCAGGGATTAGGGCAACTGCAACCCCAATGAAACGTGTGTGATTGTTACACGTGTCAGCAAGTACGAGCGTTTGAAATGAAGTCTCCTTTGACATTTTAGAAGCAGTCCTCACCTGCTTTGGTTTCTTTTAATTGTTTGTGTTTGGACCAGGTCATGTGTGAGAAAGACAGTCCAACATACTCAAAAAGCCTTCTGCCCTCTATGTCTGTGTGCAAGCCTTAATTGAATTGCGTTGACGGGAATCAATGGAATTTTAAAGACAATAGGTAAATCCCATGTCTCTTAAGTTGCATCCATGCCTACCTAACTTGTATCCCTCTTTTGCGTCTTACTCCCTCCCACCAGCGATGCGTGGACATAAGATAGTGATAAAATATGGTTTAAGAGACATTATATGTACTTTCCTCCTGCAGTGACATCTGTCTGTGGCGACAACATCACCACTCAGCTGTCAATCGGATTAAACATCTGCATAAATGTATTCATTCTATTAAATTACACACACATTTTATCTGTGTAAGTTACTTGATTATAAACACATGAAAAACATCTTGCAGTCTGCTTATTCTGTGAACTGTGTTCTAAATTACTACAGTACAAAACATTTCTAAGGTGCAATGCTTTGTCATTACATTATTAATTATTTTATTTGTATTTCCTGATTATCTTGTGAAGTCTGAACACAGATGCTTAAAGGAGTTGTTTGAACAGAATTTTGGTTTGATGGTACATTCTGGATTAAACTAAATTGGGAGTGATACACTGCTATTTTGATTTCATTAAAATCATGAACAATATCTCTTGTGTGTTTTTCTTACTCCCAGCTGATCACATTCTGACTCTTAAGGAACGGACAAGTGTTTATGGTCTTATGTGTCCATTATCTCCGTTTAGCGTCCGATTTAAGGCCCGTCTTTTCTCAGTCATTTAACTCGGATGATATGTTTCTCTGAATTTTGTTCCGTTGCATGTGCAATCAATGAGTGATATTCGTTATTGTAATGAAAATATACAGCATCACCCAGAGGTGCTAATCATGGAAGCCAGGTAAAGGAGGGGAAAAAAACAGGTATTCAACAACTTTTCTAACCAACACACAACCTACAGGCACCCAGGACCTTTTGTTGTGTTTTTTTATTCTGTTGAGTAAAACAAGAAATAAAATTATGACTTCATAATAAACATATGGATGATTTTAAAAAATTAAAGATGCCTTAACCGATAGTTAAACTGTTGTTAAAAAATGTGGTGAGTTAGAAACACTTCAATACTTTTGTTTGGCATTTATGTGAACTTGATTGAAATCTAGGCACCCTTAACATGTACCAACAGTGGCTTGTCCTCACTCCTTTACATTTAGGCATAATGGAGTTTCATTTCCAGGAATTTGCAGATTTACCAAACAGAAAACCCTCTCCTGCTGGAGGAGATGTCAGTTAAGACTAAAGTGAGACAAAGACACATTCAGTAGGAATAAAAACAAACAGATAGCCCATATGTTCTCAAAGCTGCATGGACATGTTGATTTTACAAAAACAAAACCCAACTATTTCAACGAGAAAAAAAAAAAAAAAAGTTCTTCCAAAACAAGAGTTTGAAAGTTTTGCATTTATGGAAATCTCTTGGTGGTGAAAATAAAAAAATAAAAAATTCTTGTTATTGACTTGAAAATGTAAGCCCATACAGGTACAAGTGTTCTGAAGAAGTTGGAATACGAAATTTCTATTGGGATATTTTTAATATTTCATCAGGCCCCGACACCTGATCAACAATAGCAGCTTTTCCTCCAATCGAAAACACACCAGGATCTGGCTGCATGTCGCAGTTACAGTATTTGACAAGGTGGAATGTGACAAGATCCCACTTTATTTCAAGATCATATCCACCCTATTTCACTCAGTTTGAGTTTTGAAAAATGAAATGTAAATGAAAGCCAAAAAACTGAAAACCAATAAGCTTTTAAAGAAACCAATAGAAGCTTTTGTGTGAATTCGACAACACAGAACCTATAGAGGTCTAAAAATATTTCAACCACAAACTTCTTTCTTCCCTCTCCAGTTCTTTTCAAAGGTTCCAAACTCTCAGAACAAAAGCCCAGAATTCATGAAAGAAATCAGACTTTTCTTGGCTGCTGTGTTTTGGTCCAAGTTGTTAGCTACATACATATGCATCAGTGTGCATGAGCTGCAGAGAGGTAGATGAGTGGGTGCAAACAAGTGTAGAAAAAAAGTAGAAGTATGTAGGAAGTTTGCTGTTTGGTAGTACAGTTTGATATTCAAAAGATGCATGGTAACTACTTTTTCAATCAATAATCTTTTTTGTTCTTTGCTAAACTTTACCATCAGAGACAGAATGCAATCCCAAGGACCCCAAAATACCTTTGCGCTCTGGCTTATAAACTTACATTAGCAATCTAACATTCATTCTATCGCGAACATTCAGGAGTCAATTTGGCAGTGTCCAAATATTACTCACTACTGGTGCTGTCAATCATTTAACATCACAATTGTAAAACACTTGAAATATGCACTATTGAAATGAAAGAAATGCTACTGAAACCATGTTGCCAAAAATATTTTATTTTCGCCACAAGCTGCGAATGACTAGGTGTCTGCAGCTGGGGGAGAGTGGGGACACAAATGCCATAATGGATATCTGTGTTTTAATGATGGCGATAATTTGGTTTTTTTTTTTGTTGTTTTTTCTTTACAAGAGACTCAAGTCAACAGTGAAGTTCTTCTATTTCACAGTCAACACACAACTGGAAATAAAACAATTTAGTCAGTAGTAAATACGGAATGGTTAAATGAGTGAATTTTGTAAGGATAGCAAATCGTGAGTCTGAACATTTTTTTTTCCCTGTGAAAATTTTTTGACACCTAACTTTTACTTTCCGGCATTCTTATCAGTTTTGAGGCAGGAATTTGTGCCTTTTCTGAAATTCTGATCCAATCTTTTTATTAACATTTCAAGTGTTCATCAGATACATGTTCATACAAGAATTCAATCATTTGAATGCTCCTACAAAACATGTGGACTCGAGAATTGCAATCAAGATCAAGATGCAGCGAACCCAAGAGTGCGCCAAATCACATCTGCAGCAAGCAGCTGCACAAAATGGGAAAATACAGTCTTTGTATGGTGTGCTTCACATTCAAAGACCAGTGGAGATCGCTCTCTTTCTCTCTATCTCTCTCTCTCTGGTACACTGCAGAGTATAAAGTCAATTGCAGGTGATTTTTTCTTTTCCAGAGAACCCCCAAAATGTTGCTGTGGAGGCTTTCATGGGTTTTTAAGTGTCAATCAAGGGGTCTCAGACCGCCCAAGACCCTCCGGGGGAAGTCACGTTTATCTCCACAGGTTGAATGTACGTTGGTTTCAATTCATATAGAAAGTAAGAATGAGTTGTAGCCAGAATGAATACATTTCAGACAAGGGGGACTATTTTAAGAAGGAGAAATTGTGAAAGAATGAAAAAGAACAAATCAGAGAATGAAAGAATAGAAAGTGCATCTGTTCAGAAAGGTAAAAAATTGCCTTTTATTCTTGATTTTCCTTGAGAATAGTGATTATCCATTGTCCATTAAAGGGATACTTTTTAAAACTTGAAAGTTTTCTTCATGTGACGCTTTTTGCATCACATGAAGAAAACTTCTAGGCAAAGAAAAACATATTTTTCTCGTCTCAGGGCAAAATGAGGGTCGGATTCTCGACCATTCAACACTACTATCATGTTTCTAATGATACACAGCTTCATGCAAATGGGTAAAGTATCCCTTTAATAGCAGGGACCGGTTTTAT
Organism: Symphodus melops; assembly: GCF_947650265.1. NCBI lineage: Eukaryota > Metazoa > Chordata > Actinopteri > Labriformes > Labridae > Symphodus > Symphodus melops. Next base: position 9,157,065 of record NC_136705.1, read on the forward strand.
TTAGACTGACAAGAAGTAATGATTACATCCTGCTGCTGTCGCTCCAGAGGTACATGTGTAGATCTTCTATTTTAATCAAGCAAAGTTCTCAACTAAAAGAAAACACTCTCACCCGGCGTACACCGTGTGATAGAAAAGTTGTGGTGCAATCTGAGAGTTCAAACTGTACGATTGAAACGGGGACAGAACATTGGCAATTGTCCATCGTAAATTCCCACAGATACAAGTTGATTTCAGTAGTCTCATAGATAGTTCAAATAGCTTATGCACTCACCGCTCTCTCTCTTTTGCACACACACACACACACACACACACACACACACAATAAACACAAGCTTACTCGCGGCTAAATCATGATAAATGTTTCGTCAGCTGGAGGTTCATGGATATTTTTTGCCATGTTTTTTTTCCATGATCATAGGGAGTAAAACAGATTAAACAAGCATGCCTGCTGTTGCCACAGTGATTTCAGAAGCTGTCTGTCAGTTTGTGCGGGAAAAATGGAGGGAAAAAAAGCACTGAGTCAGGTAATGGGCTCTCGTTTCTGCTCACACTACTATTGTTTGCAGTCTTACCACAAAAATATCAAACATCAAACCGGTCAGGAGCAGCTGATCAGTCTGATTAATTGTGCCTCAGTGTACACTGCATGACAAATAACATCCGATCGGGCTGAAACCAACCTCAAAAAGAGTCATACAACATAAGAATCAGGTCTATATCAGACTGAAATCGCACCTTGTATGTCAGGCTTTAGATACTAAGATTGTTCAAGGTGTTTGATAAATAGAAAAAATACTTGGATGCATGATTTTATTTGTGCCCCAAAAAAAGAAACCTACAGCTACAAATTGATGTCATAAAGTTAAAAGACATTGCAGGGCTTAAAGAGGACACATTTAAAAAGGCAGAAAAAATTACTTGCGGAAAAAAGTAAAAAAAAAAAAAAATTCTCTCTCTCAAATCACATTTATCGGGACTTTATGGCGGCAAGACGAGCAGTGGCATAATCGGAGATCTCCCAGAAATGTCAGAGAAATTCCTCATTATAGAAACATCTAAATATCTATTTAACTAAAACTCTTAGGGGGAAATATAAAATAAGGAAAACTCAGACGACAACAACTAAAAAAGAGAGAGACTGAAGAAACTCTCGGCATGGGTGAAGCTAGTGAGCAAGTTGAAAATTATTTATCACAGGTTTCTATATATATATATATATATGTTTATATGTGTGTTTGTACATATATAGAGAGTACATATAATTGCTTATATTTATTTGTTTTTACAAACTTTTCACTTTTCATCTGTCATAACTGACATGTTCATGGTCAGTTAAATGATAATATTGACAGTATCATCTGATAACTCACCTTTCTTCCGCACCTCTACTTATTTTTCTTCTCTAGCTCTGTGCCCCTCCCCCCACTGCCTTTTCATATCAATTTCCGTTATCATCCTCCCATCTTCATCTTTTCCATTATGACCCTATTTCCTTTCCCTCTGTCGAAACCTCCTCTCTAGCATTCTTTAACCACTTCTCAGCTTTGTTTTTCACCTTTCACCTATTCCTCATTATCTTCTCCCCTCTTGAATCTCTTCTTCTCCTTTCCTTACAGCCTCTTACAGCGCCTGCTCTCCTCTCATCTGCCTTCTTTTTAACCTTTTCTCTTCTTTTCTCCTGGCCAACGCTGCACATTGACTAATTACCCTTGTCAACACTGACATTCCATTATTGAAACATCGGGGTGTAGTGGACTTTTGGACGCCGTTGGCTGCAATTTCCCCTCCATTTGCTATATAGGGTCATCCATATTTATTAAGGTTAAATCCATGCAAGGTTTTTCTGCAGTGTGTTTGGTTCATTTTCTCTGAAAAAAATAAATACAAAAATTCAACTTCACTGTTGAACGTGCTTCATTCCTGGAACAGGACCTCTCATTTAATGACATTGTGTGAAGAGCGTAGAAGTCAACTTTGTTGGGAGAGTTATTATTTAGGCAATAAATATGACTATAGATATAATGAAAACACGTAAGAAGACCTAACTTCTCTGACTGTGTTTGAAGCTGTTAATGTCAGATCCTGGTGTATGAATCTAATAACTGCATCTATCTAAGAGTCTATTTCAATCGTACTTTTTTTTTTTTTCGTGGAGAATAACAGGTTAATTATTGATAGAAAATGCTGCATTAGCTTGTTGACTGTTTCACACTACACGTTCAAGTATGTGGACTGTCAAATCAAAGTAAACATTTTTTTCTCTCCAAAAGTAAAGAACAAAAAGATGTCGAGGTCTAAGAAGAAAGAGAATAGAAGAACAGAAGAATCTTGACATTTGCGGAGGTATAAATGATGATGAAAGGAAGGAGTGACGGCTTTGATGTATGTCAACCAAAAAAGAGATCCACAATGTTCAGCTCTATTTAATGTTTTTAAAATGAACTAACCTGGCTATTAAATTGTTGCTCTACACAACTTTGAAAAAACTCTTTCAGCTCCCAAACATCTCTTCATTTGGTTCTGTTTAGGCTTTTAACACATTAGCCATAGCTTTGACCTATGATTGATAAGTGTGCTCGTGTTTTCTTAATTTTAATTCTCAGTACAACATTGTGTTACATACGTAATTTGGTAAAAACATTAATGTTATACTGTGGTGATTAACGGTAGCCAGCTCACTTAATTCACGTAGAAGAGCAGACTGATTGGCCAACTCGTTTGTTAAGAACTCAGATCCCCTCCCCACTTTTTGCAATGCTTTAAAGGGATACTTCACCCATTTGCATTAAGCTTTGTAACATTAGGAACATGGTAGTAGTGTTGAATGGTCGTGAATCCAGCCCTCATTTTGCGCTGAGACGAGAAAAATATGTTTTTCTTTGCCTCTTCACATGACGCAAAAATCATCATATTGCGTCATGTAAAGAGTTTTAGGCTGGCAGGGAAGAACTACAAGTCTAGTTTCTCACGTTTTCATCCACTGAAGCTACAGAAATATACTCTTACCTCGGGTGTCGGTTTCCTCTGCTACCGTATCCACCCGCAGCCAATGTAAACATTGCATCACGTCCAAATGTCTAATCGGCAAGTGGTGAAAACTTACTTATTGTCCTTGTTTGGATTTAACAACCCGGTATAAAACAATAATTCACCATTTCGAAAGAAAAACAAACAACGGACGTTCAGAAGTCTTACTGGATCTGCAAATAAGTTTGCTTAAAGCTTGTAGCCTGAAGGCTCGCTCTGGTGGGTGTTGTCAACCTGGTGTTCAGTGGGATCAGTGAGTGGCCTGCAGTGCTGTGCATTCTGGGAGTTGTAGTATTTGATTCAAATCAATTTAAAATAGATTTTCTGTTTTTTCTCGGTCAAGAAGGTACCAAAAAAAAAAATCACATTTCTACTACATATATGACTCAATTTCACTACAGATTCATGTTTCAATGTGTGAAGGACCCCTTTAAAGGAAAATGGCAACTTTGAATATGTTGAGATGCTGATACTTTGTACAGTAAAATCAATCTAATCATTTTGTTTTCTTAAACAGTGGCTCTAGACTTAACCAAAGACTGTGTCCCTTCAGTAGGAAGTGCAGGTTGAATCAGCTGAGGTTTCAAGTCTTTGTAAGTGTGTGTGGAGTGGGTGGGACAGCAGAAAGACAAGTTGCACAGCCTGTATCTGCACTCTATATTTACATAGTCAGCAGCTGTGAAAGGGCAGATCGCAGGCCGCTTTGAGATTTATCAGAATGTCAGCGCACGCCACATTAGCCTTGACACCACATTCACACACACACACACACACACACACACACGCATTCAAAACCAAGACACTGATGACCCTGGTGAAGCCGGGGTCAAACTGATATGTCAGAAGCAGTCATCTCATTCCAGCAAGTCACACGGGTCGAGCAGAAGTTGGTGCGCTGGAGTTTCTTTGCCAGTATGTGTATTGATTTTTTAAACTGTTGTCCGGGAAGCCAGATTTTATTTATCAACCCTGAGTAGTTTGCTTGAGTGAAAGACAAATAGAGGTCTACTAATACCTGTTTTCACTTAAGTAGCCACCTTCATCATGTCAAAGATCTCTGGCTTGTGTTTTGGAGCTTTCATAAATCAAATCCAAATTATAATCACAAACACACATGCCTTTTTCTGTATCAGTGTCTTTATCCAAAGTGGTGCCAGATTTAAAAATAAACGCATGCTTCAGTGTTTTGCCTTTAAAAAGGTCTTTTTATATTCCATAACAGTAAAGTCAAATTGAGATGTCAGACAAAACACAAAAAAATGCTTTTTTAATGTTGTGTGCTTTGTCTGACTTATAAAACCTTCTGTTTTAGTGCAGTAATGAGGATGGAACTCAGGCTAAATGCAGGACAGCCTTGTATGTCTCCTGACTTCTTACAAATCCGTCCTAATTGCAGAGAAAGTGGTTTTCCCCACAGGATGTGGAGACGTTTTGTTTGTGTTTTTCTCCTAATGTGATAAATTGGGTTTCAGTGCATCAGGAGAAACCTGTCTTTGTTCCCACTGTGCCTCATTTTACATTTTTAACTTTGATGTAGCTGTAAATGCATGCTGGATTTGAGACACATCTCCAGATCTTGACTCAGACATAAAAATGCAGAGTAAATGTCCCTAACGTAGCTGCTCCTCGAAGCACCACTCTACATGGTTGCAGTGTCAAGCTACAACTTTTTAAATGTGCAGAACTCATTAAATCTGTGAATTAGAAATACAAACTAGGTTTCAACAGTTGTACAAAGTATGGTGCAAAGTGGGTTTGACTAAGAGTCAACTCTGACTCAATGTTACGGACTTGTACCCAATATTTTCATTGTTTTTGCACATTATAATTAAGAGGTGAATGTCATTACCTCTTGTCAAATGTAACCATCCCCATCTGGTACTTAAGTGGCCAAACTCCCTTGATGACACCATGGCGAACACATCACCAGCTGCAGCTACAAGCGGCTCAAGGCATAGGCAATACAGGAGGTCGTCAAGACTCGAACCCCTCATTTTTTGAAGCCCCATATATTTGGTAAAATACAATGTCAGTAACTTCCCAGAATTCCTCTACTTTAACGTTCTCTCTCTCTCTGTCTCGCTCAACCGCTCACTTCCGACAGACTGTCCGCCACGATTGCACATGGGAACAGAAGGCAGAGCATTCAGATACAGAAAGGCACTCTAACTATCAAGAAAATAGAGGGTCTGTAGTCAGCCTGTGAAGTAAGGTCACATTAAGGTAGATTTATAGCATTATACATTTCTCTTTATGATCTTGGGTTTCCATTTCATAAATTTGCTTCTGATCCCACTGCTGGATGTTTTACAGACAGAAAAGTTTCTTTTTTAGATAAAGAGCTTTTTCATTTCCGTGTTTTGAAATGAGATGTGTCCCTGGGAAAGACACTAAACCCTGAATTGCTTCCACTGCCTTGTCAGCAGCGTATGCATGAGATTAGTTATTTCTGATGGTCTCACTACATAGAAACTGCCATTAGGATGCTAATGGTGTAATTGGGAAGGTGTGACATGTGGTGTCAAAAGTACTTTGAGTGGTCAGAAGACTAGAAAAGCACTAAACAAGCTCAAGTCCATTAACCATTTACAGTACAGTACCATTTATCTCTCTGTTTCCTTAGTTTCTGACTCAATGTGGTTTTGCCTCCCAATGAGTTATAGCCCCAAAATAAAGCTTTACAATCTCCACAAAACCTACAGTATAGTTGTGGCCATCTAAAACGTATTATTGCATTATCCCAGCCACACTGTACTTATAAAAAATATATGCAGTAAGTAAACCAGAACCAGAAGTAGAAGTTAGTCAGTCGGTGTTGTTGGTTTCTTTCTTCTTCCTTTTTTTCTTATGAAGGTCAGAATGTAGAGTGCCCCAGACCTCCTTGATAATAGAGGCAGAATCAAAGCCAACCCTGGATAGATATGACACTATACAAAATTTAAATCTTGGGCTCCTCACAGTTCCCTTAGAGGCCAACTTTATTCAAAAATTTAGTATGCCTCAAACAATATGGTAATAAACCAGAGCACAGGTCCTCCACTCTGGCAAACCAAAAGTGGTTGGTCGCGTATAATTTAAACACTGATTGCTGTAATGGCATCAAATTGCTGCAAGTGAGTACGTTAAAAGGGCTACATTATATAAATGATTGCCAAAGTACCTTATCAAATGAATCAAATCTTACCTGCATGAAGAAAATCACAATGGGCCATTAAAATCATGTTCAGCTGGAGATGCAGAGTAACGTAAGCCAATTTAAAGGAAGGGAAATTTGTAGGGATTGAAACCATTGCTTGATGTTTCATTATTGTACAAGATGACTGTTCTCCTTCTGCAGCTGCCTTGGTGAATTTTGGTGTTGTAGACAACCATCAAAGGGTTCTATCTGTAAGAGTGACATATACATGTTTTTTTTTTAGAATCAGATATTTGTTGACAGCAAAAACTACATATCAATGATGGGAGTCATTTATGCTCTACACCAGAAACAAGAGGAAAGCACTAATTGCTGTGAGGGAAATGTCATGGTTATTATCCATGAAGCAGAGATTCTCTCAGCGTGATTTGTCCAATCACTGATAAGAAAGGGTGCTGATATTTCATGCTACAGGAGCGAGAGGGTGTGTGTGTGTGTGTGTGTGTGTGTGTGTGTGTGTGTGTGTGTGTGTGTGTGTGTGTGTGTGTGTGTGTGTGTGTGTGTGTGGCTCTCTTTGCTGATGTTTTATGTCAGTGCTATAGATCAGTAAAGCTTGAAGTCATCAATCTCACACCATACATTCTGCCAAACAGTGTCAATACTGCAACAGCTGCGTGGGATGGTGGTGAATTTGTCATCGTATGATCCATAGATATCTGAGCTGTCCTCTCCTACACAGTCATGTGGGAGGTATGGGGCAGCTATGAATGACACCTTTAGGCTCAGTTATTTCACTGTCTCGGAGGACGACACAACTGTGTCCGTCACTTTTTGTCTTGAAACAGAATCAGCATTCGGAGGGTGCTTGCATTTGGCATGGATCCTGCATACACACATCTTAAATAAATTATGTTCTATGAAAGCTTTTTACACATAATTACTCTTGCAAAAGAAAGTCCAGGTATAGCATTTGTTTAACCACCAAGTTTGCTATCCCCATATGCTGGGATTTCCAGTATAGGCAATTTTAGAGAAAAAAATCTTGTTAACTAGGAGAATTAGATTTTCCAAGAAAATATGACAGTCTTTAAGACAAGCTTGGTTTATACATTTTAAAGAAAAAAGCACTAATTGTGACCTCTTTCCTCCTTCAAAACCGCCATTTGTACATATTTGAAAACAAAACATGAAATGCCTGAACTTCATTTTTTGATTCTCTGTAAAAGTTTGACAATTGCTGTTTGGTTGGATTCATTAGCATAACCATCAGTGTAAAGATTAAAATAAACCAAATCAAATTCAGTAGTTAACTGACAATCTTAAGTCTTTATCTAAAGCTGAATTTTGGAGTTTAATCATGTTGTTTCTTTTGATTTTCGTGAACAAGTGCTCAGGGAATCAAAAAACTCCAACACATTTTTTTCCCCCAACTTTCGTTATTGCTTTTTAAACCCAATAAAAAACAAGACAAACATATATGCAAACAATTTGTACATATTGTATGACAAAAAGGGTTCCAAGTTTTTGCAAAGGACCTCTCAGATCCGGACAAGGTTAACCCAATTTTTTCCAGTTAAAGGAACTAAAGCAGCTCTTTAATCCAGTATACATGTGTAGGTGGGGCTGAGGATTTCCACCTCAGCAGAATCAGTCTCCTGGCCTGCAGGGATGAGAATGCTACCAGGTCCTTTATGTTTGAGGGAAGACAAAGTGCAGGAAGCAAAATACCAAAAAAAAACAAAACAGTTAAAGCATTTGGATTGGTTTATTGGCTCGATACAGAGTGAGATACAATTGTTTTATTTATCTGCATAAGGTTGGGGCACGTGTGTTTTTTATTATTTCAGTCTTTATGCTAAACCATTCTATATAATAGCCTGTAACTCTTAACAAAATGTCCAAAATTAATGATTTTCCCTCTAGATCTACAAAGGTATAAAGATTATTGTCAACAAATGTTTTTTTTATTTCTTCTTTCTAGACCTCGATCCCTGCTGGACCAATGTTCACTATTTTGGTTGGTGTTAATTACTGTAATTAAAGATTGAATAGGAGGGCCTTTTAGCTGACCATCCATTATTGGATATAGGTAGGTAGCTACCAACCAACCAACCAACCGACCAACATTGAAGCGCTGATTTGTAGTCATATAGAGTCAAACTTAGAGTCAATCTAACTAGAGATAACTTGGGTTGCAGCTACAAATTATGAAAACAAATAATTGGACCTTCTGTAAATCTCTACATAAACCTTTAAAGCCTTTATTGTTTTAGTCATACATGAAAAGGAAATCTAGCTGTGATGTATTGCCCCTGCCGTGATGTCACCTGAAGAATTGATAACTTGGCCATTTTGCACCCCAAGGTTTTTTTAGTGTGTTTAACAAGATATCTTTTTGCAAGCCCTCTCTAAATGGAAGAACAAAGGCTGACAGAGACCTGGGAAACTTGTATTTCAACAGGTTTTGAACTTTTGAATGTGAGGCCTGATAGAGAGCAATTTGAGTATCGGCTCCTACTGTGGATGAGTTGAATTATTCGGCAGCTCTGTGGGTTGTTGCTGCTGGGCATCAGTTAAAAGGAGTTGCTCATGGCTCTGCAAAGGGTTTGAAATCCAAGCACTTTGAAATGCGTAGAAGCCCCAGGCAACTGGACATCGGGGGGGCGTTTGATTTGTCTCTGTAAGGATATTGACCACCCGACTGGGTCAAGGCAGCAACACAGTGCAGCCTTTCATCCCTTTTCCAACCGGCCACTGGATCCTAAATTCTCAACTACAAATATATAGAGAAGAAAAAAAAAAGCTGAGTTCAATCTCTTGTAGTGGGAGTAGGTTAATTTGGCAGGAAACACTCTTTCACTCGCAGCAGCTTTGACATTTTGACACTGCCTCCAGTGACACCCTGTGATATCCATGAGAGTGTAGTTCAGTCTTTAATTTTTTGCTTCACTGTCTTTATTTACTCTCTCCATATGTTTTTTTTTAATCTTCTCTACAGAATAATATATTTTGAAATATGAAGTATAACAGGGCTCTTTCCTCATCCTTGCCTTTTTCATTTTATGGTTCTAGAGACAGTCTAAAAAAAATTGGAAATAGCTTCTTAGCTTCTTAGACTGATATTCTGGGCTTCTGAATGTAAAGGTACATTTTTCAAATTATACAATCAGACGTTTCTACTATGAAGCAATGGATGTCACGTTATACTGCTCTAATAAGTACTAAATATTTGCAGAATTGTTAACTGCTGAAGTTTACGAGACATTGTGGTTTACAAGCTGTGGTCCTACGGTCTGCCTTATTATCAGCGTGAATTCTGCAAAATTAGACAAACCATGCAGCTCAAACAAGCACTGCTCCAGTTATGTTTTAGAGAACACCTACATATTCTGAGGAACATTTTTTGAATATAAAGTTGACATACTGTTAATTTTGCATTGAATAAGGATACAAGTCTACTACTCTATTCAATACTGCAATATTAAACTATTCACTGAAGGGAAGACAAGAAAAGAAAGATTCACAAAGTGTTCATGGCACCGCAGCCCATATGCCTCACATAACTGACTCACCAACTAACCAAGTGGCTCATTAAATTTTCCTCCACATTTTCGTATCTCAGTGATGCTTTTCCCCAGACCTGTGGCAGTTAAACCTGCTCCAATTGAGGAATGGATAGCAAATTATGGAACGTATGGATTCAGAGATGGAGGATGGGGCAATCCTGTTAACCATCGCCATGGTTACAAGGTCCAGGGACGCAGAATGTTAAACATAGGAACTTGCACCCTCAGCATCCCCACTGAGTGTACGGGTGTGTGTGTGTGTTTGTTTCTGGAAGGTCTGCGGATCCATTACCCATTATCATCCCGGGCTCTTGGGGATTACTGTGGATAAAGTGAGAGAGAGGGAGAGAAAAGTAGAGAATGGGGACTTAGCATTATATCCTGCAGCATTTTGCTCCGCTGTCCAGCACGCCACACAATAATTTGGCTGACAGCGAGGCTCAGAAATGATGAGAATGCTATAGGAGGTATAGTAGCTCAAGAAATAGAAATGAAAAATTTGATTAAAATGCCTAATATATTTTCAGTGCTCTTGCAGCCAGAAAAGCTATCTCCTTACAACCCATTCATTAAAAGGACAATCTATTTTGCAATTGGTTCCTTTAGAACCAAAATAAATTAACCAATGCAGCAATATGAATGAACCGTGTCTTTAAAGATTTATGAATGAATATGTCAAAAAGGTTCAGAGGAAAACTTTTTTTATTTTTTTGGCATATACTCTTCATTTGTATAAACGTGTAACTAAAAGGAGACACACTAGTTTTTGTCATTTTTCTTGATATCATAGTCATTATGTGCATTGCTGGGACTGGTTGCTTGTATAGTGAAGAAAAAATAAAGGTTCATAATTCATGTCGTTCAACAAGTTATTCATGTAATATTGTCAGCTGCTAAGCTGTATCTTTCAGACACAAAAGTTGTTGTTTAAATAAACAGCATATGTTGTATGCATTCTGCAAGTGAGGATATTTGCTTTTTCAGTACACTGTACCTCCGAGACTAAAGAGGTCACATGCAGCGCAGTGAAAGAGTTCAGAACTCTACTCAAGGACAGGCTTAAACAAATGATTACCTCATGTGACCTGACAGTCTAGTTAGATGATGCAAGCAACGTATGTTTGCTGATGAAGAACCTTATCTGTTCTGTTCCACAATATCTACTGCTCATCACATCCCATCGGCCCAAACCTCAGGATGCCCCTCACTGTGTCTATTCCTGCTGCATCAAGGACGCTCTCACACACCAGACAACGATTTTTAAATAGTGTTTACATCAAACTTTGGATTATTCCAAAAGCGGGAATATCATTTGAATACATGAATAAAAAGTTACTCACTGCTGGCAGTACATGCACATAAAAACAAAAATTGCATTCATATTTCATGTGTTTGAGCAATCATGTGCTTAGTGTTCTGCACTTTGTATATTTGTGCAAAGTGGCTTTTAGCAAGTCAAAGACGTAAGAGGGCAAAACAAAACAAAAAAGGCCTACTGAGGCAATCAGTGTAAAGACAAGATGACACCACAAAATAGTGGGTTTACAGACGTGTTTTGATTTGCTTACAATGAATAACAGTGGAACGAAAGTTGTATTTTTGATCCCAGCATGGGTTCTAAAGTTTGCTAAGTTTTTCTTTGCCTAATTGAGCCGTCATTAAATTTTCCCTGTGATTTTGAATCGAGGCAGCAAAGGAACCCATCTGTGGTGCACCTGTGAGTGCTTATGTTATGCATTATGAAGTACATTAATACTGCATATAAGCTTGTCCCCTTGTTTCCACTACTCCTGGTTGGTTTGCATTCACAATGGTTCTTTCTTTGATGAAAAATCATTATTTGGGTCGCTAAGGCAAGAGACAGCTTGTATCTATACATTTGAACTCACTCTGAGGACTTTTTAACTGGTTATGAAACTTCATGTAATTAATACTGATGCCTCTTTATGAGCTCAAAAAACAAGCTTGGCCATCAACTAGATTATTAACTATTGTATATATATGTAACTATTGCTATACAGTTATTTGAAATTACACAAATATTGCTTTGGATTTACGTTTATCTTAAATGATCTATAATACATACATTGCTGAGGATACCATCATTAAGCTATTCAAGTACTTGTAGAATATGAGTTACACATTCATATGTTTTGTCGTTAATATGTCAGCTCGCATAAACGTGCCATCCTGGATGAGCTGCACTACCTGAGCCACTTGTGTTGGTCATAGCCTCCGTCTTATGCTACCACGAGAGTAAAAGCGCTGCTAGCATTCAAAAGTGACCAAAACATCAGCCAGAAAGCATCAGAACTGTTAAGTGGTCTGGGGTCGCCACCTGCAGAGCCACTCCTTTATTGGGGTTGTCTTGCTAATTGCCTATAATTTCCACCTGTTGTCTATTCTGTTTGAACAACAGCATGTGAAATTGATTGTCAATCAGTGTTGCTTCCTAAGTGGTTTGATTTCACAGAAGTGTGATTGACTTGGAATTACATTGTGTTGTTTAAGTGTTCCCTCTATTCTTTTTGAGCAATGGTATATAAAGAAAAAAATACAACATAATCCAAAGCCATTTCCAAGTGACATAAAAGAAGGAAGGAATGATACATGAACAGAAGTAGATGGGGTCAGACTTGATCAGTCAAGTCAAGTTGTTTTAATGCATAGTCCATGTATTTATTTTTATGGATAAACATCTGTGAATAGTTTCTAACAGGTTATGTGAAATGTAATGCCTCTATATTGCCAAGAAGAGACCATTTATGAAGATTGACCAGCATATTGAAATGCCAGTCACTGCTACGTTGGACTCCAAAGAGTTTTTTATGGCACACAGAACCGAAAAGCCTCGGATGTCCCTCATTAAGATTAAAAGTGAGTAATTTGCTAGTCACTTAAAAGGAGAGACAAGGAGACAGAGATTCTACACATGCTAAAAAGGTAATACATACTCTGTCAACAGAGGCCACTACTATATATATATATGTATAATTCATAATAATAATTATATAATTTCCTTCTCATTTTCCCGATTAGTGCAATTTTCAAAAATAGGGAACAAGTTGTGCATGATTTACGCAAGGTCATCCTTAAGCATCCAACCAATTTTCAACCAGACGTCAAATACAACTTAATCAAAAGTGCATGTTAGAATCTCAAACATACCAGGTAGATATACGTTTAAGAATCTTTGCAGGTTTGTTTTCTTCTTTTTTTACATTATGGAAAGGCCTTATGGACAAGTGTGTTATGTTGTTGGTCAGATTAACTGACTGTCATGGTTTGGTTTCGTTTAGGTTATATTTCAGAGTTTTGAGTTCTGTTTTATTTATTCCCTAGTGTTTTTCCATGTTACTGTGTTTCCTCGTATCCTTTTATGTTGTCTTTATTATTGTTGCCTGTTTTACTTGTGTTTCTTAGTTCAGTCTCCAGTTTCCAGAGTTTTTAGTTGTGTTTCTGATCTTCAGTGTTTTAATGTTACTGTGTAGCTTTCTGCGTTCCCTGCCTCTCTGGTTTCCCTCCTGTGTTGATTGTTTCCCTTGTGTGTTTTAATGTTTCATAGTCTTGTTTACTTTAGTCTTCAGTGTGTTTCCCTGTGTCCTCCTATGTTGCCTCTAGGTTTATTTCCTGTGTTGTGTTTTAAGTCAAGTATTTAGTGTTTCCTGTTTTATTTTGTAATATCTGGTTTAGGTGGTGTTGTCAGTGTTGGGTTTTACTTTTTACTTGTGTCTTGTGTTCTTTGTTCCTTGTGTTTCCCGCCTGTGTGATTGTCCTCACCTGTCTTATTAGTCTCACCTGCATCTGATTATCCCATGTCTATTTAGTCTCTGTGTTTTCCTTTGTCTCTTGTCGGTTCATTGTCTTTTGTCTCTGGTAGTCAGTAGTCATGTCTCATGTGCCTTTGCTGTTTTGCTCCAGTGGATTATTTTGTTTTGCCTCCTGGGTTTTTGGAATTCTGGATGTATTATTTGAGTATGTTTTTGTTTAATCTTTTGTTAAATAAATTTTGGTTTTCCTGCTATTGGGTCATCCTTCCCTGTTTTCTACCCGTGATCGTGACATTGACTTTTCACACAGGACCTGAACCCAAACCGCCTTGGCTGGTTTCTCGTCCATTACCACAATGCCAAGCAGACCAAATCAGTCTTTAAACACTGGGCTTACTGTCGGCGGTGTTTTTTTTTTTTTTCAATGGCCGGTGTGAACAACAAAGTCCGTACAGCTTGGGGCTTGTCGGAGCCTTTATCAGCTGATTCGACATATAGAATCGGCCGTGACTCGTGGGAGAGAGAAACCACTGTGATTGGCTCTCAGCCAGTGTCTCAGAGCACAAGAGGAAAAAAGTGACGGAGGAAAACAACTGTACTGTCTCATGTACTGCCAATACAGTCTCCATAACTTCAGAAACTTTCTCAAGTCAAGTCTAGGGAGTGTTATTGCCTCTTGGGCATGCGCAGAATGCACAAACTAGTTGGAATAAGGCTGCATTCAATTGGGTGTAGACGTTGCAACTTTTTGGACCAATGTTTGTGCAGACATAACACGATGCAGCAGTCGGTTATCTTTGCAGGTTGTTTTTTTTGTCATCTGTTTGGTTAGTACCAGTCTTTTCACCATGGCTCCTTCTCAGAGAAGACATCCGAGGAGTCATAATTGTTGAGCCCATATGACTTGTGTACATTCTCTAAACAATAAAAGAGAAGAACCGTCAGAGTTACTGAAATAATTCAAGTTTTAATATTGCAGAATCTGCATATTCCTGATTACGATAAAACATTTGATCAAGATAACCTTTTTTAAATGCCAGCAGACAAACATGATTGACAGGCAACTAAATGGAAGTAACAGCAATGGGCTTATGCAAACTTAAAATGTGGGGATTTTATTGGCATATTATTTCTGTAACATAAAGCAAAGTAGAGGAGACAAAGACAGCGCGGTTAAGATTGACTATAAAAATAGTCTTTAAGTGCCTTCACTTTGCAGCTCCTGTCCTCCAGCACCTCTCTCTCAGCCATCCACCTTCCTCTCACCTCCACTTGGGCCTTTCTTTCCATGTGCCCTCATATCTTTAAGCAGAAATTACTCATCCAAAGCGGCCACCTACATTGAGACAGGAGAGCTGGAGTTATAAAATCGTTGTCCTCCTTTAATAGCACACCACTCCATCCAGCGTTTCTCTTCACAATAGCTCCAGCTGATTCCATAAATTGAACCACCTTCAGGTAGTTCATCTGACAGCTGTATTAGTTGCCTTTTCTTTAGTCCTCGTGTGAGTATTACCAATGTTTCTTTAATTATGATTTACCAACTGCTAAATTTGACTGCCCTAAGAGAGGAAAAAAGGTGTTAAAATTGCACAAGATTGCTGCAGAAAATCGAACTGACTCACTCTGCTGTCTCGAGTAAGATGGCACCATCAATAACATTAGCTGTGAGGCAGGTCGGGGAAAGGGAAGACAGTTGGTGGGAAGATGTGATGAGCTGAAGTCACAGGTAGACTGCCAATCAGTGGGGAACTGGGTCGTCGTCTCCATAACAGAGACTTAAGTTATGTTTGACATTGCAATTTAGCCGCTCAAATAGAGACAAATGGATGGCACTAGTATAATTTAGGGGGAGGAAGCCCAAGGGAGGAAAATTAGTTTATATTTACTCTTCAATGTGACTGTTTCTAAAGTCCTTGTCAGACATCGGCTAAAATGTGAGCTTTCTCCTGGCAACAACTTAACTAGCTTTTTGACGGTAGTTATGATGTCATGAAAATAAGGTGTCTGATTTGCATTTGATGTAGGCTAACTACTTCCCAACACTCAACACCTTTTGATGTTTGGGTTCTTATCTCACCCTCTGAAAGAGAGCAAGTGTAACTTTAAGATGCTTGAGATAAAGTTTGATTCCTTTTCCACAACAATAACAACAAAAACAAGTTTAAGCTCTTTATGCCACCAAAAATAGTAAAGTTATACACATCAAAGGTCTCTCAGTAATACTTTAAAACAACACTTAGCTTCCATAATGGATTTCTCATGAAACAACAAACAATTTCAAATATAAAATATACTGATTTGGATATTAAATATGGAGAGTTCAGATACTGAGCTAATCTGCTTTGTCGGGCCTGTGTTAGTTTGATTAGATTTAATTGACAGTTATGGTATGATTCTGTTACAATTTGAATGTAGAACCAAACACAGTCAACATAGTAAAATTGAAGGGTTTGAGGTTTTATTGCAAAGCTTGGTAGATGGCTGACTGGTGGGCAGGTAGAGGCTGAGTGGAGGAGATTGATGGAGATAATCTGGTTCCGTAGGCAGACGGAAGGTTAGTGGAGTGGTTTCCAGTTGAAGCAGACCAGAGAAGATGACGCTGTTGGAGATTTGAACAACGGGAAGTTGTTAACATGATTCTATATTCTTGAGGAATAAAGGAAAAAAGAAGAGTCAGTCTATATCTGATCCTAAATACAATATACATTTGAAGTTGTTAACGTCTGTATGACAGTATTAAATGTCGATCTTAGTTGGCGCAGTGTTTGCAAGCACTTGGACGAAATAGGCGTTACATGTGATCCGAAAAGTCGGCATCGTTACAGACTCAGTGGTGGAGGGTTTCATAACCCACTACCACTCCCTGCTAACTTGTTTTAATATGTCGGACCCTGCGTTTACAGTCATGAATCAAAGCAAAAATGCCATGAGGATGTCCAGTTCCTTTTTTTTCATGCAATTCATACTGTTTTCCTGTGTACAGCCAATGCCTGCTATCAAGCTAGTGGACTATGCTTTCCGTTGCAAATCCTTATATACAGTAGATATTTTACTGATAGTGACTTGGTGTGCTGACAATATGCAAACAATCTTAAAACTGTCATTTAAATGGTATTTTAATATTTCTGATTCCTGATTCAATCTAGCTTTTCCCCACATTATTAGTTAAAATTACAATGTCAAATTTGTTCTCTGACTAAAATTGTGTGTTCATGTAGAGCCCCATCAGTTGCAGTAAGAAGCTTACTGAGAAAGAAATGTTAACGCAGAAATGTAAAAATCTCCACAGAGAAAATGCATGCTAATTTATCATGTCAGTTGATATCAAAACAGCTATCACAACTAAACATACATTATTCAACATCAGTTAAGCTCCAGTTCACCGCTGAGACAGAGCCTCTCGCAACCAAAATAAATCACATTTACCTGTGCAGAAAGCCGTATTAAAGAGGAATCTCTAGGACTTTATATAGTACACCATCCAACATCTTTAATGCACCTTCAAATTTACTAATTTACAACATTTTTCTTCAAAAGGGGATTATTTAACAAATTACTTTTCTTCCTGCCTCAGATATAATTAACTGTGAGATTTCATTTCGTATCAGTGGTTTAGGAATATAGAAGAGATTCTAATTTAGGCTTCAGTCATCATAATACTCACATTTTCCTGTTCATAATATGGCTTCAAATTGTTTCACTGCCACAAATGTACATTATTTAAACGATTTGCAAAATAGTGAAATTGACATAATTGTCCGCCAGTGGGTCTTTCATCGCCTTTGAAACTTTGGTCCATAGCAACACTTTTAGGGCTGTGACACTTGCAGAAAGCTCTGGATATTTCCACGAGGAGCTGTATGTGTGAACGCAAACAGCCACATTTTTTCTTACAACTTCACCCAGATTTTTTATTTATTTATGTTTTTTTCTGCCAGAACCCGAGTATTTTTTTTGCAACAAGTCAGAGTGAGAATGCAGCAGGATGTTTTCTGGAGAAATCACACCGAGCCAATGGGAGAGGGAGTGACATTTTTATACTTTCATTGAAGTCAGTGCGTTGACTCTCTGCCCACATCCTCTACGGTCTCTGCACACACAATTCAATTGCTTCATGTCTTCTGTTTGTCAGTATGCTGTTATGTGCTCATTAGCTGACATTGTGATCCTGTCAAACTACACGTAGCATTGCTATAAAGGCAAATATTAACATTATAACATTGTACAGTGGACTTCTTACTCCGTCAGCTATTTCCATCTTTGTTTTTAACGTCAAGTCTTATCTTGGGAAAACCTTCGCTCCCCCTCCTGTCTGACAGGGATAGTGTTCTGCTATGAGGAGCATATGTGAACAGCCATGTCAGGAGAATATCCGGAGCAGTCCTCCTTAAATGATCTTTTCAGGAAGGTTCTGTAAAAACGACTTTCAACTGGCCAAATCCTAGTAAACAATTCTTCATGTTGTTATCCCGCTGGTCATATTGACCCCTTATGGCTAAACAATGGTATGTGGAAACAAAGGTCCTCATATTAACTCAGATTTGCTCTGTTTGTAGTTTGTGATGCAGAAAGGAAACTGCCAACTAGAAATAAAAATTGGGATGGATGGATAAATGCAACAAACCCTCATACATGGAGGCCAGATGGTCAGTGTCTCAAAAAGAAACCTATATGACCATTATAGTGCCAATTTCTAATTTTTGCATGAAAAGTCTGCATGTGCATTATCTATTTGTGAGTCTTTACTTGAACCGTGATAAAGCAAGACACAGGATTACCATATTTACCTTAAATGCTTTCAGTGTGTTTTCAAAGCCCTTTTAATACCTGTGGTTTTATAATGTTGAGGAGAAAGCAGTATGTGTGTATGTCAAACAACACCCTCTTTTTATTTCTCAAGCCAGCGAACCAGACTACCAACACTTTTAGCTCAGACTGGTTATCCCACACTGCCATCTGTTGGTCAGCTAGTGAACAAGGACACAAAACAGAAAAGAAAAAAAAACACACAAGACTGCCCTTACATAAGTGATCTATAAACCAGCAGTGTGAAATGCTCCCTTGCAATAAGAGAGCAGAGATGATGCTCAGCTGGGGGGATCCCACCAGGGAGGCATTGCCAGCTCTCAACGCCATTCTGATTTACATGTGACCCATATCCGTGCACTAGATTTGTGCCTCTGACAGAGGGGGGTTAGAAGAAATGGAAAGAAAGGGAGAGACTGAGATGCTGCCATTTCATGCACCCACCAATCCCTTTTCTCCATCCAAAAAGCGCACACACACTGATTCTTCCCCTCTCCGATGCTCTGAACCCAATCCCATCTGTTCAAGGAGGATAAATTCTGGCATGAGGGAATTTATCTGAAGCCAAGATGTATTTACTGGAAACAACTTTGGATTTTCTTTCTCAGACAGTCAGTCTCTTTCTTCTCCTTTTCCCTCCCATTCCTCCCTCCTGCTGTTTCTACCACCCCTGCCGAGCGTGTTGTCCTGCAGGTTCTTGTGCTAGCTTGGCCAGGTCGATAGCCACTAATGAAGGCACCTTTATGAAGGTGTCAGCTGCTTTTCCTCACAGGAGCGAGCAGCTCTAATTTGAAGTAATGGTTATTGGCTTAGGTATTGATTTATTGAGCTGATGATTAGTGCACTGTATCAGCACCTACAGAGTAGAGGGTTGAAGGTAGAGAAAGTGCAAAAGAAGTAAGGCAGGAGAAGGATAGAGGAAGGTGTATGTGTTTGTACGTGTTTGTACGTGTTACACTCTGTATTTTTTGTGGGTGGCTGGTAAAGAGGAGATAGAGGAAGGATGGGAGAGTGTGTGCAGTTGTTTTTTTTCTGTGAGACAGAGGAAGATAAAGACCACATGCTGTGTCAGCGTCAGCCTTTATCGCCATTGTCCTGTTTCTGCTACTGTGATCTCTTTTGTGCTGAGATAAAATGCCAGCTGAGGATACAAGGATGTTGTTGTTTCATGTCTGAAATTCCCATGCGCAAACAAAATTTGCAAAATGTAATTTTTTTTAAGCCATCCCCATTTTTTTTTTATATCTACAGACCAAGAAATTCACCATTCTTTTCTGATGGTAAACGTAGAAAGTTGGATTCGATGAATATGTTTCATGTAATTGTTGCCTAGGTAAAATTGTCCTATCCTGAGTCTCAAAAGAATGGTCTTGTTTACCATAAAACACCATGAATAAAGTCAAGTTTTAAAATCTGTGTGTGGACAAAATGTCTTCAGGAGTGGGTAAAGATTGATCTATCCCTTTCCTCCCATACCATGCTTGTTATCAACAACAGGCAAGTGCAAACACAATATTTAAGAAAATTGATGTGTAATTGGAAATGAGATTCCATCCACATAACAGCGAACCAGCATACTGTTCTCTTGTATCTTATTTCTCTTCCGGTCAAGCCACGAGTTGCTTAGTGGTAGAGGCGTTCAGCTTTCAACCGAAAGGTTGTGGGTTCGTTCTCCAGCTCATGCAGTGAAGACACTAAACCCTTTGATCACTCTCATCTCTAAATCAGCGACTTTTGAATGTGTAGGAATACTATTAGTTAAAGGCCATACTATGTATTACCCAAAATACACTTCGCCATGTTTTTCTTACTCTTATGTGTCTCCCTAGCTTGTCTACAAACCCCCCAATTATCAGAAGAGTCCATCCTTTCTGTCTTTTGCCTGCTTCAATTTTCAAAATGTGTGCACCAAACAAGCTTTTAGGAGATTTTCCCTTTGTGATGTCACAAATTAATTAGCATTCCATTGTTTTTATCCTGTCAGTAAAAATTACTGCACATACAGCAGGAGGCCCACATTATCCAAAAATCACAAGTTTAGTCTGTGTCCATGCCAATGAAGGCATAATAAAAAGTACATCTTTTTCTTTTTTCTCCTTTAGTCTACATTTTCAACCGCACTAAAAGCTTCTTTGAAGACCATTCTGTTGGTGCATTGGAAAATTGCAGCAAGAACAAAAATCTGAAGGATTAGCCTAACATTCAGGAGATAAGCACTTTCGATTAAGCAGTCCCAAAAGCGCAGTTGAATGAAACCGTAACATTTGTTGGAACAACCAGTGTGCCTTTAAATGGCGTTCTGGACATGTTTGCAATAAAGCATTGTGGTTGAAGCCACAGCTCCAGAGCTGCACTTAGAAGAATAGTTACCCATTAATTATTGAAGTCCTCACAATTGCAGCTCCAGTGGAACTAGGAGGTAATGATACAGCTCGAAGGAACCTTTATAAGCACATAAATGGTTTTATAGACTATGCACAGCTGGAACTTGTGATTATTTGAATTTGAAATGGCCGCATTTGATGACATTTAGTAATGTAGTTATTTTGTACCACTGTTCCCCGTGATCCAAAAGTGTTATTAACCATCAACAATCTAAAAAAATCGTTGAATCCTTTTAGTTTCTGTTTGTTTTATTTTTCTTTAGATGACCTGATCTCATCAGTATACACTGTTACTGGGCTTTTATACTGTCATCTGGCTTCTCAATTTTCTCACCAGTAATCGCACATGTAGTATGTAATCAACTCCAACAGGCGTCAGGCTACCCCTGAAGCCTAAGTCATATCATTAATCATCACATTGTTTAATTACTTTCCTGACTCAAAAACAAACTGTGTAGATAGCCAGCAGTGATTAGAAACCTACATACCTTTATAGTTTCATTTTTCTTTTAAGAATATACCACAGTGCATGCTTTCGTTTCTCCAAACAAGGAAAAAAGATTGTGTACATGTTCACACCTAATGGTGTTTTTCAATGGCAAATTTAATGGCAGCAGTATATTCAACAGCAGCCCATGATATGTTGTACTGACATGATGATGGGGCAGTAACATGTTTTAAAGTTCTGAAATATTTGTGATCTGGGAAAAAAAAAAGTATGTTTTACACCAAAGAGCTCTATATGGGCACCATGCTGTTTTTTTCTTTGTTTTTTCAAATTGTCTTTCCTTATGTTTCATATTGCTACTACACTTTTATTACCTCAGAGCCATGTATACTAAAGCTACCTGTGCTATTCACAGTCACACACTTTTAAATCCATCAGTGATAAATACTCTTGCCTTGGAGACTACATTTTTTTAAACATGCTGCCAGTGGTCAAATTGGAGCTTTTCAACCTTCAACAACAACATTACAAAGTGGAGTTTGCTCCTGGCAGAGTCATTGATGACCAAAATGTGTGCTCCTTTCTTGGCTCACTGTAATAGGAAGAACTTTGACACCTTTTCAGTACACAGCCCTATCTGAATGGTAAAAAGTGAGTTAGAGAAATCCAATCTCCAGCTGAGAAGTGGGAAGAATGGACTTAACTTTTGCAATATTTCTAAGATGGTAAAAACAAGAACTAATAAGACAACTATGCTGGTCAGAGCACAATGACTGACCAAAAGAAATGTTTCGTAATGCTTGGAACAAAGGCAGCAGGAGCGCATAAAAGGATTTCTGTTTTATCAGAGTTTAACTATAGGCAGTTAGCTATCCAATCCTTAATGGCACTTATACAGATTCATAAAGTTAACAGTTTAAGCAATATTTAGAGGAGTAAATGAAATGTGCAATTGTCAGCTGCATAACAGTGGTATGTAAAATCTTTCAAGCTGGTTGTTATGTGACTAAGTGGAAACAGGTACAAGGTGAAAAGGATTGGGACGAGGTCAGAACCTTGGGGAACTCCACAAGCCCTGAGTTTTACAACCCAAATATTTGGAAAAAATACGAATTTAATGAATAAAAGGAGATTTTTGTTTATATTAAAACCTGTGTCCAACCAAAATTTTGCAAATTTGACGATGTGGTGGAGGTGTGTTTTTTTATTATTATTATTATTCTTTGTATTCAGATCCAGATTTCTTTGTTATCCATAACATCATTTTACCATAACACCCATGGAGCAACACCTGGCAAGATCAGAATCTGAAAGCCTCGTCATAGGTATGCCGTGTTGGACATTAAAATTAAAAAAAGTTTAGGGAAAAGAAGTTGCAAAAAAGTATTTCCTAATGTTTTCTGACTTAATACTATTTCCAGCACTGAGTGTGCAAGCCTCCGAGGACTCATAACTGCTAATATCAAATTGAATAAGAACAAGAAATGACATTTCCATCACCTTGCAGTGTGATGTCTAGGGCTTTGGATGGGCCGAGAGGGAGACAGTCTGAGGCTGGGCAGCAGATAGGGGTCATGCTTTCACTTAAGAAGCTAATGGCAAACAGAGTAAAAGAGCTGATATTAGCCTCAGGGAAACCTATTAAGACTGGGCTGGAGAAAATCATGATGAGGAGATGATTACAAAACCAGTGAAAAGAAAATGACTTACAGATAAGTAGAAGTGTAGTTCAGAAGCTGTGAAAGACTCTTTACTAGACAGAGCACAGGTCAGACTGTCGAGTGACAGTTGGAGTATAGGGAAGGAAGACTTTGAAAGTTGCCCTGTTGATGTGGTAGGGGATAAACTACACAAAGTTAGTGGATAAGGTGCGACTTCAACACTATTCACAAATGAAACCATGGGTAATTGATGCACATCATAGACTGTAAATATTAATAGATGCAGCCTGAGTAATGTCAGTCATCTGTTAAGGCAGGGGGCTCCAGAGGCTCATCTGCAGCAGCCGCCATTCTGGAAATCCTGTCTCACTCTAACTTTCAGTCAACCTAGGGACAGGCTTAGAGCTGCAGCTGAGGCAGATTTTAAGTCTCTTGATAAACCGTTACATCATGCCCACCTATCAATCATGTGTACGTACCTAACAAGTTATGGCACTTATCTTTTTTTTTTTTATTACATTACAGTGTGCCAGTGATGACAATAACTAATCAGACTTTGTTTTGTACCAGGCTGTAAACATGATAATTTATGCTTTAAAAATGGTACTTCCAGAAACCTGGAGCCAGCTGAAAGCAGACACTCAATGAACTGCAGGATTTCGCACTTCCACATTGGCTTCATTTTTCAAGACTGGAGGTTCTTGTTTGCTTGAGACCAACATGATATACAGTAATGATAGTAGGAAAAATTCATACCATTCAAATAAATTTCAGGCGCTTTGACTGTTGAAGTTAAAGTGAATGTGTGTGATGTTGGCTGTCTCCCCTCTTCACGGCTCTAGTTTTCTGCATAGATTTCTTCAAAGGCTTGTCACAAAGTGTCTCCAAGTACATCTTGATTTTAGCTGTGTTGGAATCAACCCCGTTCAAAAACTCATGTCACCTTTAAACCAAGTGTGTTTTTCCAAAGAAAAATAATGCAACTAAATTTGACTCTGGAAAGCAAAGGTACTGGCTTACCATTCAAGCATGACAAACTGCCAATGGGTGACATTGAATCCGGGGGAAACCAAGATGTATTTTTTTTTATTATGGTTGGCAGTTCGACCTAAAGCAAGGGTCCTTGTCACCTAATCTCATTACTTTTGTGTTCAAGTGTCTTTGGCAACTTTAACATTGACCAACAAAAACAGAAAAGTCTACAGAACCCTGGTGTGGACTTGATAGTGAGATAATTCCTGGTTTACTTTAAGCACTTATATCAGAGGCGCTGGTAGCTGACTGGGTGGTGTGCACGCACCATGCAAGGAAGCTGTTGCCCTCCATGTGAGCGGCCCAGGTTTGAGTCAGACCTCAAGCTTCTTACCCCAATGTCGATTCCCTCTTTCTCTCTATTTCGGACTCCATCCAAAGTAATTTATTGGCCAGGTTCACTTTACTACTTTTCTCAACAATATTTTAGCTGTGATTAATATATAGGAAGATTTCTCCAGCCTCTATCATATTTTTTTCTCCGATGATATTAATGGTCTATGGTCAGAGAATCACATTCCATTCTATGTTTTTGTGTGTGTGCACATCTGTTTGTGAGTTTATTGTGACATGGAGTGCCACCAGCTTCCCCTTACTCTCTGTCTGTCTGTCTGTCGTTGGCGCTCCAGGGCCAGTAAATATGTTCAGCCATCTGGCTGTCTGCCTGTCTGTCCAGACAGATGGTTCACTTGTGGGCCAATCGACTCATCACTGGTTCTCCAACATTATTCAACGATTGGAATCAATGTAATTCCACTAAAATAGAGATTTCTCCATTCTGTTCTCAGCTTGAAATAAGTCTCATTTTATTTGCTATGCCTGTTAATAGTTGCATGAAAAAAAGAAAAAAAAAACTTTGATTATACTTTCAACCACAATTCAAACGTTGGCGCAAACCTTTCTTTATCCAAACACAATCAAAAAGTACAAACTCTGCTATATTGTTTCACCAAGGATGTAAAACTGATCTTGCAAGTTTTTATTACGGTGACATCTTTACCTGTATCTTTTTGTTCACTAAATAAAGTCAACGGTATTCATTCAAAACATTTCTTTTACACAAATCAATGCTTTAATCTCCTTCTTTGTCTGGTCCAATAAAGCAAACCAGCTGAGCAGAACTCTTCTTCAAAATGAAAGAACAGGAGAAGGTCTCAAGTTTTCAGATGTAGAATTGTATTATTTTATAATTATGCCTCGCAGACATTTGACTTCAATCAGAAAATCAATAATACAAATAAAGACCACTGGATAAACATCAAGAGCAACCAATTAAAACCCAACAGTCTTTTTAACTATTCTGTAAACACAATATACAAGTGTCTGACTTTGTTGCAAGTATTACATTAAGATCATGGAATCCAATTAAAACATATATGATCAGTGCAATTTACGATACCTAAGAAGACAACAATCTGTAATGATCCATCCAAAAGTGGGAATTTCCCGAGGAAAGTTTGAGTAAAGGTTCAATTAATTATCTCTGAGACATAAAAAAGAATTATAGCGTTTTAGTCATTTATAAAGCTTTAGAACGGATCCACATTGGAATATACATCAAGTGTTAGATATACAGTATACAGTTAAAAAACTGGATTACAGAACTTTTGACTAAGAATATGGTTTTGAGCCAGGAGTTTTTGAGGAGTTCTTAGAGAAAGGGTGAAAATAATATGTATTGCTCTTCCAAAAATGAAAATGTACAATATAATACAAAGAGAATATTGCACAAGAGATAAAACTTGTGAGTTCTATCCAAATCCTCTGGTCAGTATGTGAACTCCGGAACATTTGTCATCGATTACATTTACTGTACATTTAAGTAACCATCTCTTTCTTTCTGTCACACTTTGTGTTTTTTTCATATTCACACAGTTGTGTGATACTGAGCTGACAAACCCAAATGTGTGAAGAGACAAGGCCTGAACCTGTCAATGTCACAGAGCCCGGTTCCAACAAAAGAAGTAATCAGTGAGTTTAACTGTGCACAACTAGTGAATACATCAATTTGCTCTGAAGAAAAACATGTGCTAAAAACAGAGTACTGGTTATTTACCAGCACCCATAGCACCTTCATGCATCATTTAACTTTAATTACCTTAAAGCTGCTTGCAGTTGTCTCTTCATTAAGAACCATTTGAAGCTATTGTCAGGATATCATTACAGGTATACCAAAGACCAATGTGCTCACCTTAAAGTACACGTGATTATAGGTTCTCAGATGTACTGTTAAAACCCACAAAATATTTATTTAAATATTTCTCTTATTCATACTATTCTTTGTTGAACATATAAATGAACCTGACCATAAACTGCCTTCGAGCAGCTTAAACTTTTTTTTCTTTTCCATTTCTTAAGGGTTTAAAAAAGCCACAGCTCTTTTTAAAGATATTGAGGATTTTTTCCCCTTTTTTTTCTGTGAGCTGCTGGATCGCAGGGAGAAATCAGAAGAAAAGAATGGAAAGTTGCACACTTGTAGCTCCTTATGCAATAATTTCATACTTCAAAATCGACATTTTGGCTAATAGCCTTCTTTCTGAACCACTTTTGAAACACTCTTTAGCCTGAGATTAAGTTTTATCCAATCTTCAATATGTCAAATTCCATCATCATAATGACTTGTTGAAATTGGTGAAAATTAAGTACCATTACAAAGTTTTAAAATTGTCATATTTTGGAATGCATGTCAAATCAAACCACCTCCACAATGAATTAGTGCTACCGATTGAATAAAATCATATTCCATGCAGTCTTCATACTTAAGGCTGAAAAGCACAATAATAACTTTAAATTATTGTTAACATTAAGTTTCAGGCTGAATAAATGCACCAAGAGAGACTACTTCACAGACCTGTCACATAAGGTAATAAAACTGTCCAACACTGCAGCTCATGAAGCATGTAGTGCCATAAAGTGCTAAATGACTCTGACATCAGCGCATGATTCATCATTCATGTCATCAGGCCTATTATGCTCATCTCCCCATTTCCCTGTAAAGTCCAAAATAAAAGTAGCAGAGCAAAAAAAAAGAAAATCCTAAAACTGTCAAAAAAAACTTTTGTTTCGCTTGAATCCCTCAACTGTCGTCAGTAATTACAGATGTTGTCTTTGTCTCCTGCCCAGGGACTACAGATGTGAACGAACTCGTAGCTATCTCCGGCTATATTGTCCCTGTCAAAACAAACAAATAGAGAAAATATATACATGGATCATTTCTACATTAAAAGTGGTGTATACATTGAATCGCTCTAAAAATAAGTAATATATTACTTCAAAATAAAAAAAAAATACAAATCAAGTACCCAAATTTAAACCGAAGACCCAGTTGTTCTAAAGGTTAAATCTGGATAACATTAAACCTGGCATTCACTCTATTTTCTATCCAGGATCAGGAAATCCTACTCACTTTTTGCATGATCAACCTGATCCATTTAGACTTTTAGGGGTTAGCTGCTGTGAATAGAACTTTGTACTTTATTACGTCCATAGAGGGCACCATAAGAATCCTACTTATAGCAATGCAACAAAACAAAATTGAGGATTTTTCTGCAGATTAACCTGGATTGGTTGACCTGAATTTATCTGATTTTTAAGCCTAATCCTTTCTTTTGAAAAACCTGTTTTTAAGATTTTGATATAGAATTAAATATTGAATAGTTTCATTACGATCAAATCATTTCTAAACAACTGGGCAATTCCAATTTTTTAGTCAGAAGGATTTTTGTTTGATTTAAGTTTTTTCCCAAGCTTATATAGATTTAGCTTTTCACCATATTAAGATTAAAGCATCTGTGATAGACAATTGGTAAAATGTAGGTATCAAATATGGCAAATAAACATTGAACATAAAGTAAGCAAATGTGTGTTCAGTAGATTATTTCTTAGTTGTAACAAAGCCTCTTAGCAAGAAATCTTTTACCCTTTGAAATATAGGTTATTTTTTTAAATGGTGTCACATATTAAAAGGAACATGTATTTGTCTGATGTGCAGGAAAGCTGAGTATTGGTTGCACCCATGAAACTCTTCTCTGCCAGCTTATTCTGCTGTTGACTCTTGTTTGGTGTCGGTCAGTGGATGATTGAAATCTGAAGTAACAACACATATTTGCAATTTAAGGGGCAGTCATGGCAGGCCTACTGGCAGCACCTATGAGACCAGAGATTGGCTGTGTGCAGAGACTTGGCAAGTTTTGCATGGGCACAACCCACATACACATACGAATGCATGTTCCTTACATATGTGGCACTAGTTTAAAGGGAAATAAACAGGCTTTCAGTATAAGATGTATTGCCAGTGAGCTGACGAATTAATCTTGGTCTCTATCACAACCGTCATACTGGAAATAAAGTAAGAAAGGTAAAATATAAAGTTTAATATAAGAGCCTCTGTTATATATTCACATGTGACATCAAAGCTCAATGTCACATCTACCTATTGTAGTGCTTTGAAGCATTTTTAACTCACCTGGTGTCTAAACACAGTGACAGTCACATTTTTCCATGACGGTTTAGACTCTGCTGCACCTTGAACGTTGACACCGGCAGATGTTGCTTGCAGGCAAACAATCAATCAATTAGTCACTGAGCTTCAGGCGGTGCGATCATCTGTGCTTGAGCTAACATTCAGCTGATTCACTCATTCCACATCATTTACCCTGCAGAGGTTATAATAACTGCTAAATAAAACGCCCTTTAGCGCACAAACAGACTGCTGCTCAAAGTTCACACATGCTCCTGTGATTGGCAGGAGAATCGAGAAAAAAACAAATGCAAAGGGCTACTTTCTGTCCAAGATAATCTGGTGGATGATTACCAAGGTAAATTTAATGATATATTATCATATGACATGGTTTATTCATAACTGTTGCCTTTTCTTACATCAAGGAGGTTGAGTAAGGATGAATATGGGTTTTTGCAACAACACATTCACACATTTCAACAGCTGTGAGCTGCTCAGTTGATCAACACTTTCCTATCTGTTTAATAGAGAAAATTAGATTTTTGTGTTGGGATCAAAAACACAAAGCTCAGATACTCGGCTGGCACGGTAGCATTTCTAGTGGCCAAATTTGAAGCATGCAGAGAAATCCAAAAAAGTGACATTAAAAATATCGAAGGAACGATCAGCTCTCTCTGATATTTTTAGTGAAACATTTGCTTAGGTCTTGAGGTGTTTAAAATAGTTACACCCACAAACCAGAAGTTGTGTCCGGGGATCGGGTCGCCGAGGCCCCCGTCGTCAACTGCCTCCTGATCCACATTGCACCCGACCCCTACGGTCTTCTCTGTGGGTGGTGGGCCCACAGGAGGAGGACGGGCCCGCGACGCCCATTCAAGCTTAGCCCGGCCAAGCCCCACAGGAAAAGGCTCGGCCACCAGGCGCTATCCTACGGGGCCCCAATCCCAGGCCTGGCTCCAGGGTGGGGCCCCGGCTGCGCCATGCTGGGCAGCGTCACGGTCCTTTTTGCTGTTTTTTTCATAGGGGTTATTTGAACTGCTTTTGGTCTGACCAGTCACCTACAACCTGTTTGCCTTGGGAAAGCCCCCGATAACATAGCTCTTAGGATCATTTGGTGTTACGACCCGGCTCGTGGAGGGAAAGGGAAGCAACATAAAACCAGATGTTTTATGGTAAATAAAGTTATTTATTACAACAGAAGCAAATTGTGAAACATACAAAAGGTGAGGCAAACTGAACAAACTGAAGGCCAACGAGTGCTGTTCAAATCAAAAACATAATAAAACAGAAGTATTCTAAATGTTTTACATACTAAATCTAAATAGTGAAAAAATGAAAACAAAACCTCTAACTCTAACCTCTAACAACCACTAACTAGCCAAAATCGAACAAACAAACAGCACCCCTAATCCTAGTGTTACTAAACAAATAAAGAAACTAATGTGAGTGTGTCAACAAAAATACTTATACCTGACCCAGCCGAACACCAAAACTAAAGCCTCAAAAAAACAAAAGACAATAAATTACTTAAAGAACTATTAACACATGAACAAAACAAACAAGAGGCACAGTGGCAAGCTTAAAACAAACAGAGCTGCGCCCCGACGACTGGCTGAACAGGTTCTTTTAAAGTGTGTGGCTGCAGGACTGGCCTCTGATTGGTTGATTGCCTCCTGCACCAGGTGATCAAAATTAGTCCTAATTAGACAGTCACACACACAAACATTCGAAAACAAAAGTGAGTCACAAACTAAGGACAAAGGGTGTGGCTGGGGCCATAACATTCAGGTACTCAAACTCCCCCACCACGATAAGGTAGTAGTTCAGGGGGAAACGAGGCAGTTTTCATCCTGGCCGCGGAACACTGGACCAGCTCTACACTCTCCATCGGGTGCTTGAGGGTTCATGGGAGTTCGTTCAATCAGTCCACAAGTGCTTTGTGGATCTGGAGAAGGCGTTCCGTGTCCCCCATGGCGCCCCCCGAGGGGGGTGCTCCGAGAGTATGGGATTTGGGACACTGTCCCTGTATGACCGTAGCAGGAGCCTGGTTTGCATTGCCAGCAGTAAGTCGGACATGTATGTTTCCGGTGCGCGTTAGCCTCCGGCAGGGCTGTCTTTTGTCACCGGTTCTGTTCAAAACTTTTATGGACAGAATGTCTTGGTGCAACCAGTGGTCGGAGGGTGTCCGGTTCGGGGACCACAGGATCTCATCTCTGCTTTTTGTGGATTATGTGGTCCTGTTGACTCCATCGAACCAGGACCTCCATCGTGCACTGGAGCGGTTTGCTGCCGAGTGTGAGGCAGCCAGGATGAGGATCAGCACCTCTAAATCTAAGGCCATGGTTCTTTGAGGGGAAATGCTTAGAAAACGTCTCGATTCTTAGAATTTTCTTAGAATTGTGTCACTCGGAGCAACTTTTAGAACTGACAGACTATTTATTTGTATACTGTCAATCGCAGCTTCGACTAGAGGTCTGAAAAGTAAGATGGTTGTTTGATGAGTTAGTTCAGATGGACTGTGAAAAAGGGCTGTAGTGGCAAAGACACAAATTCTGTTAATATTGCTAACCTTTTTTAAATCAACCTTAGAACTTTCTCCCCTTGTCATGAGATAACCATCACTACACATCAGATAATTGAGCCAGTGGGAACTTATGGTTGGGGTTTACAGGAGCAAATATCTGATCAACAATTATGTTGGGTTTTATAAAGTAACATATGGTTATTAAATTAGCATTAATAATTAACTTTATTTAATTATTAATACAAATTAATAATTTGTTATTAAAGTGAGTTTAATAAATGTCGGGGCACCACTCTGATATCAGAGAACAACCAAATGCCCTACCTGTGTGTTAGGTGTGGCAGAGCATTCTGGGAGTACCTGCAAGGCATGCTGGGACTAAGAGTCCTCTCAAAACTCTTTTATCGCTTTGAATACTCGAATCAGGCTTTTCAGAGAAAAGCAGGCCCAAGTCCTTTGTTTGCCTGTGCTCAACGTGGAAGGCCCAACATTACTTTAACCACTTTATTTTAGACTTCTTGCAGCTTGTGTGTTACTTGTGAGAGTCACCTTGTGGAGCTCAGAGGACGATGCACTGAAGGAGCAGTGTTGGTGTAAGATCTTCACATGTAATGTTTAATTTAATAATTTCTGAAGTCACAGATTTTGCAGCCAGCTGATGACAAAAATTGTCCAAAAAAAATGTAGGCTAGGGTTATGGATAAGTATCTTGGATGCATACCAAGAGAATTACCTTCAGAGAATTCAACAGAGGACAGACTGTTGAAGATGTCCAGACTTGTGTATGTCCATACAAAAGTTGTCAGCAGGAAGACAGTGGGGAGAATGTATTGGTTGTTCACAAAGTTTGCTGCTTCAGTGTTTTTAGATCTTTTTGTCAGATGTTACTATGGTATACTGAATTATAAGTATTTCATGTCAAAGGCTCTTTATTGACAACTGCATTAAGTTTATACAAAGACACATTATTGGCAGTGATGATCCTTCTTTTTCAAGACCTCTGCAATTCACCCTTGCATGCTGTCATTCCACTTCTGGGCCACATCATGACTGATGGCAGCCCAACCTTGCATAACCAATGCTTGGAATTTGTGGGTTTTTGTTTATCCACCCTCCTCTTGAGAATTGACCACAAGTTCTTAATGGGATTAAGGTCTGGGGAGTTTCCTGGCTATGGTCCCAAAATGTCAAGGCTTTGTTCCTTCAAGCCACTTATTTATCAATATTGCCTTATGGCAAGGTGCTCCATCATGCTGGAAAATGCATTGTTAATCACCAAACTGTTCTTGGATGGTTGGGAGAAGTTGTTCCTGGAGAATGTTTTTGTACCATTCTTTATCAGCCCACTTCCTCGACTGAGAAGCAACTCCACATGTCATGGTCTCAGGATGCTTTACTGTTGGCCTGTCACAGGATTGATGGTAGCCTTACCTTTTCCAGATGTCCCAAACAATCAGAAAAGGGATTCATCAGAGAAAATTACTTCTTACTCCAGTCATCAGCAGTTCAATCCCTGTACCTTTTGTAGAACATCAGCCTGTCCCTGATGTTTTCCTGGAGAGAAGTACCTTTTATGCTGCCCTTCTTGACACTAGGCTGTCCATCAAAAGTCTTCGCCTCACTGTGCGTGCTGATGTACTTACACCTGCCTGTTGCCATTCCTGACAGGCTCTGCACTGGTGATGGCAATATCCTGCAGCTGAATCAACTTCAGGAGATGGTCCTGCCACTTGCTAGACTTGAATGGGTGCCCTGAAGCCTCCTTTACAGTCATTGAACCTATCTGCATTAACTTCCAATGATCTGAAAAATTGTTCATTTAGGTGCAATCTTACTAGCAGCAATATCCTTGTCTATGATACCCTTTTTGTGCAAAGCAATGATGACTGCATGTGTTACCTTGCAGGAAACCATGGTAACAGAGGAAGAACAATGATTTCAAGCACAACTCTCCTTTTAAAGTTTCAAGCTTCAAGTCTGTTATTGTAACACAATCAGCATGACGGAGTGATCTCCAGACCTGTCTTGGTCAATGCTCTCACTTGTGATAACGAGAGAATCACTGACATGATGTCAGCTGGTTCTTTTGTGGCAAGGCTGAAATGCAGAGGAAATTTTTTTGGGGGGGGATTAGGTAAATTATTATGGTGAAGAGGGACTTTGCAGTTAATTGCAATTCATCTATGATCACTCTTCACAACATTCCAGAGTATGCGCAAACTGCCATCATAAATGTTGAGACATTTTACACTTTTGGATACTACTGTAGATCCATCCAAAGCTATATTTCAGTGGCACACTTGATCTTAAACTCTATCATAGTTTGGATTTGTTGTAGTTGTAAATGTTGGATGAACAGTGAGGCTGAATGATGGGAATCATACTAGTGAAGTTAACAACAAACACTTTCATGTTGTTTATTTATGCCATAAGCTACAATATGCAAATTAACTGTAAACACGTTGTGTATCCTCCTTTTAAAATTGAAAGACGTGACCTTAATATTTTCATAGCTTCTCGGCCTTTTGGCTAAGATCAACTCAGGACCGCCTGTTGGGGGCAGCCCACTCGCTCAGAGTGTAAACACCTTATTTCCCTTCAGGGATCAATACTATTGGATTTGAAATGTTGGAATGCAGTCGTCACTGATGAAGGATTTAATGACAGATTTTTTTTTTATTTTCACAAAACTGATGCCGTTTTGTTGTCCATCATCAACGTTTGAAAATGTACAATCTAAAATTAGGGTGTATAAATAAATCAACACATAATTTACATCATTGTAAGTGCTCAGAAGATTCATGTTGAGAAATGTACTTGCAAATTGATTCTCTTTCAGGTGTTAAATCACCTCTGTTGCAGCTAAATTCCTTTGAGAATGTCAGGCAGCAGACTATTTTAGAAATTGATATATTGTTTTGGAAAAGTCTGAAACAGAAGTAAAATGAGTAATGGGAATAAATTTGCAGCCAGGCAGGCTGCAGAGGAAGCGGGATGAGTGTGCATGACAGACTGAGCCTCCACCCACATTAAGCTTAACATTAAACTGTACAGTATTTGATTTTCAGGTCAACTGTAATTTCACAGGAAAAGCCCCAAAATATATGTAACAAAAAGTGTGAATAGGACTTTAAAGATATGAGAATAGATACTGAGGAGAGGAAAATAGTCGTTTAGCTCCCATCTCTATCAATACCCATCAGCGTGCTCCACTTGGAATGTGAGAATGAACTTAACTAGATCCACTATCTCAACACAGGCATTTTAATGAGCCTCAGTTGCTTTATTCAAAGAACATTCATTTACAGTCACATAAAAAGAAAAATTAAACCAATAGCTCTCACAAGGACATGTACACGGTCCCATTTTATATCACAACACATCAACTCACAAATTTCGACTTTACAATTCAACCATAAAGAATCATCAAACACGGGGCATGATAGAAAACTGTCCATTGTGCCATTGGGTGGTATACACCCGAGGTTTGCCTTGATGTTGAGAGTGGTGTGAGAGCTGTATCTCAGACGTGGGAAAGATGTAAATCTTGGGACACGTAATCAGTGGTGTATCTTTGAATCGGGGTGTTTCGGCCTTTCAACACCAAACGAGGGGAGTCGGATCATCCAAGCGAACTCTGAGTCAAATCAAATCAGTTACTCATCAGGGACTCACATTATCAAAAGTGTAAGAAACAACCAGTCTAACATATCATCAAAAGGGTAGGAAACATATTTTATCAATAAAGTAGGTCATGCACTTGGATGCTTGATTTATTCAAAGAGCATTTATTTACAGTCACATGAAGAGAAACATTAAACCAATAACTCACACTTTGACATGCGCACTGTCCCATTTTATATAACACATCAACTCACAAATTTCAACTATACAATTCAACTGAACACAAACAAGACACAGTATTACTGTGGAGGGTTACTCCACAGTACCACTGTGTCCCGTGAGTGTTTTTCTGTGAACTCCAGGGTTATAACCAGTGTCATGTGACTAAAATGTAATCCAGGGTTAAAAAATCTAATTTAACGTATCTACTGCAGCAACTAGAGCAAATAGATAAGCACAGAGAAGAAAGGGCCACCATGGATGATGAGGCAATGAGATTTTGCATCAGTACTGCAGGCATTCTCTGGAAACTTCACCCAAGGGAAACCTCCAGACTTCAGTCAACAAAATTATTATTTTTGCTTAACTTTATTCATTGAGAACATGTTTTCAATTGTCTTTTTTTAAGCTTTTCCTTGGTTATAACATTATTTTTTTCAAATTAATATTTAAGAATGTGAATATTTAACATTTATAAACCCGTGTATGTCATGACACTTACGGAGCGACCCCTGTCCAGCAAACACAAGAAAGTGCTCTTGCGTCTAACAGAAGCCGTGGGGTCCTTCAGAATTGGTGAGAACATTTTGGAACTGTAAAACACTCAGTTCAACAAGTGTTTTGGATGTGGGTTCTGTTTACACACTGGTACTCTTGTTGAGAAACAAGTGAAGTACACAGTGACTGCCAGAGAATATCCTGACAGAGATGCTGGGCAAATGCTTGCAGTTATGGAGCAAGCTTGATCGCAAAAAAAGTCTCCAAGGAGTGAAAGACCCGTCCCCACTCATGAACACACCTTTTTATGACACAGTGTGGGGTTTAATACCTGACAATATGCATGCTATGTTACTTGGGGTCTCTTAACAGCTTACAGAGCTTCTGTTGGACAGCAGTTATCAAGCATTTTATATTGGTAGGCCCAACACCATGACGCTGCCAGAAAATAGGATCAAGGATATAAAGCCACCATATCTTCAAACAGAAGTTATCATCGGTCCAAAAGAAAGCTAAAAAGTTGGTCATGCTGCAACGAGAGTTTGGTTGAGTGAGTGTGCTTTTTTTATAGGACACATTGTCTTGATGTAATTTTTAGAGAGATGTGAGGAAACATCAGTAAACCATTGTGTTATGTGCCTATTGCAAATAACAGAGGTAAAACTATAGTCTATGATCTTATGGTTGCAAAGGCAATTTGTTACAGTAGAGGAGCTTCAGAGGCGATGCTCTGCACCAGAAAAGTTCTCAAAGAGAAAGAAAAAGAAGGGTTGAGGTGTGAATTATTCTGGAATAGGGAATAAATGTTTTAGAAGGTAGTTCAATGAGGTCATAGTGGAGACATCTAGAGTTAGATGTTAGTTGTGGTGAAAATACGAGTACATCAGTTTTATTAAGCCATTAATGCTACATTACTAACATGTTTAGTGCCTTATTTACTCATTGGTTCCTTTTTAGTTCACAGGAGTGCCAAGGTCTTGTTAAGACCTGGAATATCTGACCAAGGTCTTCCAAGAGGAAGATAGAATGATTTGAGGTAATCTATGTGTCATGGTTTGGTTTGGTTCTGTGTTTCGTCTTGTTTTAATTTTCTATCCTTAGTGTTCAGTTTTGTTTCCTAGTATGATTGTTTCTCTGTATCCTTGTGTCCTTCTATGTTGGCTTTGGTTTGGTTTGTTTCCTGTTTAATTTGTGTGTATGATTCCTGGTGTTTAGTCTTTAGTCTTTAGTGTTTCTAGTTTTGTAATGTCTTCTGCCTGTGCTTTCTTACATCCTTTAGTTCCTTGTGTTCCATGTTTTACCTAGTAGTTTTCAGTGTTGTCTGGTTTCCTGCCTCTCTGTGTTTCCCTCCTGTCTTGATTACCCTGATTGTAATCAACTGTCTGATTGGTCTCACCTGTGTCTGATTGCCCTGTCTATATAGTCTCCAATCCAACTTTATTTAATTAAGCACTTTAAAACAACCATAGCTGACCAAAGTGCTGTACAATAAATTAACAAAAAGTTAAAAAGGGATAATACACAACACACAATAATTTAAAAGATATAAAAACATGACTCATGGTATGCTGTAAAATAAATAAAATACATACAATAAATAAAATCATCATCTTACTCGGTGTCAAAGGCCAGGGAGAAAAGATGGGTTTTAAGAAGTGATTTAAAAACAGAGAAGGAGCCTGTTTAAGGTGCTGAGGCAGATCGTTCCATAGTTTATGAGCTGCAACAGAAAACGCACGGTCCCCTCTGAGCTTCCGTTTTGTTTTGGGCAATCTCAGGATCAGCTGACCTGAGGGTGCGGGTCGGTGTGTAAGAGTGTAGAAGCTCAGAGAGGTAGGGCAGGGCAAGACCATTGAGGGATTTAAAAACAAATAAAATAATTTTAAAATGGATCCTAAAATGTACAGGCAACCAGTGGAGGGAGGCTAAAATGGGGGTAATGTGGTCATATTTACGAGTGCCAGTTAAAAGACGTGCAGACACATTTTGTACCATCTGGAGATGGAGGACCCACTAACCCCCACATACAATGCATTACAGTAATCCAGCCGAGTGGTTACAAAGGCGTGGATTACTGTCTCAAAGTGCTGCCTCGGAAGAATTGGCTTTATTTTGGCCAGCTGCCTCAAGTGAAAAAAGCTTGATTTGACAACAGCCTTGATTTGATTGTCAAGCTTAAGCTCAGGGTCCATTTTAACCCCTAGGTTTGTGATGGACTGCTTGGTATACTGGGCCAAGGAACCCAGATCCACAGGAGGGGCCCCAGAGGCACCACCAAAAACCATCACTTCTGTTTCATTATCATTAAAATGTAAAAATAGATTGTGTTCTTGAGAAAGTTTTGGGTTTTGTTTAATAGTCTCTGTGTGTTCATAACCTCTTGTCGGATCATTGTCTTTTGGAGTCTGTTAGTGTGGTCATGTTTGTTCTGAGCCTGTCGTTTCATCTCCCTGCTCCCTGGATTTACTTTGTTTCTCCTTTTTGGACTTTTGGACTTTGTTTTTGAGTAAGTTTTTGCTTTTGTTTAATACATTTTTATTTATCTGCATTTGGGTCCTCCTTCCCTGTTTTCCGCCACATAACCGTGACACTATGCATGCAGATATCCATTTCCTTTCACTCTTTTTTTGTCTTTCTCCTTGTGAACTTGACATCATAATATTGTTATGGCTGTGCTTAAACTCAATTGCTTACGTCTTGTACTGTATAAACTTGTCTCAGACAATACTTTTGTTTTGAGTGCTGAACTACTGGGACATTGAAAAAGTACTAAGCCAGCACATGGTGACATAAGTGACGCACACCCTGGGACCTGAAGTGTTCCATGTTGCTTTTAACATAATTAAAGAGTGCCTTCAAGCAAAAAAAGGAGGACTCTTCAGTCTTTAAATCATACAGAATTGTTGTTCAGTTACATGTGCACCAAATGTGGTCAGCAAGTTTACCCAGGGCGATGTGCTCGGTTCTGCCGGTGAGTTATGAAGAGAACCAGTTTTGTGTGCGTTTCCTATGAGTCCAGTGGTGTATTGCAGGCGGTGGGGGAGGATGGCGTGGTCGACTGTATCTAAGGCGGCTGTAAGATCCAAGAGGATGACAAGTGATGGGGTACCGGTGTCTGCTGCCATCAGGAGGCCGTTGGTGACCATGACCAAATCAGTTTCTGTACTATGGCAAGGGTGGAAACCAGACTGAAATTTCTCAAACAGATTATTGTGAATGAGGTGATCCTGAAGTCGAACTGCAACAGTTTTCTCCAGAGCCTTTGAAAGAAACGGGAGATTGGAGATGGGCCTGTAGTTGGAGAAAACTTCTGGATCCAGGGTGGGTTTTTTCAGTAGTGGTCTGATGACAGCAGTTTTTAATGCAGGTGGGATATGGCCAGCCAGGAAGGAGGGGTTTATGACTTTAGTGATGAATGGAGAAACAGCAGAGATGTTGGACTTCAGTGGGGCTGAGGGGAAGGGGTCCAGTGCACAGTTGGACGGCTTCAGTTTTCTGATGATGGCCTCCACCTCTTCCTGTGTGACGTTGGAAGGAGCAGAGGGGCTGGACAGTCTCAGGGAGTGGGTCAACAGTTCTGTTTGCTCTGTATGCCTGTTTGTGAACAGTCAGTCCAGACGTCTTGAGCCGCCGCGGAAGGACCCGCCTAGCAGCCTTCATCTTTCGCAGCTCGCTATTGTGCGCGAAAAGGAGACTGACCTGGATGTTAAGGGGGCGTGGAGGTCCAGGAGACTGCTCAGGGACTGGTTGTAAAAATCCACTGAGTCAGTAACAGAGAGGCAGTTAGCGGAGCTAGAGCAGAGACGTTGAAGATCCTGAGCCAGGCTATCTGTGTAGATGAAAAACATGTATCACTTAAAATAGCTAGCCAACAAGCAGAGAACTGTGGTTAAGTCACAGATGAGCTGGTGTTGAGGAGAGAGGAAAGTTTGAAAGGATACAGGTGGTAAACGAGCTTGGTAAGTCAGCAGGAAAACAGATGTTCAGGGAAGGCATAATCATCTTTTATTCAGATTTGCATCTTTTAAATATTTAATAAATCAATAGATTAATAGATGTGCCTGGGCCCTTTTTCTGCATGTCATCTTCTACTCTTCACTGCACACATTCTCTGTCTCACTTCTCGCTGTCCCATCCAGTAAACGCAAAAAGGCCTCCAATAAAACTTATAGAAGAAAACCAATATAAGACAAATACTTGCAGTAGCTTTTGTGAACAACAATTCAATCATACTTTTTATTTGAGTCTGAAAGTAATTTTGTGATTTTTAAATCTAAAGTCCACAACCAATTTGATCACGCACTGGGTCCAGCCCTCTGACCGCATTATGAGCATATAAACTTGTGGCTCGTTGTTGCGTTTCTTGAATGCCATCAACCATTTTTAATGATGTGTAAAGTTATGATTATTTATCGTAATGAGTCCAGTGAAAGGAGCTTCTGATTAAAGGAAAGCTCACTCTGGGCTTCCTGGGACTCATACAACTCTTCACCATGTGAGCTTCAGGTGTAGCTCCTCCTATTCCTAAATTTCCTTGAGGTAGTCATCCCAAAAGGATCACTCAGTTCTGTCAACACTTAAACTGATATCATAAATTAAATTCTCATTAATGAGAATTAGTCGAGGAAAATGAGAAAACCGTTGGTGTTTGTTGACATCAAACAACATGAAAGCAGCAGCACGTAGTGCCAAAGGGCACTTGAATGACATTGTACACCGTGCACACTGCAATTTCAAAACAGTATACCGTTCAGCCATAAACAACATAGACACTATATTGTTGGGTCTTACTTAGTTTTGTATTTCAGAGTTTAAGTTTACATGTTTTAATTCCTATTGTTTGCCTTGTGTCTTATCTAAATGTTTCCTAGTGTAATCTTTCGTGTTTCCCGTTTTATTTTGTATTCTGTTATCCGAGCGTTATCTATGTTCTTGTGTGACTTCATGTTACATTCTTAAGTGTCTTCAGTATTTTATGATTTATTTTGTAATTGTCCTCAGAATAGATGCGCTTTTGTCTTGCGTTTATTCCTTCCTCTGTGTGTTGTCCTCCAGTGATTGTTGGTTGCAGATGACCACAACTCTTACCCATGAGGCCTTGTGCTCTCTCCCTACGATGCTCTCTCAGCCGGTTATCAACTGTAATAGCTAGAGCTATGAGCTCCTGGAGGCTCCTCGACTCTGCTCTCCCCACTAAACAATCCTTCATAGACTCACTGAGTCCCTTAAACAATGCCCTTTAAGGCTCTATCATCCCATCTTCAGCTGCTAATATGTAAAAATCATTTGAATATTCAGTTACACTTGAAATGCCTTGACAATGGCTAAGCAGGCGCCTACTATCGCCACTAAACAGGATGATGGAACGTGCTTCCTAATCAAGTCCAATCAATTTAATTAAACACAGCTGGACTCCAATAAAGGAGCAGAACCATCTCAAGGAGAATCAGAAGAAATGGACAGAATGTGAGTTAAATGAGTGTAACAGCAAAGGGTATGAATACTTATGACGATGTGATATTTCAGTTTTTTCTTTTTTATTACATTTACAAAAAAAAAATCTACATTTCTGTTTTTATCTGTCAAGATGGGGTGCTGAATGTACATTAATGAGAAATAAAATTACCTTGTTTTGATTTTAGCAAATGGCTGCAATGAAACAAAGTGAAGAATTTAAAGGGGTCTGAATACTTTCCATACTCACTGTATGTCTGGTCTGCTGTCTGAATGACTGTACTGTAAACTAATGATTGATGAACTTGAATCTGAAAAAAATGACTGATCTTAATGGTCGTGTCCTCTATCCATTGTACTGCTAATAATAGTGCGATCATTTCCCCCGTGTAAAGTGATAACCTCTCACTGATTCTTTTCCCAACTTTAATTCGAAACTCTGGAACAATAAATGAAACCCCGACTTTTCTTAATATGTTTTTGATGTTTCTATATAGATTTGGACATAACTATACCCATCAATACTTCTGTATGATTTGTGAGTTAAAATCCTATCCTTGTTCTTTTTTCTCAATAATGTTAAATCTACTGTGGCTCCAGGCAGTATCCAGGGTTGTATTACTGATAATGGTACTGTTGGACTAATGTTCAGTTGATCCACTTTAAGTTCTGCTGCTTTCTGTGTCACTGCCCATCCAAAGCTATTTGTTTCCTTCTTTACCTTCTTCCAGCAAGATGTAAACGTTTCCTGTGTTGGATGATCTGGACTATGGCCTTGCAAATTAACCCAGTAAGTTACTGATAGCTGAATCCTTCTCATTTCTAAAGGCATTTCTCCACTCTCCACCTGCATGTAATGCTTCTGTTGGTGTTGTTTTGAAAGTGCCTGTACACAATCTTAATGCCTGATATTGTATAGCATCTAACTTTTTTAGAGTTGTTTGCTGCTGATCCATACAATGCATCCATAATATAATACTGGTCTGATTAATGCTATATACCAGGGGTGGGCAAACTTTTTGGTTCAGGGGCCACATTGACTTTTAAACTTTAACAGATGGGCCAAGTCAGCACCAGACAAATACATATGAAACATAAACAAAAGTCATTACACTGGTAATACTTTATTTTCTTTTAGTGAGAACAGTGTTGTTGATAACTATTTTTTGCAAGTGCATCAAAGTCTGGTGTTAGTTTTGTTGTGGCAATTCTCAGAACAGACCCGAGGTGTTCATCACTCAGCCGGGATCTGTGGGGTGCTTTGTTGGTGTTCACACTAAAAGGCTGTTCACACACATACGTGGAGCCAAACAACACCAGCATCCTCTGTGCCATCTTCTGGATGTTTGGAAATTTGGCTCTGTTTAGTGAAGCATAAAACTCATCCAGCTTAAGCGAATTAAACTTCTCCTTTAAGACGGTGTCACTTTGGAGATCAATCAGTTCCAACTGCAACTCCTGTGGCGCCATTTCTGGATCCTGTGTGAAGGGACATGACACCAGCTGAAGTGACTTGTTGATTTTTCCAAAGTCAGAGAACCGACGGTCGAATTCTCCATGCAGGTCGTCCAGCGATCTCCTGTATTTTTTCACATGTCGGGATGCCTCTTTTAATGTAGCCAGTGTGGGGAAATGCCCGAACCACTTGTTCGACATTTGCTTTGAGAACAAAGCTAGCTTAGTTTTGAAGGCTCTGACGTTTGTGTACATTTCATGCACAAACTGGTCTTTCCCTTGTAGCTTCACATTCAGCTCATTCATGGGTGTCAGTATGTCCACAGCAAACGCTAAATCACAGAGCCAATCTGTGTCACTCAGGAAAATCGCCAGCTTTGTCAAGCAGCTCCAAAAATGAGATTATCTCCTGTTTGAGCTCCCACACTCATTGACATACTTTTCCCAAACTTAACCAGCGAACATTTGAGTGGTCAAGTAAGTCCTGGTGATCTGCATCAGTTTCTTCGAGAAACTTAATAAACTGACGATGCTGAAGTTCCCTCGCTCGAATAAAGTTCACAAGTTTTACAACTGGCTTCACTACAGGTTCAAATTTAAGTACAGATTTACACAGCGCTTCCTGGTGGATTATGCAGTGGAAGAAAATTACCTCCTGTTCAGGGTTGTCCTCTTTCACCCTGTCCTGGATTCTTTTGAGCAGTCCGATGTTTATTCCAGTCAGATTCGGTGAGCCATCCGTGGTAACGTTGGCGAGCGTACTCCAAGGTAGCTTGTGCTTGTTTATGATCCCCGACACGCTTTCATACAAGTCCTCTCTCCGTGTTTTCCCCTTTAGGGACTCCATGGCCAAAAACTCATCCGTAATGTCAAAATTGTCATTGTCACGGGTTCGTGTTTTAAAATGAAAAGATGATGGCTCAGTCAGGAAAGCTTCCGTTGGTGGGTTTTTATTCACCACACAAAAATATATACAACCATGTAAAAAGTGTGCCCAAATCCCTGTCAGTGACCACACCAAAGGAAAAACAAAGTATTTACAAGATTGTACAGAAAAACAGCAACACGACAACTTCAGCATCAACCTCCACTTTCAACTCCTACTCCCACACTGGCAGAGCAGAAGTGCTCTGCTTTTATACCCCCTGGCCCCTCCTTCGTGCGGACCAACATTAATTGAATGGGGGGGTCTTTCCTAAAGCACAGGTTTACTCCATATAACCACAAAATTAATAAAACATAATGATATAAATCAGACAGACCCAAACTACCCCACATTTGGCCTCTTAATGGTTACAACACTCAAGAAAACACTTAATGAGTTTAACCCTCAACCCCAAATGGTTTGTTCCGTGTCACCTGATGGCCACAAGCGCCACAATGCACTATTTAATTCACCACCCGGAACACCTCGGTTTGGCCGTGCGGGGGACCGGCAGCAGAACCCCGTGGGTGAGTCATTGTGTGTGTGTGTGTGTGTGTGTTGTCTTTACATAGCCCCGTTTATATGGCCCCGTAGGCGTTCAAGTGTGCACCCCTGACGCACTTACGGGACCAGAGTCTTTGACTGGAGAACACAGTTTGTATTCAGGAAAATGTTTGAGCAGAACCGCGTGAGTGCGGACCTGCCGGGGAAACAATGCGAGCGCCGTACGCGCGCTCCCGCTGCTGCTTCTCTCCTGGCTGAGGAGAGAGGTGCGCGCAGCGAGAGAGGGAGACGGAGCAGTCTAGCGCTCCGTCACAGTCATTAATCCCTCTGATAAAAATCAAAAGCTGAGCGGTGTCCTTTATATCATTACTTTCGTCCAGTGCCAAGGAATATAATTTAAATAACTCCGCTTTTTCGTTTAGCTTGCTAGCTAAGTCTTTTGCTCTCCGAACACAAGATACCTGCTGTCTCTACCATGCAGTGTTTGAGAAACTCTCCTTCGGAGAAAGGCTTGCTGGTCATTGCCAACTTGAATGCCAGTAAATAACTTGCCTTCGTGCTTGACTCTTGGATTGCAGTTTGTCGAATAAAGGTGTTTTGCTGAGCTTGCAAACTAGCTGCCAACTTCTGAGCTGTAGCCGCTCGTTCTGGCGCCGACTGGTTTCTGGCGTAGTTGGCATGCTTGGTGGAAAAGTGACGGCTGATGTATGTATTCATTAAAAACCGCAACCATTTCTCGGCAAATAAGACATACAGCCTTTGAACGGACTTCAGTGAAAAAGTATTTAGTTGTCCAGTCCTTATTAAACACTCGACACTCACTGTCAACTTTCCTTTTTATCGGCCCACTCATTGCTAAAACGTAGATGGGTCGGTTCAGAGCAGTAATATAGGTAAACGACAGAAAATGTAAAGAGCAAGCCAAGCATACGCGCCATCTGGTGGACCACCAAAGCATTGCAGAATACGGCCAAATGAATGAATTCATAAATATGATTTAATTTGGGCAATTTTATACCAATTTTGGGCCGGATTAAAAAGGCCAACGGGTCAGATATGGCCAGGGGGCCGTAGTTTGCCCACCCCTGCTATATACAGTATATGGCTTTCAGAGCATTTTCTTCTGCCCCCCACTCACTTCCAACTAAACACCTCACAACATTTTA
The DNA here is from genome assembly GCF_947650265.1 of Symphodus melops. NCBI lineage: Eukaryota > Metazoa > Chordata > Actinopteri > Labriformes > Labridae > Symphodus > Symphodus melops. The sequence goes on from NC_136705.1 coordinate 9,201,729, forward strand.
AACGTTCTTACATTATTCACTCCTTGACATGCACTGCCCATGTATTTCTCTCATTAAACCACAATCCCAAAAACCTAAAAGGGTTTTACTCGTTCCAGTTCTGGATTATACAATTTTAATCACCGCCAATCCTTTCATTGTGAAAAACATTGTTCTTGTTTTCTCTTCTGAATACCTAAAACCCCATTTATAGGACCACTGCTACAAATCACAATAGGTTTGGACCCAAACACACGACTCAGAGACAGAGTAGTCAATATAAACAATTTTAATTAACATGAAGTAGTGACACGAGTGAAGTAAATGTGCAAAAGTCAACTATAAGCAGTGAAGCAAAAATAAATGTAGTGACAATCCATGTGAATCCCAAATCCAGCAAGCGTTATGTGAAGCCAGGTATGATGAGCAGGAGACGACAGGACGACAGAGGCACAGGTGAGTCTTGACAGGGAGCTGACGTAGGGAAAAAACACGGGAGGGTAAGTACACAGGAAAATCACAAAACCTCTAGGAATCCAAAAATGTTCAAGAGAGAGCCTGATACAAACTACGATACCACAGTGTGTAGAACAATAATCTGGCGATGACTGCACGTGGAGAGCAGGCTTAAAGCCATGAGTTGATGATGATTAGCTGCACCTGTGAACCACACCTGCTGCAAATGTAGATCTGGGGGTGGAGACACAGGAGGAGCAGACAGACAATACACACGTGGAAGGCACTATCAACCCCAGATCATGACAACCACTCCTTTACTTTCCATATGGCTGCCTGCAGTTTCTTCACAATGAACTCCACCTTTCTTCCCCATGTCCACATTGCCCCATCATCTCCAAAAAGTGAAAACCCCATTCCATTCTCTATTTCTCTAAATACATCATTTATCATTACAGAAAATAGCACAGGGCTTATTATGCTGCCTTGAAGTATTCCATGTTCAATCACACACTTCCCAGAGTAGCCTATTTCGTTCCTATTCTTACCTCTGTTGTTCAAATAACATTATTGATTCATCTATAAATCCTACCCTTGATTTCAAATTTATAAAGTTTGATTAACAATCCCTCTCTTCACATTATATCATACTCCTCTATGTCAAAAAAATACTGCCACGATGTTTTACTTGTTTATTTGTGCCTTCCTAATGTCATGTTCCAAAGATAAAGCTGGATCCATGTTTTTTCTTTCTCTCCTAAAACCACTCTGGTATTTTGACATGTATCCTTTATTTTATAAATAATAGATTAATGTTATGATGCACAGAGGTGATTAATATTTTGATCCAGGCGCACGACTCAGAGACAGGTTTCAAGATAAACAGTGTTCTTTAATGTTCCAAAGTGAATAGTGAGTAACCAGGAGGTGAAGTGAGATCCCAGTGAGTATCTTGAAGTCCACAGGAGAAAAAAAAAAAACACGTGAAGGGAGTGTTGATCCGCAGAGCAGCAGGTGAGACCAGTTGTCACACACTGATGACGCAGGGAAGAAACATGAGAAAAATAATTAGTAATGAGGAACATGTAAAACTAATATTTTCACAAAGAAGTTCTGGAGCCAAGATTTGAGTATGCTACCACTGAAGTAGTACAATAATCCGGCAGGGAGTGGTCGAAGAGTCCAGAGAAATAAGCGCAGGAGGTTGATGAGTTGAAGAAGATCAGCTGACTGCCAAACCCCCGCTGATTGCACACAGAAGACACACATGGGGTGAGAAACAGGAGGAGCAAGACAGACAGGGAAAAACAGACAACACACAAGTGGGAGGGCACTATACGGAACAGAATCGTAACAGATTAACCTATCATTGATAATTTTCTCCATTATTTTGCAGACGTTAGACGTTTTGGCTGTTGTCCCTTCCCTCTCTCTTTTCCCCTCTTCACTAATATTGTCAGAACTATGTATTTCAACAAATGTTTTTACCTGCTTTCTCCTCGTCTCTTATTTGTTTTTTCACCATCACTTAAGACTGGATATCCATACACTCTTTTAACCCCCTTCATTCTTTGAATCATTCTCCAAACCTTATCAATTCTTGTTTCCCTTCCTATTGAGTTACAAAATGTCCTTTTTGCATTGTTAACAGTTCTCCTCACCGTTGCTTGCAATTTCTTATATGTAATGAAATTCTGCAAACTATGATTCTTCTTTAACAGTTTAAAAGCTTTATTTCGCAACTTCATTATTTCACCACTGCTTTGTCCACAATGAAAGTCTTTTTCCTGTACTTACCGCCATTCTCTTGAATGGACTGCTTTGGTGCTTCAAGAATAGCTCTACAAAAAGAAACGTTTAATTTATCAACATTCTCAGTAATATCAACTTTTTCCATTTCTTGATCACTAATACATCTACTTTTTTCTCAAGCTCCACTGCTAAACGACCATTTCTGTTTACATCCATTGTCACATTCTTCTAATCTTAAACCGACTTCAGTTATTATAGGATAGTGGTCACTTCTTATTGTTGTTCTCTTAATTACGTTCCATGTACAAATCCCAGCTAATGTTTTGACACCAGTGTAAGGTCTATTGCTGATTCTGTCCCAGTTCTAATATTTATTCTTGTACCACTCCTATCATTTAAACACACCACATTTTTTTTAAATTTCTATTAACTCTTAAATCCCCATTCCATTTCCATTATTACAATTACCCCATGCTGTGCTATTTGCATTAAAATCTCGACACCATCTCTTTCCCTGCTAACAGCTAGTTCATCCATTAATTTAACTGACAACCTGTTACAAGGATTGTAAAAATTCACTTTTATAATGTTTCCTTTTTTTGTCTAAAGTTCAGTTATAATATATTCCAACTCTGATCCTTTTCCTATTACTGTATACTGACTTCCTTGTTTAAGAATTGTTGTACATCCTCCTCCACTACCCTCCATTCTATCTCTGCAAATACTTTCATAACCACTAATGACAAAATCTAATGTGGGCTTCAGCTATGTTTCTTGAATACATATAACCTGTGGTTTCTTTCTTTGAACTCTTGGCCATTTGCTTAGAGACTTCTTACATTCCATTGTACACTATTCAGGTTGTTCTACCACCTGACCCTCCTTGCATCTGTTCAAGGCTTTTATTCCTCTGCTTACAAACTCAGCAAATGACATTTATCCAGAGGTGAATTATTATAGCGGTCCAGAGGCATTTTTTTTATACCCCAAAACTTCTCAGCTCCCTTCACAATGATTTTGATTTTTTTTGTTTGGTACAGTTGATTACATAAGCCACAAACAACGTCAACTTTTCCATTGTCAGTGCTAGATTCATTTCCTCTAATTGACCTACCCTTACTGTTGACATTCTGTTTACTCAATTTGGTCATCTTACATTCTGTCTTTGAACCCTCTTCACTGCCTCTGCAAAACGTAAGTTGTTTACTGCTTTCACATGTTCAATCTCCACTGCCTTCTTTCTAGCCTCACAGCCACCATACCCTGTGTTGCCCACCACCATTACAACATTTCACCTGCTCGTTTTCTTTGTATTCTTCAAATCTGTGATCTCCCCCACATTTAGGACCTCTCTAACTGGAAAACTCATGTATCCAACTTTAATCCTGTCTGGAAGTACAGGTCCCTGAACTTCCAGAGGCATAGACAAGTTCGCCATTCTGTCACCATGAATTGCTCTTAGAAGTCTCTTTATTCCACTTATCCTGGCCCCACAAATACTGCGTTTGAGTTTTTCCAAATCCTCATCTACAGGAATACCTGTTATCACTCCTCTCACCACTCTCTTCTCCCCCAAAACTCTTCTTTCACTCACCATTTTCTTGCAAACACTTTCGACGTGTAGCATTTTATTATTCTGTTCTGCCATTGTACTATTACCAACAAACTTCCATCCTTCAGCACTTTGGCCGTTTCCACCCCTCCTAGCTTTTTCTTTAGCTCCCTTAACAATGCTATCAGACTAGGCTGAATGTGCTCACCCTCTTTTCTAAATTGACGGATTTATTTGACAGTTCTTGCTCGACATCTTTTGGCAAACAACTCTGCTCTCTTCACCTGAACTGTTCTCCTCTCAGTTCCTTATTATTTTGACTCCTGAAGAGAACATCTTCATCTCGCCTGGTTTGACCCCTACCTTGTCCTATCTGGCTAGGTACTGAAGTCCAGCTCCCTAACTCCATATCATCCTCCTCATCTTCTTCCTGTGTTCCCATTCTGATCCAGTCACAAACCAGTTTATGCCAACCGCAGAGTCCAAATTCCAACATCTTTGTCAAAATTCTAAAAGAAATCCAAGATGTTTGATGTATGTTTGTTTGAATTGACCGCCAAACTCCACTTCCCATTTCCATTTTTCCCTCCCCTACCCAGCTGTTGTCCAGTTCTCCATACAGTCCCAGATTAAAGGGGATGGCCCAGCACTTCTTGGGTATTTTTAATGTTGATGATGCCATCGCTGACATAACTAGGACAAACCATATGGAAGAGTTTTGTTTTCTGTGAAATGTTTTCTGCTGTATCATGTCTTTTTTTTTTTTTTTTAATCTAAGTTACAGGTAAAATATAATTGAAGTATTTTAAGTTCCTTTTGATGAGTAAATGATCTGACGTTGAAGGTAAAGGTTTATTTGTAGTCCGGGCAGCCATTTTGTTAATGGGGCAGTCTGTAAAAGGAGGTGACATTTGTTTCTTGGGGGGAGAAGGGTGAGGTTGTACTGCCTTAAACACGGTCCTTAATCTGATTTAGGTGTGTGTTAATATACCTTATTATTAATTGAACTTTTGCTGTTTTATTGAGTGTTGGGATTATCACTGCAAATTGATGCTCACCTCTAGATAAATGTCATCTGCTGAGTTTGCCTTCCTATCATCTATAGACACTTTTGTCAAAATATTTTACAGAATGACAGCATGTTGAAAAATTAACCGGGATTGAACACTTTTGACATCACAGGTATCATTTAACTTTATATACCTCTGAGCCTCTGCTTTTATCCAACACATGAATCCTTTTTGCTGTGAACTGTACCTACCTGAGATGTCTTTACTATTTCATTGGTCCACAGCTGAATGGAAATTATTTACATTTTAATGTTGAGAGAAGCTGTCAGTCATGTTTCACAAATTTCAAACAACAGACCTTTTTGTTTGTAGTTTTTGAATTAGAGTTTGAGGTTAGGACAGCAGGTAAGAAGAAAGGCTTTTATTCTGCAACTTCCTGCTGTGATTATAATGTTTGATGTGGCACAGCTGGAGTTACAGAGCATACTTTCAACTGCTCTGTTGCCTACTTGTATCCTAATTTCATTCCCTTTGTTTTTTGTAATGACAGAAAAGCCTGTTTTGACTGGCAACAGCCGCTTGTTTTTGTCTGCATGAGCTCAGAGTTGAATATCCGTGTTTAACCTTCGATTTTGGAGGCTTGTGCACATTAATCTCCTCAAATCTCTTCCATGGCTGTGGGCTGCACCTTCAAATTTATGAGCAAGTGCTGTAACTTCTGTGTGTAATAAATAAATAAATCAGCTTTCTGTGATGAAAGCGAAGGGGTAATTAAAATGAAATAATAGCTATTATTAGCTATTTGTCAGCTATGATTGCATTGAAACATTCCCGAGAGGCACAGTGATTGTACCAGATGTTAAGAAATAAAGTATTTTATACAGGTAGTGGCGCGTCCTTTGGAATACCAATTAGATCCGACTGCTCAGGTGTCTATGGCTCCACTGTTTGAATACTTTGACAACATAGAAACCATTTTCCACGGCTGGCTAATTCGCCACAGCGCCTCTGACAGAGGTAGACAAGGAGCAGTGTGGGGAGAATGTCACAAGTGTTCGAGAAAGGTTAGACAGAGAGAAAAGCATGTCGCTATCATGCGCGCTATTCATCACGACTTTTATACCATACAAGCACAAAGGGCAGCTGTAGGTGTGTCTGTGCTGACAAGTTTGGAGGTGTCAAGGTAGATTACCCCACTGTGCGTTTGTATTCTAAATCTGTCCATTCATACTGAAGCTCTTGTGTTTATTGTATTGCCATGACTTGGATGATCTGTCTTGTGATGCCCCAGTAGGGACATTAGATAATGTTTCATTGTATTGTTTGTCTTGGAGGTATGCCTATACTGTCTTCACGTTTCAACACTAATCAGACTAACTTATCCCACCTGGCCCTGGTGTGCAGAATTTACTTAAAGGTCCCATATTATGTCCTTTTTGGGGTCCATATATCTAATTTATGGGCCTACTAAAGTGTTCACAATTGTGTGTTTGTATCATACATTATTCTACCGTATATGAGAATGAATTGCCTTCATATGTCTTCCTCATAGATCAGTAATTGCTGTCAGTAAATAAGTGGATTCATCAGCATATCTGTGCTTTGTATTTTTGTTATCTTGGTAGTCAGGTTGTGACGTCCTCCCAGTCTTACATCATGAGCAAAAGGAGAAGACTGAATGCTCCTACATAATGTGCTACGAAGTATTGTAATCTTTGTCAGCCTGCTCATGTTGTTGTGTATTGCTTTGACTCTCTTTCTTATGAGATTGACGCTTACGCCCTTCTGCTTCTCTGCAAATGACACTCAAAAGACAAATTTTGTCTCACCGGTGATTTCTTTATCGTTTATCTCATCGTTCAGTAAATATTTTCACTGCACTCTTTTGCTGTTGTTGATCAAATACGATGTATACACCTTAATCTGAATCAAGTCCCATAGTAAGTGTCCCTGTTTAAACACACTGAGGTGACCAGTACCTGTGTGCAAACTTTTGGATGCTTAGTGGAGTCAATGTGCTCCTAATTGGATAAATCAACCAGAGCATCCATCTTCAAGTACTTAGAGACAGTTCATTTTGATTACAATAGCCAGTAGTGTTGGTCAGAGAAGTGCACAAATTAAATAAAAGCAGGAGACATGATCATGAAGCGTTGTATAACAGTAAAGTTCATACATGTATAATTGCTGGGACAATTCAGAGGTAGCCAAATAACCATATAGGGTATGTCTGTTCAGCAGCATCATGAACACACAAAGACAAGTTCATCATTAATGGAAAATGTTGTACTTGTCCTCCTTTTACTTTTGTTCCTCTTTTTTAGTTTGGCAGCACAGTCTTTCAACAAAATCAGTACATCCATTCAACTATTTGTGCTGTGTGTCATGTCTTTATTAAACTGAAGAACACTTTGTATTTCTTTGATCTCTTGAAAAGAATTACAGACCAAAAGGCCAAATGTGGGTACATGAGAGTACTCATTGGTAAGAACATGATGACAGCTCTTGAGGTCCTTTCAGAAGACAAATCTTTGTTCGCAAAATCAAACATAAAACGGCAATTCTGCAAGTTAATTAAGAGTTTCAACGACTTTTTTTATGAAAGCTTCAATAATTCATTCTTTTTCCAGATTGTCAGATATCTATAATGAATTACATCCACAGTGAATTATTTACACAGGCATCCTTCTCTGCACAACTTACTGACTGACACTGAGTCCCCCAGTGTGTCTAGTGTGTGCGCGCGTGTAGGTTTCCTACTGACATTTGGCTCTATAATGGGCTCACATCCAAGAGTTACTAGTGACAACCTGCGTGAAGACAAACAGTACAAAGTATAATTCCACATGTTGTTGTGTACTACCAGCTCCCCCAGCAGCACAGTGGAGGAACATAGAGTACAATGTACAGCAATGACTGAATTATTTGTGGAATCCAGGACAGAATTTTTAGATCAAATCAAATCTAAAATGATATTGCACTTGTGACAATATGAGATTCTCGTCTGCAGGGCCAGAATCCATGTTACATTACAGCTTGGAAATGGAAGTTGTGAAACATGGGCAAGAACAGTGACTCCCTTCTTGGCTACAGACCATAAAATTGGCCAATTCCGTAAACTTTGTCCTCACAGGCTGAGTCAATAAATTCACCTGTCACAGCTTTCTGCCTCAGGTTTTGGGTGAGAAAAAGTCAAATTCAGTGGCTATGGCATTAAAAGGAGCGCTCATTTGGCTCTGCTCACTAGCAGGTACTGTAATATCAAAGTTTTATTTTCATTTTGAGAGAGATCAAGAGGGTACATGCATGTACATAGCAGGAAGCAAGATAAATTGTGTATGTTTGTTATGTTGCAGTTTTGTCCTTCTCTGCACCTCAGGATGAAAGTGTTCTTCAGAGCTGTAACTTACAAACTGAGGAACTATCTGCTTGTCTCAAGGTAAACTATTTATTTTCCCCCAAAAAGTCCTGTAAAAAGCACATTTATGTATCTGGCATTGTTGTTATTGAGGATGAAACTGAAATCCTAAATTATTTATTAAAGTCTTTAATATTTTTGATATTTTTTATTTGATATTAACCTCTGTATCACAGCACATTGTCAGAAAAGTAAAAGCAGTGTTGTCTTTAATATTAACCAACAGAAGGCAGAAGAGTGCCTTGATCAACTACCATCCGCTTTGAGTGATGGACAGCAAGCAGCTTCACTACTGCTGTTGATGAGGAATCTGACAGAATCTCTGTATAAACAGCAGGTGACAGGTAGGATCATGAGCCTGAGGCATGTCTATGTTTGAATTCTGTTGTTTGACTTTACGATAACTGCTTTTCACAAAAATATCTTTGGCTATGTAAGCAAATAAATCAGAATAAAGGTGTTCTTCTTCAATACTGAGAGTTAGAAGTATCTGCCCTGGTTTCTGATTTTGGGGCATGGAGAACCAAACTGTCTGGGTATTTGTAATTATAATGGAAGCATATTTGGGCCAGACTTAGGTAAAATGAGGTAGAGCAGGCACCAAATGAACAGAGGCTACTGTTGTCCTTGGTGCATTGGTCTCAGGTTTGACTGCAGATCTTTACAGTTTTTGGTGCACCATATATACACACTCTTCCTGTAAATCCTCAGCTGCCCTGTCCCATTAATGCAAAACGCCCCAAAATGTGTTTTTAAAAAAGAGAAGGTTAAGAGTTACTTTAGGATTTTGAATGTAATATATAATTTGGTTGAAATACCATTATGAGGCTAAGGTTGAAATCAAAATACATAATACAATTTGAAATCGGATTTTTTTTTTTTTTCCTATTTTCTAAACACTCATACTAAAGTTTTTAGATTTTACATTCTTCGTTCCTTGCTCTATTGTTGCTTCATACCTTTGTTGTAAAATATCCACTGTTAACGGACGGAAGAATAGAGAAATCATCCCTATGAGCAGAAGGGAGCTCATGAAAGCAGAAGGCTTCCCTATTATTCCGGGCAAATCTATCGCTGTATTGAGTAAAATCCACCTGTAACACAGATTCCCAGATCAAACATGAATGAGAATCAAAAATATGTCATTAACCCCAGGGGAAATTCGGTTGTTGTCGTTGCTTAAAAACACAGTACAGAAGTTGTATAGACATGCTCTCATAACTGATGAATGTAAAATGCAGGTTTATAATATCTGCTAATCAACCCTTGCAGCTCGTAATTGCTGAAGTGGCTTTTAATTTATGATTAAAATATACAGTATACGGAGGGTTTGACTTGTTCAGGCAGCTTCATATTTCAACAGGTTTGATGAGATTGTCTGGAAAGATTGAGTAGTGTCGGGCTAAGGCCTGAATAAGTGTGACTGAAAATAGAAAAAATGAAACAAGGCGTACCCAAAATAAAGATCTACCTGATTCATTAATTATTTTCCACATTTATGAAATAATCTTGGATTTATAGAATGCCATGGTGCCGAGCCAACAAAATGTCCCGCTGCTGAAGTTCCCAACAATGGAGGGTTGGTATGTGTCACAGTGGACAGCAAGCGTTATTGCAAACCTCTTTGTAACTGGGTGAGTGGTTCATACAATCCTACATATGGGATTTAAAAACATATTGGAATACATATAGGCACTTTTCTTCACGCCTGAAGAAAACTCAAGGTCTCCTTTTCCACAGGGTTATGATTTTGGGTTCATGAGGAGGAGTCGTATCTATGATGAATGCAGTAAGCAGACAGGATATAAATGGAATACTCAGTACGTAGGAGGAAACAAACTGGCTGTGTGTAACGGTAAGTTGTCTTCTATAAACTAATGCAAAGCTGTATGTAAATTTGCTCCTTTACTTTATCTCCAGCTGTCTTCATGTGAACTCTTGTTTTTCTTTTCCAGTTCAGTTGTGTTTATTACTTTTTAATGCCTTTAACTGTCTGTTCACGAAAAACGCACATTATATATTTATGCAGTGGCACTTATTGTAGGATGTCCAAGTTAGGAAGTTGACATAACTTGCCTACTTTCCGTTTCTAGATGCATCTATCCAAGTTTCTGGGGCAGCGACGGCCTATTTTCCCAAAGATCAGGACTGCCTAACAACCAAGAGCAGCAGCCAACTGGTGGCGAGCATTATTCAACTTTTTACCTCTGAGCTGGAGAGTCAGGGCATACAGGGAGAGTCACAGAACAGTTGTTTAGTATGTGGACGCCCATGAGTCAAACAAGTTCAGGGAACAACAAGTTGGGCTGTTAAAGGTTGCACTAAGACATAAAGCTTTGTAATAATTAAAGAACATATAGTCATAAATATACCTGAGCCTGAAGTGTTTCTTTTCTTGACTACTGGGTTATTTAGTGGGAGATGATTTTTAATTCTTTAGCCCATAAGGTAGGGAAGGCATTTTATTGTTCAGCAGTGTACGCCTTTAACTTTAACTTACTGACGAACACACTTTCGTCCCACTTTTACTAATACTTTAGCCATTCTAGCAGATCTGTAATGGGTTAAAAAGTTGGAAAGTATGTTTTTGTTACACACCTCACTATAGCTGAACGCTAGCATATGGTGTTGTGAGTTTCCTATGGGTAGCTCATTAGTGGGGGTTTTTCCTTTAAAAAGGACATACAGTCCCTCTGGAGTTTCTCCATCTATTGTTTTTTACAGTTAGTAATTATTTAAGAAGTTGGGTTACATCAATCATTTTTATGTCCCCTATAACGATCTGAAACAAAGCTGTACAAAATTATACCATTCGAGCTTTTATCACTGTGTTGTCAGAGGACAAAACGCTCAGTGAATATGGACAGAAAACAAAAAACAAAAAAACAAAACTCCATTTCTTCAGTACATCCATCGGTTTCAGTCTGACTAGCACCAGGGGAAATGGCCAATATATCAGGGCTTATGGCGTGTCTGTCGTATAACAGGGAATAAACTTCGTCTCTCTCTCTCTCTCTCTCTCTCTCTCGTACTGCTCATAACTCATCGTTGGACGACAAACTTGAGATGTGAGGATAAGGTTGAGAGACCACGTAAACAATCGAGTTGTTATCTGCAGACAATGTTGAGATAGCTGAGAAGAGCATGAAATTGCTTTCTACTGGTCACCAACTCAAGTTCTGGGATTGCGTAACTCTCTTTCTCTCACTGCCAACGACCAATGCCAGTTCGTCATGATTATTTTGTACTCCGACTACAATCAAAAAGCAACAAGATAAATAAATAGTAAGGTTGGGTGTTGGCTTCTAACCACTCAACTACATCAGCAGAGTTTCCCATGGTGCTGTTGTTGATTGTAGCATTCATTCAAAGACAATTGGCATTAAGAGGTGACGTGTCCCTGAAAATAAACAGCCTACTATAGTTCTGATTGCTATCTTCACTACTTTTCTTTCTTCATTTAATTGAGAGTCATTTAGTATTCATGCCTTTAATGACAATTTGTGGATGAGAGAGACAGTTTAAATGAGCCTAACCACTCAGCCAAATGGACTGCTTTGTCTGCTGTTTTTTCTGCCCTCAGTTTTTGCCAATGCTTCCAGACGTGATTCACTGAGGTCAGAGTTGAAAAGCCAAAATGAGATTGCAGGAACTCATTAGGCCGCCATTGACATTCCACATCATTCTATTAGGAATCACACTAATCAGAGACAAGAAATACCCACCCAATGACCCTCTGGTTCAGGCCCCCTGACATCTAATCATCGATCATGGGAATTACATTCTGTGGAATAAGGGATTAAAAGTGGGGACCTGTAAAGCCACACTATACCATGAGGTGGAAACAAACATAAAACTGTTGTTCTTCCCAGCATTTTCTTTCCTTTCAGTTTGGCAGTATGCTTTATTTCTTTTTTTATCTTATTTTAACTTAAACATATATTGATAAGTTTGTGAGAGAGTTTTCACCAGACTATTAAGTCCTGACCTCAATTCAGCTACTGTGATAAAATAAAAACCTCTAATGTGAGCCAGACTTTGTAACGGAACGTTAGTTTTTGACCTCACTCACATCTTGTTTGGGTAAATCAGAGCGAATACATGAAGCCAGGTTCTCAAATGTGCAGAAATTCATTTGAATTTAGTTTTGGTTCAGGTATTTTTGGCCAACAATGGTCATTCCCTCTCTTGTTACTTCTTCAGCATTTATTCACCTTGAATTGCATCCTGTTATTATACTTGTGGATCTCAAACTAAATGGTATTTTAATAGATAGATAGATAGATAGATAGATACTTTATTGATCCCGAGGGAAATTCAGGGCATCCAGTAGCAGTATACAGACAGGCAGGACACAAGACATTTCAGAGTTTCTGTTTTCACAATAGTTTAATAGTCTACTTTTTGTTCCCCATATGTGTGTAATTTTGTCTCTTTTTTGTTGTGTTTCCTAAATACCTGTTCACTTATTCTAAAGGCTTATCTCGCGATGGCAACTGAAGAGTGTTGTGTTGCGACATCTATTTACATGCTACATCCTTTCACCTACACATGGAACTATTTAATAAATAAATTGTGTATTTATTGTCACTTCTGGACTAAGAACGTCAGAATGTCAATTAAATCTGAAATCTATCATGAAATAAGGAACATTTTCTTTTTAAAGCTTGTGTGTTGTCTGTTTTTCAGGTGTCCAGATAATGAAGTATCAAAGTAAGACAATGTATGTTTAGGTCATAAGTAATATGATGACTTAATAGAATGATCATCCACACTGTATGCATATATTGAACTACAATATTGAGCCAATAAGGAAGTGTTCATTCCTTATTAGCTCAGTTTGTCAACCTCTGCTTTAGTTTCACTTTTAAAGGTCATACAAGGTCACCTCTAAAAGGCAGTCATACAAAAGAAGATTTTTTTCCAGATTTTTGTCTCCCTGCTCCAACGCAGCTGAAACCAATGAGCGACTTGTTATCAGGCTTCTGCAGAGCTTGATGACAACACATTGGTTTAAAGCAGGTGTGTTGGAGCAGGGAGACATCTAAAAGTCTCAGGTATCTGGCCCTCGAGGACTGGAGTTCGACACCCGTGCTTTAAACGAAAAAAGTGGAATCCTTTAACAGCAATGATGATCTTTGTACACTAGAGGGCAGTGTTAAATCACTTTTAAATGTATGTTGGTTGTCTGTTCACTGTGCATCTGTGTCGTTGCAAATAAATACAAGGCAAATGCAAATAACTAGAAGGTTAAAAAACTGACTAGAAGTGTATTGTGTTTATTAATAAAACAAATATCACAGTTACACGTCTTGCATTTTCATGTTACACTTTCGTTGATTGTTGATCGTTCATTGAGCAACCGCTTACACCTGTTGTTAACATTTGTAATACACTGACCAAGAGAAGTGATGGAAAGGAAAATTTTCTGTTCACAGTTAAGAACCCTGTTTCGAATGTCTCTGCATGCTTGTTTATTTAACAGAACAGAACAGAACACCAGTGAAACCCTCCTGTATCACCGTTGTGTCAAACCAAGTGCTAATCACTTCCCTGGCTGCTGAACAGCTTCTGAAAATAGAAAAATAAAAAAAACCCCAAGTGAAAGACTTCATTGACTTGAAACAACACCTTTTCCATTCCTAAATTTTAAAAATGAAAAACAATTTGCTGTGCCTAATCTTTATTTGAAACGTATAATTATTCCGGCACTTGTCTGAGAGATTCTAATTCTGGTGGGATAAGAGTAATTGTGTCATATAAGCATATAAGAGCTTTCTTCAATATACATCAACTTACTGGTTTCAGGAACTGAATCTCAGAACTCAGTGCCTCTTTGTGACGCTGAAGCTCCAGCTCTCCTTCTTTATAGCTCTCCAGCTCCTTCTTTAGTCTGGGAAACACAAGAAACCAATGTCAGAAGTAAAAAGAATAAAACAAAGAAAGGCATCTTCTAAAATGAAGCTCCAAAAGTTCTTGTTGTGCAGATCAAGTTTACATCTACTGATGTTTATCTTTTCAATCACTGACATTGTCTACCTAATCTCTCTATAAGTAAAGTTCAGAATGATAGCTTATTTTTGTCTTTTACAAGTCTGCTTTGATATAAACAGAGGACTGTGTATTAAGTATTCAACAGACACTTCGGACTTCAGTGTTTACATACATAAACAGTTCTGTGTGAGACCGTATGAGTTTCAACACTGGCCACTACCTCCAAATTAAGTACTTTGACTTTGTTTTAATTTTTAACTGGTGTTTTACTATCAAGAACAGTGTTTTGTAATGTCAGTATGTAGCTCCTCCTTGATACTAGAACCTGAATGTATTTGGCCCAACCAATATTCCCTATTGAATACGAAAAACAATTTTTTCACTGGACAGATACCTGGGAAACCCTGATGGAGGTTTTATAAGCAAGTAATATGTATTTATATGACACTTCAAAACAATCACATGCGTCACAAAATGCTTCACAAGAGAAGATAAGATAATCCTTTATTCATCTCGCGAGTGGAGAAATTTACAGTGTTACAGCAGCAAAGCAGGATAGCAGAAAAAAAATCAGTTTAAAAAATTAAAATAGATAAAAATATAAGTATGGAAAAAAAACAATTCATACGGTGAGAAAATGTACATAAATGTACATCGATAAATCACAATCAAACGAGGCAAAGGTAAGATCATGAAAACAAACATAAGTAAGCACACAAAAGGGTTTTGGGGGTTACTTGAAGGCTTGTCTGTACAGCTGAGTATTTATTTGCTTTTTGAAACAGTCCAATGAGTGTGCAGATCTGATGGTTTGTGGGGGTTGATTCCAGAGAGTTGGGACTAGAACAGGAAAAGCACAATCAGCTTTTGTTTTCTAATGAGAGCAGGGGATGGAAAGAAGGCCCAGATTAGATGATCTGAGAGGAGGGATGGAATGAGGGTGTCAGAAGTGTAGTTTGAGGCGAGGTCATGCTTTGGATGTGAGTGCATCAGTATTTTGAAGTGGATTCTGAATTTTACTTGGGGGGGGTTGTGGGAATGACGGCTGGCTCGTGTTAATAATCTGGCATCTGTAGTGAAACCTCCTAATTATGCATAACTCCAAACTGGGAAAACAAAAAAACAAAACTTGGAAGTGATTACCAGCTTAATTAATTTTTTTTTTTTTAAAAACAGCCTCCGCTAATTGCACCAGATAATAGTAAAACTTAAATTTAATTTAATTGAAAGAATTCATAAAGGCTGTTTGATGTTAAAGGTTTATTAACACGTTGTTTTGAAACAGCCACTGAAGAAGTAAGGGTACAGAGCAGCATGGAAAGTGACAGTCTACAATGTTTACTTGACTGATGAGCTGCATCCTCTGCTGCTCTAACAAGCTGCAGTCAGTGTTGTCAGTTGCCTTTTATTCTGTATTTGATTATGTTATCCGTAAGGCACAGAGGTGAAGGTATACGGAGGCCCCTGAGGGACAAATTACTAAGCAGAGAGTGGACTGACGGCAATAAATCAAGTTTAGACATAATCATCCAACTGGAGCAAATCTCAGAGGTCCGCACAGCTGTTGCACAATGATGCTTTAGAAGTAATATTAGCATCCCTTACATGAGAGATGACCATGTAAACAGACTTCATCAGTCAACTCCATAATTGTAAGAATACACTTTATTCTGTTTCGTCTTTTGTATTAAATAAGGAAATCCTTTTGTTTCTTGGATAATGCCTTTAAAAACAAGCAAGAACGGGGCGCCGGTGGCGCAGCGGCAGCGCGCGCGCCCCATATAGCGAGGCTTTGCTCCTCGCGCGGGCGGC
The DNA here is from genome assembly GCF_947650265.1 of Symphodus melops. Lineage (NCBI taxonomy): Eukaryota > Metazoa > Chordata > Actinopteri > Labriformes > Labridae > Symphodus > Symphodus melops. Next base: position 9,217,702 of record NC_136705.1, read on the forward strand.
CCAGGTTCGCGTCCGGCCCGTGGCCACTTTCCCGCATGTCTCTCCCTGCTCTCTCCCTTTTTCCGACTCTATCCACTGTCCTATCAATAAAGGCATAAAAGGCCAAAAATAAACCTTTAAAAAAAAACAAAAAACAAGCAAGAACATCTCCAAAATTCACTTCCACGAGCAGATAAATGAAGTGTATGGCAACACTGCAGAAGAGACTGCAGTCCCTTTGTTGTGGTTTAAAACGCCAACTGATTTTGTCTTTAAAAAAAAAAAAAAAAAGTTTTTACAATGTTGCATCACAAATCCAAAATTGGATTTCTTTATTCAGTTTGCTCGGAGAAAAGCCCTGCACCTGGTCCCTGATAATTCCTTTCATGGAAGTGATTTACCTGCTATGCTTGGTGTTTCAAGGTTCCACACAATCTATACTATCTCTCTGATTGAAAGTTAATGAAAAAAATAAAACAACTGAGCTTTTATTGCATTCACACAGCTACTGTACGTCGTCAACCTTCCACTCCTCTGTGGAAATTGCAAATCAGATCTTCAAGGTGAGCATGCAATTTTTCTTTTTTTTTCCAAGAACTTCAAAGATTTATTCCTACAGTGACTGACTCAGGATGGCATTCTGGATATCTGTGGTTTCTGCAGTTTGAAATTAGATTTCTGCAGCACCATGACATCTTCAAATGAGCCTTCAGAGAGGATGTAGCAGGAATATATCAATGGAGAAAACATCCAGAGGAATCCTAAATCATCAATCCCAAGTGCCGAAGATTCCAGGTATCTTTCTGTCGCGGCGGAGAACCCTGTTTTGCACACTGAACACTTTTTAAATGGCTGTAGCACTCATTCAAATTGACATGCACTCAATTTCCAACAATCAATGAGCGGAGGGTTTAAATATGCGTTTTAAAGAGACACTGCAGCGGCTGTGGGGAGGATTGATAGTTTCAGTTCCGATGGATGATCATAAGAATGAGTGAGAGGAGGCCGCTCTCTTCTAAAGCCACGTCCTCAGCACTTCCTGAAGGCTAATAAGCTCAGGGGTAATGAAGGACCAACTATGTTTAATGAGGCTAACGGATGAACAGGACATGCTGCTCACATGCATGATTTAAGGCAGGGCCCGGGAGAGGCGAGGGAGGGGGCTCAGAAAAGGACAAGAGCAAAAACATGCAGAGGCAATAAAAGAGAAAAAAAAAAAAAGCCAAACAAACAGATGATTGAAGAGGCGAGGTCATCGACACACACACACATTTTACACCTCATCCTATTAAATGGCATCCAAAAAACTGAAGAAGTGTACAAATCATCATCAAGATTTTTTAGTTAGTTTTTTTTTTCCCCCTTCACATGGACAGTATCGTAGGGAAGACATTATCAAAATTAGTGGCATCAGCAATAACAATGACCTTTCCTTCCTGGAACACTATTGATCTGGAGTCTTTAATCACATAAAGGAAGGCTCTTTGTGGAGAATGAAGGAGGGCCAGCTCTCCCAGTTATGTTTCAAAACAGAAGGTCCTCCATTTATGTCTGACATGACGTCTCATGGTGTACTGTGATGGGCAGACAGATGTCAGAGAGGATTTTTTTTTGCTTGTTGTGATCTTTGTAAATACATTGAGCCACATATGTTGGAAATCTGTGTTTAGTAAACTGGTTAAACATTAACACCAAAAAGTAAAAGATGCCCCATAAAAAAATGTTTTTAATGGAATGTCATTTTCTACTATGAAAATAAATGTGTTTTAAATTAGAATAGCTTACTTTTGCATCAAATGAAAAGGTCATTTTCTCCAGATAAACTTTCTAAGATTCTGGTTGAAATTGTCTTTATTTCCTGACAGTAATTATTAATTTGCGTGCTCTGAAAAAGAAATGAAAAAAATCTCTGTCATCTGCAGCAGCTGTACACACTTAAAAACTACACTCAAAGCATGAGCTGAAATCCGTTCTGGACCAATGGCGCTAGTGCATGTAAGTGAGGGGCGGAGCTTTTGAGGGAGCACAGAGGGGAGGGGGGGGGGGGGGGGGGGGTGAATACTGAGAACGGAGAGGATGCTACTTTCAAAATCATGCTAGTTTTAGAAAATTACAGACCCTGCCTTTAATACAATAACAAAAAGATTATGTCAAGGCTGGCAGAGAATCATGGGAGTTCCCTCTGCTACCCACCAACCCCGATGAAAACAAACCCAGAGTTGACCGTACTCAAATGGGCGAAACAGATCTGAGGAAGAGAATCCGTTTACAAACGATGTAACAAACTCACATTTACAGTACGGTGCATTTAGTAGCAGTTACGGCTTCCTTATGTAGCCGCCTTTGACGTAATATAAGTTGTTTGACTGAGGATGAAATCTGTTCTGCTCTCCACCCACCTAGACACCAAGAACTCTTATGTCAGAATGCTGTTCATAGACTTTGGCTCCGCATTCACTACCATCATACCACAACAGTAAGTTTTGTAAATCTGTTTTTATCCTTTGTATTTCTGTACGCTTAAAATCTTTCTATTGTTAATTTACAACTCAGACAGAAAAGTTTTTTCGATTTTTCTGTATGTCCAGCACATGTTGAGAAATTGACAATAAAGATGACTTTGATTCTTTCCATGGATTTTTTCCATTTTGTCATGGCGGCTACTGCAACGAGACACTTCCTGTAACAACTATAAAATTACAGATTTCTCTGGCTTTGATAAGTGTTGGAAATATCTGAGGTAATTTAAGTACTCGACACCAACAAAATATGTGAAGCATAAGTTTAGCCCGTTTTTAATCATTTAGATTTGTTCGTGTCAAATTCTACGTATTACACCTTTCAGACTTTATTCAATCGTCTGTCGACCTAGAACCTCGTTCACATGTTTTTGAGTTTCACATTTTGTTTAATCCAGCACCTGAAAAATCCTGAGTGGTACATTTGCCAATTTAAAATAAATCCACGAAAGGGGCTTTTCCCCATCTCATTCAAGGAGCTCATATTATTATTAAAACTGTCCAGCAACATTAAGAAGAGTATTCCTACAGATATGTCACACTGACTTTAAGAGCGAGCTGCTTCTTGAGAATCGTCAAAAGCAGCTGTGGCGGATTTTGTAAAGTATATCTCTGGAATACTATGCTGACAGCTTGCAGAAAAGCGATCACCAGGAAGTGGATGTCTGATGAACTACCCACACTGGAAGAATGGGTAGAGCTGGTTCAAGATATTGCTCAGATGGGAAAACTCACATTTGTATTGAGACTCGACCATGATAAATTTTAAGATTGCTGGGACCCTTGGATGGACTTTATGAACTTTTTAAGGTGATTCCACATGTGACACCATATGTTCGGGAGCTACTCAAATGTTCTTGGTTTTATGTTTCTACAAAAAAAAAAAAAAAGGTAATGAGAAAAATAATTGTTCATGGAGAGGAAAACTACTTAAAAAGGAAAGCTAAGAAATTCAGTTAAACTGTATATGTATATATATAATGTTTTATGTATGTGATTGTGCGATGTGTATCTCCATTGCAAAACCGAATAAAAAAATTTAATGGAAAAAAAAGCAGCTGTGACATCACTCTCTTCAAGGTTACCAGCTTCCATTGACAAAAAGGTCATTTTTACCTCACAGAAAACAGGAGCTGTCTGTCTGCTTCTGCCTGAATGAGTCGTTGTTTGTGTTCACTTGTGTTTCACACAAAGGAAGGGACCCATCAAGGCAGCAGTAGACCAGCACCTCAGCTGCTTTGCTGAATAAAATCACTGCTTCTGACTGCTTTTGAAAAGAGGATCTGGTGACAGATGAAAGTGGTGTAAAAGCTGACTCTAGTCACAAGACAAAGGCCTTTTACGCTGAATGGTTTGATTGTATAGTCTGATGAGAGACTTAAACATGAATGCACATATACGTCTGAGCTACTGTCACAGATTCAAACATAAGAAGGCTCCTCTATGTGATGTGTGATGTCAGGATTGAGTAAGGCAGATCATTGCTCAGCTTATTGGGAGCAGTCACCTGTTTAAAAGCCCAGAGAGCATGCACACCTGTTAAAACATTTCTTTTTACGTTTTCTGTGAAACAAATGTCTCCACAGGTTTCTTTTAAACTTCACCGCTTCAAGACTTGAACCTTTCTTTTTTTTTTTTTTCATTCCTTCAAATATTGTAAGTGTCCACATTAGAAATAGACATTTTTTTTCTGCCAAAACATGATGTATGATTACACTAAAACCATCAAGTATTACTTGGTTGCTGAGAAGATGGATTAGCAGTCAGTATTAATGTTTGAAGTCTCTGGCCCTCATTAATTTTCCCTTACAAACCTCCCTGCATCAATCACATTAGCCTCAGTCTCTCTCCCACTTGTTGACTGAATGAAATACACTGCAGATCAAAGCATTCATTAAGCTAAATGCTCTAAATGCTCTGTTATTTACACTTCTAGATTTGGAGTCCAGCCAGCAGGATACAGAGAGAGAAACACAGTTTGTTCAGCACTTCTCACGGCATGATTCACTTCAGCTTGTCATAAATAACACCTTCTATTTTAAATGGGCCTGAAGACCGCTGTGGCTAATTTGTTTCATCCTACATTGCCTTTTATTTGCCTGTCCGTCACATCAGCATCACTCACTTTGATTATATTCTTAGACGTGTCTATGTTACCTGTGCAAACCCACCTCAGCATCCTGATGACACTCACCTCAGACAGTTGCTGTCAGTGAGAGGTTTCTGACTGACAAACAGGCTCTCTGCTCTCAGACTTCCTGCCACTGCTTCCGCCTCTTTCAACTGAAGCTCCAGCTCTGTAGTCAAGAGTCATAAATAACACACACACACACACACACACACACACACACACACACACACACACACACACACACACACACACACACACACACACACACACACACACACACACACGCACACACACACACACACACACACACACACACCACCAGTTCAGGGGAGGCGCTTCCAGTGGGGGCAGCCGCCGCACTCTTAGCATCTCTTCATTAGTGCATTAGTCCCAGGTCCTGCTTGTGCATGTGTGTGAGTGAAGCATGTCTACAATAACAGAAAGTGAAGCACAATTTCCCCCTCTAGGATTAACAAAGTATATACACAAAAAAGAGACTCTTTTTGGTATTTCATGTTCATAACACAACCTTTAGACATCTTTCAACCTGACCACCCCGACCAAAAACAAACATGTGAGTGAAGCTTCTGTCAGATCATCAAATGATGCTCGCTTACAGGAGGTGTAAATGAAACAACTCGCAGTTTGTCACATGGTGTCACAGGAAAACAAAGTCAAAGTTACTAATTAGTGATTTCATATTATGTTCAGAACCACATGAAGTATAAGGAAATGAACTGTGGGTGTTCACCTTTGTCGCTGTGATCCAGGCCCTGTCGTTCAAGTTGCAGTGCTCTCTTCTGCTCCCGCAGAGAGCTCAAGTGACTGTTGCTGTGGATCATCATGTCCATGTCTGATTGTGGAGAAACAAAAAAAGAATCATGTTCGGACCTCCATCGCTTGGAGGGCTCAACCTTGTATTTAATGTCTTCTGCAGAATCGGAAAAAAAACAAAAAACATTGCATCTTCTGAGGAATGCAATGCTGTTGTTAAAAACACACACAATTCATTTGTGGACCAAACACGACGGATGAATAAGAGAGTGGGTGCTGAACCTTGAGGCTGTAGGTTGAGAACAAATTCATGATATATGTTAATGTACTTGACAATAAAAAAAACAACAACATTCTGATTCTGAAGATATAAGCAGCAGAGTCCTGGACTTCACTGCCTTTTGTTCAGAAAAATGAAATGTGCTCAGTATCATTTAGACCTGGGTTCAAGCTGTGTCGGAGTAAATATACAGCATGTTTTCCGTTGTTTTGTGTTTCTAATATAAGATGGAAGAGGAATGACGGGGACAGGTGGGGTTTAGCAGGTACCTGTAACAACAGGATGAAAACCTTTAATCACCAAACACAACCTTCAAGAGCTCCGGTTAATTTCCCTCCATTCAGCATTCAAATCTCATTTCTTTCTAGTATCAGTTGGATTTTCTCTCTCCACCAAACATTCATCAGTCTGAACAGAATTCTGCCTGAAATCACAATCCTTCACGTTACCTGTTAACTCCTTCTAACTTTGTTATCGACAAACAATAATGATGATTTCAGAAAAAGCAACCAGTGCTACATGTGCGTTCTACAACCAGAGTCTACAGTGACAACAGTATTAAAAAAAAAACGACCTCTGTGCAATGATTCCGCCTTCCTCTCCAGCTCGTATAATTCAGTGCGTGTTTGGCTCTCAGACTCGGTCTCTCTGTTCCCTCCGAGACAGAAGTCACTGTTAAATCTCGTGATCTCTCCGAGGAATGTTTCCCTTTCCTGCGTTGACTCCATCTTTATCTTGGCCTGGTAAGAAAGACGTATGGTGAGAAAGTGTCCCAGGAATAATACAGCTAATACAGACTATAGCTGCTTGATAAGTGGTGCTATGTTGATGATTTATGCGAAGGTCAAGAGACAGAAGGGTTTATATCACTTCTACAGAACTTTTTAACACGTGTACTATTTTCCGTCTCTCTCTCTCTTTGTGCGCCCTTTAACACGCACTGCATGGTTCTGTTTCACAACAGACAAAGACAATGGGTGAGTTTCTATGAACTGTATTTCTCTTGTCCCAACATGACTTTGTACCTGAGATCAGCTCACCAATACTTTTGTTGAAATAAAGATGTTAGTTGTTTTGTTTTTTTGTTTTTTAAATCAGATCATTTTTTTTTTTTTTTTTTAAGATTTATTTTTGGCCTTTCGCCTTTATTATGATAGAGGGAGGAAGGTGGATAGAGGCAGAAAATAGGGAGAGAGCGGGGAGAGACATGCGGGAAAGGAGCCACAGGCCAGACGCGAACTCAGGCCAGACGCGAACTCGGCCCGCCCGCGCGAGGGCTACGGCCTCGCTACATGGGACGCGCACGCTGCCGCTGCGCCCCAATCAGATCAATCATTTAAATTAAAAAAACTGTAAAAGTAATTTTGAAATAAACACAAAACAATAAAACACTTAACTCTTTTCGTACGTCTCAGAGATTTGTGCTTTGAACTTTTGGTAGTATGAAAACCTCCTTGTGGCCTATGGTGACAAAAGCAACAGGCACTTTTCCATATGTTGATATTTTATACACAAACCAATCCAATATGTCAGACGATGTTTTAGTTATAGCTCATGGTTTGTTTTTGTTCCAACCGACTTCTCTAAACAGATGAGTAAGTCGGTCTGTGGACACCAAAGCTGCACGACAAAGATTAAAAAGGTACAGTCTGATATACGCTGTAAATATTGACCCACTAGACGTTCCTGGAGGTGGCTCCTCTGGCAGAGCAGCTCCTTCTCTTTGGTCAACATCTGCTTTTCTTGTTTCTTCATCAGCTCAAACTGCAGCCTCAGTGCTGACAACTTCTGATCCTGGAGCCCAAAGAGCTGAGTGAGCAGTTTAGCCAATTTGCAGACAGGAGCAAGACATGACGACTGATTAAAGACATGTTAGTTCTCTCAACTAACGTAAACGTATACGTGTATAAGACTCCCTTTTAATCTGGTTTATGTTTATATTCCTGTCCTCAGCCTGTTGATTATAACGTTCACCACAAAGAAAAGAACATTGCTTCATTATACAGAAAGGTGGCTTCATGTAAGATGATTTGTAAACATGCCTGACTCTCAGCCTATTATTCCCGCTCTTCATCGCTTCTTACACCTTAAGTGGAGGGGCACTGTATGTTTTCAGCAGGTTTTCTTAACACTGTAATTATCTTAAGACAGCTCTTATAAACAGTAAGCCATAAACACACTGTGTGGTAAACACACCCTGCATATATGCATGATGTAAACACTTCATTCTACCGGGTTGGAAAAGGGTTTTCTGAGCTGTGTGCTGTCAGATCATCATTTCTAATTCGAAAAAAAAAAACAGTTTGCTCTTTTGATTGGATGTCGGCTTTTACAACAGGAAGAAGTTGGGGGATTTTTCCGAGAGGTCCATGAGCCGCCCTTTGACATCATATCTCACACATACTTAAAGGTTTCACTAATGTTATCCGGTGGAAATTAGACATTGATTTTACAGGGGCACTTGCAATGTGCGCAGTTGATGAAATGAATGGGAGAAATGAAGTGTTTTCAATCATCTAAGCAGATCGACTGATCAATATGCCATTATGCACCCCTTGTGTGAATGACACTTACAAGTTACGCTTTTAAAGTAGGCGTTATGACAGTTGCTTCTCTAGTCGAAAGATAATGATTGTTTTCTCACCTGTTTATCACGCTCTTCTTTCTTCTTTTCCAGCTCTTCAGTGTTTCTCTTTGTCTCCTCCTGGCATCTGATGATGTCTTTGTCGACTGTACAACACCAGATAAAGATTATATATTAATAACCAGCTAAAGTCATTGGTTAGCAGCATAAAGCCAATTCTAGACATAGGTTAAAATACACTTACTATAATATGATGACATTGGTACCAAAGGTAGTTAACATGTTAGGAAGCTATAGTTTTAATGAAGAAATGTGATAGGCTTTTTAACTTGACCTGCCTTCTTTGAGTTGCTGTGCCTGATCAGTTGAATGTTGTTCAGCTAGAAGGATCTGCTTAAACAGTGAGTCTAGACTCATTTTGTCAAAAAAAATGGCTTAATGTAAAAAAAAATAAAAAATGAATAAGTTTAACTGTGTGCAATGTGAGCCAGTAAACACCGAACTAGTCAGACAAAACAGCGAACTAGCTAGTACGGTAAATTTCTTGCGCCCAAATACTTTGGAGCCATGAGCCCGCCAAACCTCTGCACCTGATAGGCCAAAACACCAAACAAGACAACGACTAAGAGCCAATCAGTGGTAGAGGGCGGGCCACATACATAATCACTGCCTGAAGAATACACCTGTGGGTTTTCATAATTTAAGTTGCAAATAAGCGTAATATTATCGATATTGTGTCACTTTTAACTGTTGTTTACCTCTCAATAGTGTTAGCTAACAGTAGGCGCTGCACTGACAGGTCAGTCTTCACTCACTCTTGTGTTGAATGAACCGCTGTAGGCTAATGTAACCTAGGACTCAAGGACTACATCATTCTGACATTCATTTGCAAAATGAACATTATATATTGATTGAGCCCTTTTCATAAATCATCAGACTGAGCCTTACCCTGACTGGCAAGGCTCCCTTTGAGACTTTGGAACAGCTAAGTCATCAAATTGCGAGCAGACAATTATCCCAGGTAGTAGCCTGCACCCGTCTTTCATTTGAACCCGGTAGGCGTATCTTCTTGTCAGTGACTTTCTAAAACAGCTCTATGGACACTCGCCCATGTTTTTGACATGGGACAAGTCATTCAAAAAACCTCCAAGATTAATAATCATATCGTAGAATGGTTTCCTTTTAAATCAGGAACTAATTGTTAGCGCTCTCATTATAGGCTACGGCTCTAGACAAACCAGTGGAGTCGTTTTAAGGTGAAACTTTTCTTGTTAGACGCTCTTCCCGTAATGCTTTTATTAAACGCGCACCTTAAAATAGCGTGAAGGCTGGCTTGAACGCAGTGTGGGTGTGTGCCGTCTTGATTTACTGCACTGCACGCCGGTATCCTTGATTGATTTATCCCACTCTTCACTGTAGAGGCAGTCTCATTGACATCGCCTTTTCCAATGTATTTAGCCAAGTGGATTGGCCTCTGAATAAACCTTATAAGCAATCAATGTGCAATAGGATGAGTTACAAGTCACATGATGAATGTTCCTCTGTTATTATAATCATGCTGTTGTTGAATTTCTAATAAGTTCAGTCCAATTGATCAGACTGTGGTGTTTAAAATGTATTATCTTAACGTGAAGGCTACTTTTAATAAAGACCTGCTATACTCTAACTCACCATCAGATGGCGACAGTCGCACAGTGTCCACCACCCCAGTGTGTGGACGGAGCGCAGCGCTGACACACTGCTCTAAGTATCAGTGACACATTTTTCCCAGGCTGTATTTTATCAAACGACCCCTGAAGCGTGTCATAATCCAAGCCTATCAAATAAACCAACCTCCTCAGAGTTGGCAGCTACTATTGCATAACCCTTTTTGTCATTTGAAAATTGGATTATCATCATGGCAATCTGGGAGGAGCGCCACAAACACACAAGTATCTTGGAATATTGTGCGTATAGGGATGAAAGTGCAGCAAAAATGTGTCTATTATATTTCAAAGCACTTCAGATTTTAAGCTGATCCAGATCTAAAAAATTGCCACGAATGATAAAGTTAAACACATGTTACCGCATGCTACAATCATGTTGTAAAAATGCACTTGAGTCATGCTTTTTGTCCTTTTCTTGTCAGCAAAGTAAGACTCAAATGTATAAAAAAAAAAAAAAAAAACATCCCACACAGAAAGTGATTGGACTGCTTGTTTTGAATTCTTAACAGATTAAATGAAACCAAATGCCCTCTGGGGTTTGACAACAAGCACGGCTTTCAGTGCATGGACTCTAAAAGTGGTTATTACTTTGGTTTGGATTTGTTTGTTTTATTCAGAGAGAGAGAGAATGTGCAGACTTTATAAAAAGTAACGATTGAAAATAATGTAATTATCAACCGAAAAAAAATAAAAAATAGGTGGTAGTGTGCAGTGAACCTTTCAAAATAAAGATCCCTGTATGTCTCCAGTGCAGCTCCTAATTAGAAAGTGCGCTTTAAACTTTATTTGCCTGAGTTTTCATTGTGAAACAGATCCGGGAAGCAATGGGGAAATAAGTCATGTAGGCTATCTTTGCCGTTTTATGATCAGATTACTGTACATCATTGCGAGGGGGGAACTGGCACTCTCCTCCTGCTGAATTCGCTGTAGACAGCAGTGGGGCTCCAGTTGGCTGTGTGCGCTCAGACGCACAGACGCAAAGCATCCACACTGGCTGGAGTTGGACGACACTCGGCTTTCGCTTCCACCGCTCTTCTGATCCGCTGCCTTTGTCTCCCCGCGGTGAGAAGACCACCCGCACGGGAGGAAAAAGGAAGAAAGCAACATTTTTTGTTGTTGTTGGTGGGGTAAAGACTTGTGAGAGTCAGAGACTGTGTGAAATCGGGACTTCACGGAGGGAGAATTATTTCTCGCATGAGGCGAGCAGGATCAGTTCTGTGAAGCGAGGCGCACATTGTTACGTCTTTTCAATGGATTTCAGTATCGCGGAGGTACCCTGGGAATTAAACTCTTATTAAGTCACTTTTAGTATAAACTCATTCCATCCAACAAGGGTAAATGACTCGTATTGAAAGGAAGACGATGATCCTCGCAGTGCTGTATGTGGTTTTGCCTCTTTTGGGTAAGTTTTACTTATATTTTCTCTACAAGCATTTGTCCATAGCCTAGCTGAGACTACCAAATATTGTTGCTTATCGTAGGCTACTGATGGGGTAATAGCAGTTCTATTATTCAAGGGGAGCCCATGGTAAAGACTGCTCTTCGGGAGTGTGTTTTGGAGACACTGTACAGTGGTTCTCCGAAGTGCACTAAAAGAACTAAGTGATTGGAAACTGTCACTCTCATCAGTAAACTTGAAAACGCAACACTCCTGCAGAGTGCGTTCAAATTAAAATGCCAGTAAACTGGCAGCGTGGGTCAAGAAGTTGTAAACAGTTCGCAGCCCATGGAGCCTGCGTAATATTATCATCCCTCAAATCAGCTTGCGAAGTGCATAAGCTTTTAGTGAATTACAGAAAAGAAAATATAACTTATGGTTACTAAAGAAGGAGTGTGTATTTTTGTTCCAGATGTGTTGTGTTATGCTGAGGAGAACCTGCGTGCCAGGCTGGACTGTGTGAGGGCCAGTGAGCAGTGCATGAAGGAGCAGGCGTGCAGCACCAAGTACCGCACCATGAGGCAGTGCGTGGCCGGGGGCAGGGAGAGCAACTTCAGCATGATGGCCGGCCAGGAGGCGAAAGACGAGTGCCGGAGCGCTATGGACGCTCTCAAACAGAGCTCGCTATACAACTGTCGGTGTAAAAGGGGCATGAAGAAAGAGAAGAACTGCCTGCGCATTTACTGGGGAATCTACCAGACATTACAGGGTAGGACAGGAGCCTTTGTTTTCACCTTTTTGTTTTCATACAAATCTCTCCCACTCTCTTCAAAATAGCTCAAACTTTGGATGTAGCTTTATCATTGATTTCATCCCCCTATTGTAATATCCGAACACCTAGTCTTTTTTACTTGTACCTTTTTACTTCTTTCCCTAACCCTATTTATTTTCAAGTATAAAAATATTCTGAGATGGCACGATATGTTTTTTGTATAGTTTAACATGCCCTCAAAATGACTTGATGTTCAGATGCAAGAATTTATAAAAAGTTATCCCAAGACGTTTTTGAAGTGGAAATATACCTTTTCTGTTCGAATGTCCATTGTTTATAATCAAATGGACATTTACCATAGTATTTTTTTTCAATCTGTTCTGTAAGGGGTGGAGATGATTAGTTGCCTGAGCGACTCCTCCTTTCTGTATGTGAGAAGAGGAGGAACCATCGCCCTCCATTCTCCCCCCTCCAGCTCTCTGACTCCCTCCGCTTTGCAACCACAAATACTCCTAAAAGTAGCACACAGCTATTTGCTACGAACGGTCCAATGAGATCATGCACAATCACTCAACTTTCATTCAAATTTGACCCCAGGCCCCCCACTCGGTTCACAGCCACAGTCCTGCAGAAGCCGTGGTAATTTTTGAACTCCATAATCACGGCTCCCTGCGGGCGATGGAGCATGAAGCCCCTCAGCGATGGCTGGCAGTGTCACAGAAGGAGGGCCCTTCGTAGTCCCTAAACTGCATCCAGACCATGGCTGGAGTCAACTTCCAGTTGTGCAACACAGCTGACCAACCTACCTAACCAAGCGTGGTGCTATGTGGCAGGCTGCGTGGATATCGACTGACCCAAATATCCCATGTCACATGCAGGTCAATGTGAGGGGTGATTAAGGATAAACAAAAGAGGAAAGGGGTTAAAAACAGATCTATCCAGCGAGCAATCAATCTTTATACATATAGGGTTCAAACAACAACAAACGTTATCTCAGGACACTTTACATATCAGCAGGCATAGACCATACTCTTTGTTATATTACTTAGAGAGACAGCATTGATCCAGTGGTAGAGAAATGAAGTTTTGAGAGGCGGGACCAGAACTTTAAAAAACAAGTATTTATTTAACAGGGACAAGAACATTGACTTATGTGTGAAATATAAAGTATATGCCATATATATAGAGGTTTCTATGTGGCTAAATTGCAAACCCTCTCCCTGGCTCGGCTTCAAAATATACACATTAAACTCAATACACGTAAGAGACCAGATATAAGAAAACAAATAAAAATGAGGATTATAATGGGAACAGTCAGTGCTCACTGACTTGCTTGTCTCAGCCAGTGTTTTTACTCAAAATTTGGTCGAACGTCTTCTGCCAATACTCTCTCTTGATGCCTATCCGCCTCATATCTGTTTTCGTTTCTCACAGGTAATGATTTCTTGGAGGATTCTCCGTACGAACCAGTCAACAGCCGTCTATCAGACATTTTCCGCCTGGCTCCCATCATAGGTAAGAATTGAAAGAGAAAAAAAAAAAAAAACATTTCTTGGAGGCTTTCTCTCCATCCCTCATTTTTTATTTTTTTTATTTTCTGCATTGTTTTATTGGTCACTTGTCTGAGTTGAGATACAGTTAAAGCTCCAAGCTGTGCATGCTTTCACTGAAGGTTATCTGTGTGTCAAGTGTTTTGTCCTCCTTCCTCATCCTCTCTCTGCTATCTGTCTGTCCTCCTCTCTGCTCGTTCTCTCGCTCCAGCAGCACTTGCATGTTGGCTGGAAGTGACCTTGCTCGGGGGAGCTATAGTTCTGAGTCTCATCAAGCAGTGGATACAAGTGTTTCAGTGGTGGAAGAAGGCCCTCTGTTTGCTGCTGGTGTGTTTGACTGTGTGGTGGTGGACAGATTGGATCCACTTGTTGAAGAGAGTGAGTGAAGAGCCCTGTTGGGAAAGAGCATGACAGGCATTTTTTTTTTTTCCCTCTTCACATCTGTGTATTGGGAGCGATGCCGACACTAGCCTCTAGATGGCGATGCTATTCCCCTCTTAACAGCCACTCAGGTACTCCGTGGTCCTTCTAATGCTGCTATTTGAGAGCCCTGATCTATGAATGCGGTGCAATTATGTAGCTGCTTACATTTTAATTATTGCACTGCAGGTGATGAGTTCTGTGTCGAATCAAACAGACGTGCTCTGCCCCCACATCTTCAAAGAACAAGGCTGGTATTTTGACCCCTTTTGATGATGACGAGCCTTTTCTTTCCTTTTCCTCTGCCATTTTTATACCACAATAGACTGATTTGCCCCCAAACCAAAGCTTCTCCCACCGTCTGCTTAGATCATAATGTGGGTGGTGAGGTACGGATAAACAAAATCTTGGACTGGGTACTGGCTTCATGACCAATTTGCTTCCTAAGAAAAACCGGGTGCTGTTTTGTTTTTTGTAAAGCCTGTTCTCTGCTCCCTGCTACTCTCAAGCGGAGGACTTTGAAAGAATGATCATGTCACTCCAAATAATGGTATGCCTCTGGCCCTTAATATGCCAGCAGGTCTCAATAAGGACGAGACACCCATGGGCCGTCAAGCGCTGAAGCATGTGCAGCACAGGATCATAGTTCACATCAAAGACAGGTGACGTGTCTCCAGTGTGAGCTGGAGGATTCAGGAGTAAGAGCAGATTTATGGTGCAACTTTCATAGTGGAGGCAGGTACTGATTAGATATATAAATGCGTCTGTACCTTTATTGATGGCTGTGCATATACTCAGCAGCAGTGCTCTGACATGTACATTTATTGTATGACCCGAAGACACTCAAAAGACATTGGTCTGAAACAGAAAAAAAAACATTCTTATTTCTGAGATATATGATTCACATTTTTTTTAGATTCTTCTCTTTTTAAATGTATAATCAACTTCACTGCTGCAGTACGCTTGAGATGCTGAGGTGATTCGGCATATGATCCCTAATTATGAAAAAATAGCCGCATGTCCTTCCTTATTCTATTACTCATTTCATTAAGACATATATATATATTTTTTTCATAATAGTCTGAGGAAAATATAATAATTTAGAATCTGTTGGTTTAGTAGAGGAGGTTAAAAAAGGCCTGACAACACCTGCATCTGAACCTTTTTTCCTTACTGTTGCGTCATTGATTGGAGTATTTTCTGATGCTTTTTAATCTGACAATCTATACAGCCTAAACACAAAGAATTTGAAATATACACATTACTCTTGTAAGAACTCAGCGGGGGAAATAAAAAACCCTTCGTCATAATTATGCCCCTTTGCCCTTCTGTGAAGTTACATAACCTACCCTGTGGTCCTCAGTCTCCACCACAACCAAAACAGCATTGCCCCTTCAACAAATCCCAGGCTCTGTTTATGTGAGCTCCAGGTAGAGACAACACCGATATTACACTGTCCATAATGGCCCCCAGGACATCGTCAGGCTGGTTAAGGGGAACTGGTGTTTCACCAAATAAGTCTTGACACCTCAGGAAGACTGGACAGTTAACCTAAACGTAAAGATTATACCTCTAATCTTTCCTCTCCAAAATCATTATTTTGTTTTTGCGAAACAAGACTGATGCAATGGTGCAATGTTACTATCTGCATTGAAGTAAACACAGGGACTAGGTGTGTTTTTGTGACGAGTCACTTGAAGTATGTGCTACATATACCTAAAATCCGTACTACAATCTGTTGTACGGATTTTAGGATTTTAACTCGTACAGGTATTTTTAGATCCATTAAAACAGGGCTCTTGTAAGACTCTTCAAAGAGTTAACAACAATTGAGAGAAGTCAGAACAACTTAGAAAGATAAACTTCATCTTCTGGTAAATCTGACATTTTGACACTTCAGATTTTTTTTTTCTGGGACACCTTAAGAGGTTTGAATTCTTAAAATGGCGTGTCTCTACTTCCTGTATATAGATGAGGAGTGTGTGTCAGAGAAAAAACACACAAAAGAAACAGTGACAGTACAGAAAACAGAGCAAGAGTGAGAACTGGATGGAGAATACCTGTCTGATCAGCAGAGGAGTCTCAGAGATGGAGGGGTTGGGAGAAGACTGCGGGGGGTCAGGGGTTCATCGGGGAATTGCATGGGTAAGACTGAGAGGATGCAGAGCTCAGAATCAGGGTGCATGGGATCACTCCGCTCTCTCCGTGGGAACTAAAAGGCAAAGCTGACAGGAGGGGGGACCGAGGCAGACATTCATAGAGCTTAAAGTCTGTTTTTGGTCATTCAGTGTGATGCTGCAGCGTGCTTGAGTGAAAAGGGGCCTGAAAAGCCACAAAACAAATGTGATCGAGGACAGTGCAATACCAAACCTGATTCGTTTCTGTCAGTCCCCTGCACATTTTTTCTATTTTTAGAGGTGCAACATCACCAGCATTTTTCTCCTGAACATAGTTTTTGACTTTTACATACCATCATTTCACTTTATCGGATCACACAAGTATACCTCTGGAGCTCAGGTCCTCAGACAGCAGTTTGGGTACAACTTCAGTCGGTCTGTGGTCCGCGCACAATTTCAGGAGTCTCTCCGAACATGTCTAACGTTTGACTCAGTTCGACAGTGTGACTTGTTGATCCCAGGCTATAGGAACAATGGATAGCGACAGTGATCCTGTAATTCCACGACCGACCCCCTCGTCTCTGACTTGAAGCGACTAATCCATAGTGACACCAATACATAACGTGCGCAGATGCACACACAGTGCTGCGCCCTGCACACCTGTTCCTAGTGATGCACGCATGGGCGTCAATCGGACTTCACAAGGGAAACGTGCCGTACACATAACAGGCATGCACCTTTGGTGGATACATGTGCTGATTTACACAAAGTCATCCAAACCTTTTTAAATATTTTCCTTTTTTTTCCAGATAGGACAGCTGAAGAGAGACAGGAAATGTTGGGAGGGGAGAGTGGGGGACTACAGGCAGCAAAGGGTTGGCATGAGGAATGTACATG
This sequence comes from Symphodus melops, assembly GCF_947650265.1. Taxonomy (NCBI): domain Eukaryota; kingdom Metazoa; phylum Chordata; class Actinopteri; order Labriformes; family Labridae; genus Symphodus; species Symphodus melops. Next base: position 9,234,809 of record NC_136705.1, read on the forward strand.
GGGTGTGCAGACCTAAACCCAAAGGCTACCCGGCACCCAAAATGATCAAATCTTAATCCATTTCTTTAAACTCTAGATTCTGTGTAGATAATAAAAAATACTTTGATTTGTAATATGTTTGAAACATTAAAATTGTAGGAAGATAATCCATGAGAGAAAAAAAGAGCAGTTATTCTGGTTTCATTTAGCTTTTTTTTTTTTTTTTTTTTAGATCTTTACCGGCGGCAGAGTGCCGTTACCTCTGGGGTTTAGTCTATTTAATTACAGTCAAGTGTGATCTGCTCACTTTGGTTTTTAAATGTTGTTTCAGACCCACAGCAGAATTTAGGAACACATAAAAAAAAAGCCTCATCACTAAAAAAATACAAAATAAAAAACAGAACCTTTCAAAGGTGGAGAGCAGAAGATAGAATTGTACTTCTAAGACTTACTTTGCAACTGATGTCATCACTTCTGGTTGAAACAATCTTCTGGTGCAATTCCAAAAAAATATTTAGTACCTATTTAGTCAATTAGACCGCAAAATATGTAAGGAAAGAGGGCAATAGTTTTAATATAAGAGTAGTACACAAGAATGTGTGTGACGTTTATTACATTGCCCACATATGTTAGTGTGCATGTTAGTTTTGGACTTTTCTGCTTCTGTCTGCACACTTCACTTGTATAACCTTTCTTTGAACTCAACAGCGACATGCTAGCATTGTAAGGGACTATAAAGCAGTAAACAAAAAAGGTAGCCATCATGCTGAGAGGAGAAATAAATAATATCCCATCACACCCTATGAGTTTATATGTAAGCTGAGAGGAAGGAGAGGGTAGAGTTTAGATGAAATGGAGGGCCCGTGTTTATGAGTCACTGATCCATGCAGGAGGGAGCAACACAGAAACAGAGAGCATTATTCTGAGATTAAAGTGGAGTTGGAATTACTGCCACACCATTTGGCCCGGGCGGCTAGAAAATCAAAGTAGTGCAGGAAATGGATGACTACACAGTGCGGGTACTTGACTTTATTCATGAAGACTTACTGTTCCAGATTTTCTTTTTGGGTGCCTTTCTGGAATTTTTTTTCCCTTTTTCTGCTATTTTTGAAGTTTTTGAAAAACATTTACATGAACGATGTAGTTTTTTTAATTTATTTATTTTTCCCAGCTAACCCCATCGTCATGACCTCTTATTTATTATTCCTTTTACCCTTTACAGGGCACTCATTTAAATTCTTTGAAATTCAAAAATTCAACCGGATCTGTGACATAGGGTGATCTCTTCTGATTGGATGAGTGAGAATCACATGTTTCTCGATCTTACTGAGGTGCAGAAGGCTGGCCATATGTAATATGTAATGTTTGTGGAAATTACTAAAAATAGTCACTTATTATTGTTGTACTTTGCTGCCTTAAATGGCAGCAAAGTACAACAGAGGTATACTTGCTTTGGAATTTTAAAAATGTTCCATGAATCTTGAATGATTTTAGTGTTTACAAAGAAAGTACCACTTTATTGTGTTAGCCCAGAGTAGGATGCAAGATCTAGGAAATATAACACTGGGCACTATGTGCGGTCTATAATCGACAGTCTGGGCTGTGGCCAAATGCGCCTCAACGTAAAGGCAGCAGCTGTGGATAAATGATGGGGTGACAGCGGGGGAAAACGGATAAAAACACCACAGATTCCTGGAGGTTGCAAACCACGAATAACAATGAGTTCATACAGCTGTCACTCTCCACTGACCTTTACAGCTGTTGGGCAGTTTTGAAGTGATAATACAGCATTTAGGTTGGCAGCACTTATCTTAAACCACTCTTTGAGTAAACAGGGCAGCGTTTGGTTTTTGCTGCATTTTCAACTTAACTTTCTCCTCCATGTTTTTTTCCCTGTTACATGTCAAGAGCATGAGAAACGGTTTCTCAAATTATACTTCTCAGAGATGTTATTTGGAGTTAGAGTTTTTTTTCTTTTTTTCTTCTCCAACCTGTGTATGTTTTAAATTTTCCGCCAGCAGTTATGCAGAAATCACAAACTGTGTTCTCTATAGCTAGTAATGAATTTGTTCGTACTGATGTCTGCTTGGCTTAAATGCTCTCCTTAAGCTCTGTCCTCTTCCCAGTTGGCTCTCTCTGTATCACCCACTCACAACTCATAAGCCCCACCATGCTAAAGCTCAATATTGTGTCTCTTCCATGTGTCAAGACTTCAAACACATCTCCCTCCTCCTCCCTTCCCCCTCCCACCACCGAAGTCAAGCTCAAGGGGAGCAGTCGCGGCGAATGTGTGCATATGTGCAAATGTGAAAACATCTGTAAGTGCGTGGCCCCGGCTGTCAAGCAAAGGCAGCGCTTCAAATCCCCCCCCCCCGACACGCAGCGCTCAGAGGCTGTCAGCACCACTCAACCCTTTGCTGCAGAGGAAGTCAGTCTCATTATGAGCTGCCAATGGTAGAGATAAGAGTGTCTCCCACTATCTCTTTCCCTACTTTTGTTTGTGCATGTGTTTACGTGAGTGCACGGTAGAGTCAGGCGGGGAATGCAGGGGAGTTACAGATGCAGGGATATAGTTTGTTGTGTTGCAGGAGAGAGAGAGAGAGAGAGAGAGACAGACAGAGAGAGAGAGGGACTATCTAGCATGTTGTCTTAACTTTATTTTCCTGCTTTTATTTATCCTGGGTTGGTTGACTGAACACACTGCCATTCCCCGCTTCACGCTTTCTCAGTCAAATGTATTTGGAGTTGGTAGTTGCTCTGGATATTTAGAGTCATGCACTCTTTGCCACCGGGTAGATTCTGGGCTTTTTATATAGTTCTTGTTTGAGTGGGTGTTTCTTTTTTTTTTTTTTGCCTTAGCCCAGAGATGCAAAATTTAGATCAGGTCTGAACCTTGAATATAAACAATTTGAACCCATCTCTTAGGAGGACCCAAGTCAAACTTTTGTTTTCTCAGCTAAACCGCTGCTCTAAGTTTTAGGCTGCATCATGGTTAAAAGTGCAATTCAGGATCAACAGCATGGCCGACTATAAACTGTAGAAACTGAGTCTCAGAATGATCCTTAATGATTTTACCAGGGGCTAAATGATCCTCTGAGGTTGTCATCTCCAACACAAAGAAACCTGTTTTTTTTTTGTTTTTTTTTTAAAGTGAAAAAACAAAAACCAGGGTGCTGGTGGCGTATGGGTGTCGCATGCATCCCATGTGTAGAGGCTTCACTCATTCCCCCACTCTGTCTTACCTTGGTCTAGTTAGAGAGTGGGGGGAATGACATGCAGGAAAAGAACCACAGGTGGGATTTGAACCCGAGCTGTTTGCTTTGAGGACTGTAGCCTCTGTACATGCTGCGACTTACCACTAGCTCATCGACGCCACAGTTTGGCCAACATTAACTTTAACTATTTGTTTCTCTTTGATCTTAGCATACAGATGTTTAAGTATGAAAATCAGTGAACTGCTTAAAATATATATTTAAAAACTGCAGAGACAGGAGTAAGAAAGTAGTGCGTTGGTAAAGTTTAACTGCCGATTTTTAAAACGGATACAATTGCATCCCAGAGATAAAACATGAAACTGTTTATTGGACGACCAAATCTGATCCGACAGACAGCCTCCTGAAAAACTTGGCTATGTCATTACTTAATCCTCATGCCAGCTCGGAGTCACAGCACTTAGAATATGATCTTCAGTTTTTCTAAGAACAAGCCGGTGAAGTCGTGGAGGTTCCCAGTTTGGTGTTTAGTGTCATAGTCATGCACTTCTGACCTCATCAATGCTCTTAAGCCTATCCAACGTCAGTTTTCAGGAAGTTTTCCCTCATAGTGTCAGCTAAGTAACTTAGTTTCTGTGGGAAGTTTCACTCAAACTCCATCACAACATCTACTCTGTCACTGGCATGTGGATCTTCATTACAAAAGTCAATCAAGCTTTGTTTTACAGAAGGCTGTGTACGGTGAGGAGAAAGTGGGACGGTACGGATCGGTTATTTGGGAATCTTTCCCGGGATTAGTCTATGGAAACGCCGCAAAATGTGCGCTGTACCGAGACGAACCGAGCCGGACCGCTCGGTGGAAACGGGGCTTTAGAAGAGAAAGCTATGCAATCATCAAACCTGAGTGTTATTTAGTGAACCTAAAAAAGACAGCCTGCTTTCCGACATCTCTTGAAGGGTGTTTTTCACCAAACGATAACGTAGAGTTGAAATTCAATCAGCTCTTGGTTTGACCACCTTCAGGGTTGCAGTTCCAACAATTACATCTGATTAAAAAAATGTTGAAGTCCTTTTTGATGAGGACTTTCTGAGTCTGTCGAGGAGTGTTTGTACCGAGGTTTAGAAGTCTTTTCTAGTGTAGCAGTTAACATTAATCATGTTTACTCCATAATGCAAGTCCTTATCCACACTGTGTCCTCTGTTCTGAAGCAAAAGAAAGAAAAAAAACAATGTAGACACCATTTTCCTGTCCTCTGCTAGAGTTTGTTTTGTTAAAGACTCCCAAATCCACTGCTGACATTACAGTCCCTGTGCCTTGTCTCATGTGAACCCTAATCAATAGAGCGCTGTGTTAGATTGGAAACTAGAGGCTGTGTCTACAAGAATATATTGATTGCTCCCTTTTTTTTCCGCTGTTCCCTCCTCCTTTTCTGCCTAAACTCTTCCGCTCAGGCCGGGATCAAAGGATTTATCCTTCAGCAAGGTTTAAGGTGTACAATTCCAGACTCAGCTCCGCTCTCATGTTCTGAGGGGAAGGACACAGCCCATTGGGGATTTGTGTTTTCACTGACCTGTATGTATTGTACAGCTGATTTTAGGATAAGTGTGCAGCAGCGTGACCCAGACAGAGAGTCTTAGAGATGAATCTGTGTATTTTAAGCCGAGTAGAGGTGGATAGAAGCCCTTTGTGGTTTGGGAGGAAAGTCAAGGCTTTGGGAAAATTCCTCTGAATTGTGGTAAAAAAAAAAAAAAAGATTCTGATTCACTAGCTGTCAGTTTGCATCGTTAAACGTGCTCTTATTGTGCAGCTAAATCCAAATCCTCAAGGCAAGGTCAAGGGAATGCCTTACATTGTATGTATCGCTGACTTCATTTTTATATTCCCCCACTCAAACCAGCCTTTTTTACATTTTCCCCCCTCCCCATGCAGCGACATGTCAGCAGGCCACTTAATTCACCACACTGTTTCAGAAATGACTGATCCAGCTGTGGGACATTGGCAGAATAATTCAAACAGCAGCCAGATCATCAGGTCGCCGGTCCAGTCGCTAGCTGGCGCGCCATGGGCCAAGAAAAATCATTTAGTTAAAGGTGACCAGCTTTGAGTCCCTCGGAGAGGCCTTTGATTGGATGTGAACTGGAGGGGTGATTCATCATACTTAATAAATGTGGCTGACAGCTCAAATCAGCAGGAGGGAGGCTGTGCCAGGTCTGCGTCTCCCCACCGCTTTATACTGCATGCAAATATGGACAATTAACTTTTCTCATACACTACTTCAGACACCTACGCTGATAGAGTTATAGCTGTATAAGCACACATAGAGTCAGGCAAAGGATGTACTGCTTCAACTTACACAGTTATAACTTTACAGTTTCTTGAGTGCAACTTCTGAGTTAGAAGTAGTTTCCCGGAAACATGTTGGTGTGAAATGTAAGTTGATCAAAGTTTAGTTTTAACACACATATGCTGGATGTATATGGAGTGGTAGCTTTTTGTTTATTGTCATAGGTCTGTAAGGTAGACGTCTTAAACAACTCTTGTTCTCTTCTCAACGAAGTCGATCTATGCTTTTACCAAGATTTCAGCCTAATTTTGAGACGAAAACAAAACAATCACTAAATCAATGCATTCAGACTTGTCTGGGCCTTGGTTTACCTCCTTCTTCAGCCTTGTTTGAACACTCTGCATCAAGGGCACATTATGTTGTCTCAGGATGGACATCACAATGAGGGCATGTGTGACACACAAATTATAGGTGGTGCAGTGTCAAGCAACTCAGACATTTCATAATACAAGTGTCGCTCCACCACCTTCCCCCGACTCCACGTGTGGCCGTGTCAGAGCCACTGTCAGAGGGCTGGACTCAGTGTGTCATGAAAGAAGGTTTAGAAAGTTGGAAAATAACTCTACTGCAGATTGCTTGTGGAGATGATCTGCGGCAGAATGATTCCTTTCGTTGCTACACCTGCTGTGAACACACCGCGCAAGGTTGTACCAGTCAGAGGTGGTAAAAGACCGAGAAACAGAACTATTTGTGCATTTTATTGCAATATAGATAAATTAGTTTGTAGCTGGGTTGGAGGGTTTCACCTCCTCAGCTGCATGTTTATTTTCCACTACATAGATTACGATTGTCATACTTGGTTATTGAATGTGCAGTTACACAACTGGGGTATAAAATGTATTGTTTTTTTCCCAAACCCAACAGTTCTCTCTCTCTCTCTCTCTCTCTCTCTCTCTCTCTCTCTCTCTCTCTCTCTCTCTCTCTCTACACGCTGGTGTCAGATGTTGGCATAGGGCTTGAACCATATCTGGAAGAAGTAGGAGAGGGCGCTGGTTTTGTTAGAAGATTCTGAAAGTACCTTCATGATAACAGTAAAGATATCTGTACATGCATTGTACAGATGTCCAACACCATGTCCATTATTTTGTAGCACATGTGATGGAGGGAAAAAAAAAAAGAAAACCTGCCAACTTAAGTCTTTCAAATGCTTTTAAATCTTGTACATGACTGTGTTTTAGACCAAAATTTAAGAGGAGATTGTTTTAGCACACTGTTGTTAATTAAGGCTTCTTATCATCCCATTGTGCTTTGCTCAGTTGGCTGTAGGCATGACTGACCGCTGGCAGGTGCGCCAGAGCTGCGGCCTCGTGTTAAGCTGCTACTCTAAGCCCTCAGCTGCACACAGTCAACTCGCTAGGATTAACTCAGTCGACTCCGGCAGTCAGAGCTTTCACTTACGCCGCCTGTGTCTTAATAGAATTTCATACTCTTACAAGTGAAGCTGTGCTGGTTTGGACTACAGCATATACAGATACAGTCTTTTCTAGACGTGGATTTGTTAAGGTGTGCGTCCTCCCCTTGCTGTAAATTGCTGGAATGTGACATCCAATCGAAATGATCAAGTAGTCTATCAAAGGGGAAATGAAGTCCAGTCTCACTTGGTTTACTAAGTTTATTTGTGCCATAAGTGTGTTGATGATAAGAGACAGCTTCCATTGGCAGATCTCAAACAGGACAATATTAGCATAGTAGCATAAGCTATGCAGTGATTTTAATAATAAGATGTCTTGGTAGGGAGTGCAACATCTAACTCTACTGTACGAGCCAATTCAGTACATTCAGTACTCAACTGTGAATTTATGTATTTGGTTCAAAAATGTGACGGACACAACAATGCTAAGCTAATGAGGTGGAGTGTTTCTGTCACAACAGCTGGTTGGTTCTGTCATATAGCAGCAGGGTCGGCCGTACTGTACTAATTAATTAATAAAGACAATGAACGTCTTATTATGATTTTATTTTCTTTCTCCGCCGGGTTCTTCTTTATTCTGTTTGATGGTGCAACTAGCTTCTGCTCTGTTCCTGATTTTGAAGATACGATGAGGCAGTTCTTAAAGTGTTGTTTGTTAATTGTGCAGTATGCAGATTGTTTATTTGGGTCGGATTGTCAGTGTTTTGGTTCAATCTTTTTAACTACTTTTTGGGAATCGTAAATTCCCCCCTTTTCGGGGGAAATTTCGAGTCGCTTTCAAAAGTATTAAAAGCATCATTGTGAAGCTTTTCTTTTTGTTATTGTCTCATTTCTTGCTTTGCACACTTTAAAGTTCCCGTTCTGTTTAATTGGTATATCCAGTTTCCTCCTCTGGTGTCATGTTGGTCAACAGTGACAGAGCATCTGTTTAAAGAAGGGGCTCTAACTAACAAACGCTGCTCTGATGAGGGTAATAGATTCTCCCATTTTGTTTTTTTCCTCTTTTCCCTTTGTGCCTCTTCTTTTGATCACAGAACAGCAGCAAAACCCTGAAAAGCAAACACAGCCTTAAACACATACACAACCAAGAGTATACATGCGCCCATGGCTCCCAAAACACACACACACACACACACACACACACACACACACACACACAAACAGGGCACCCAGCTGAGCTCTTGTTCTGTGCCAGTCTTGTTACAGGGATGTTAAATGAGGGCATTGATACATAAATTTGCATATGTTTCAACCTCACAGTCCTCCTAACTAAAAATCTATATCTGCATGCCCCCAATTTGCCAAGCAGCTTCAGATGCTTTCTCTCCGGGCTTTTTTTTTTTTTTTTTTTCCATGTGAGGCTAGCGTGACTGTCAATCGATCCAGCTGTCTGTAGTGTACACTCTGCCAATAAGTGGGCTAAAACAACGACCTTTCACAACATGGACTGTGCCTTAAACCAATGGGTAATCTTGGTAAACAACGTGCATTTGTCGCAGCCAGGTTCTTCTTTTTTAGTAAAAGCACCTTTCAGCTCTGGTTTGGGTTTGTGAAGAAAATTTCAGAAAAGACACTGATGTGAAAGGATTTCAGGTGTGAAATGTGTTCAGCTTGGGATCGGATTTCACTGATTGACTCTCGCAGGAAATTAAAAAACGATTACATCTTCTTCTCGGCTACTGATAAGAACTATACTCCCTCAGCGATGTTACAGGCAACAGTTCCTCTTCCCTTTTTCTCTCTGTAGTGTTCTGAATGTTTTCTACAATTCTTCCTACTCAGTGTCCGCTTGAACTTTTCTCCTGTCTGCCCTTTCTGCCTTCACCTATTCCTACCTGTGAAACACCCAGAGTATGACCTTTTGCCCTTCAGGTGAATGATCTGAACGTTCTCTTTCCAAGTTCTTGTTTGACCTTTTCCCCCTTTTGACCTGTGAGTATCCCCGTTTTATATCGTTTGGAGTCTTGACCTCCCTGTGACCTTTGTGAACCCTGATGACCCCTTGATGGTTGTTTTGGTTGGTGGTCCTGAATGAAGCGCATCTCTTGCAGAGGGCGGGGAACCTTGGAGCAGCTCGGCCACTTCGGCTCCAGGCAGGGGGGGCGCCCAGGGCAAAGGGAACCCCTCCTCCACGGAACTTCAGGATCCCAGTAGAAACAGGAGAGCTCATCCCAATTGGGCCATATTGGGTAATGAAACAGAGTTGTGCTCTTGTGTGATCATGCTCGATTTACGTCTTGAGGTAATGAAAGACAGAATACATTGATTACATGGTGCTTTCATTTAAATAATAACCTTTTATTTATAGGTGCCTTTCAAAAAACCTAAAGGACACCTTACAAGCAGGGTTAAAAACAAACAATATAAAATGCAGAAATTAGAAACTTAATAGCAAATAATCAACAGTTTACATAGCCAAATGAAAAACAGGAGTTTTGCAGTGAAATGGATGGAAATCAGAATGAGAAAGGCTTGTTTGAACAGGTGGGTTTTGAGACGTGATTTGAAGATGGACAGAGAGTCAATGTTACGGATGTCAGGTGGGAGGGAGTTCCAGAGGTGGAGGCGCAGAGCGGCTGAAGGCTCTGGACCCCATGGTGGTCATGTGGGCAGGAGGGATGAGGAGGCGAGGAGGGCGGAAGATGATCTGAGGGTCTGATTGGGTGAGTTTATGTGGAGGAGTTCAGTGAGGTACGGAGGGGCGAGGTTATGGAGGGCATTGAAGGTTAGGAGGGGAGTTTTGTAGACAATGCGGTGTGTGATTGGGATGAAAGGTGCAGCATTCTGACCCAGTTGGAGTTCATGTAGGGGCTTTTTCGGGAGACGAGAGAGAAGGGCAGTAATCCAGACGGGAGGTGACCAGAGAGTGGACCAGGATGGCGGTGCTGGGAGAGGTAAGGGAGGGACGGAGGCGGCTTATGTTTTCAAAGATGGAAGTATGCAGACCGAGTGATGTTATTGATGTGGGTTTGGAATGACAGAGTGCCATCGAGGACGACACCCTTGACCTGAGGGGAGCGGGAGACAGAAGAGTTGTCGATGGTAATAGTAAATCTGTTTGCGTTTGTGAGAGTGGATTTGGAACCAATGACTTGGTTCTTTTCTTTGAAACTTTTTGAAACTTTTTCCAAGTTTGGAGAAGGGGCAGTTGGAGTGGACTTGAGATGCAACTGTTTATTCCAGGATTTTTGAAAGGAATGGTAAGTTTGAAATGGGACAACGGTTATTGAAGTTGCTGAGGTCTGAACCAGGCTTTTTGAGAATGGGAGCAGCAGTTTTGAGAAGTGAGGGGACAGAACCAGAGAGAGAGAGTGGATGACAGAGGTAACCAAAGGTGACAAGGAGTGAAGACGGGCTTTGAATAGGGGTGTCGGAAGGGGTTCTAGTTGACAGGCGTATGCTTTAGGTTTCCTGATGAGTTCAGATATGTCAGCAGAGGAGCGAAGGTGGAAACATGAGAGTGGCTGACACGAGCTGGGGGAACAGGAGGGAGTGGACTGCAGGAGATGTGACAAGTCAGTTTCTGTTTGATATTACCAATTTTTGTGTTGAAAAAGTTCATCAGTGACATTTGATGCAATGTCTTCACTTGGTATGGAACAGACTTAAAAACAAACAAAGTCTACTGCCATGTTTCAAAGGCAAAATGTGTCAGAGTGGCTTTTCCACTGCACAACAAAAGAAGCAGACATAACCACCATGATACGATACCCATTGGTTTGTGGACTACAATTTTGAAGATTGTAGTTTTGATTCCGACCATTCTCAGATTGGACATTTGATTTGGCGCTTAATGACAATCTGCTTGTATCGTGACTTGTCATCTTGGGTAGCCAATCCCTTTAGCGGACCAAGACCTTTCGTCAATTTCACTTTAAATGAACTTTAAGATTTACCAAAGAAAGTTAAAGGCTAAAACTCTTTCGGTAAATGTTTAAAGGGAAAGTGTACAACTTTTGGATTGACTAAATTTCGCTCTACGAGCCCCAGCATGAAACAAACTGTTTGGCAACGCTTCCACCATACTGAAGCCTCTGCTCTCCTCCATGACTGCCATCCATATTGCGCCATAAAGTTAAGAGAAAGTGAAGGACAAAATCCTTTTTTGCTCATAGTTTCACATATTTATATTGAAGACAGGATGGCCATGCTATAAAAAGGCTTGTGTTACATCAAAATAAATGGTGACTATATATATTTTTCTCTAGCCCTTGACTGAAACATCTAAACATCATGTAAACACAGCTCAAACAACAACACAGCCAGATGAACTATCTCATTCATAGTAGACTGTCATTTACATAGGGTACACTTGATTTCTGAAATCCTTATGTGTAAGATGTTGCACTTTCAATAGATTTAGGCAATATATCTATTGAGAAGTAGGCTAGTTTCTCATCTGCATCTTTACAATAAGACCAGTTTTCTAACTAGTGGCTTCATTTTTTAAACAAAGTGGCTGTGTCCACTGGTCGACTGAATTCTTCGATCTTTTCTCATTTTGTTAACGGTGGACTTCTAAAGCATGAACTACCACTGGTTATAGACTTTCTTCTGTTTCTACACAGAAGACAATGTGTTCAGGCTGTTCAGCCTGCATTTAGTTTAGACAGGCATCTGTAGATTTGTTGGTTTGCAGGTAATACTAACATTCGATAGACAGACATTTTTATTTGACACATCTTTATTTAACACATCTGTGACACATTTTTATTTAACACATCTGTTCCAAAGAGACATGAAACCTGGAATCGCCATTTACCTTGATTCATTTACTGACTTTAACATTTTTGGTGTCAGATTTAGCCGCTTAGAGAAAGAACAATAGATTGTGGTTCCCTTGGGTCCATGTCAGAGAGTTGTCCACCTGTCTCCTTAGTGAGCTATGTCAGGGAGGGTCAACATGTCCTTCAGAAGAGTTTCTCCAGCAGATGTGCTCTCTGTTGAAAAACCCACGAGAAAAGCAAGGGGCTGCGGCAAGAAGCACTGAGAAGTGAGGGGGTAGAAGAAGGAGAGGATATGTCATTTTTGATATTCCCACTGTGTCATTTTGGCTTATAAATTTCCATTTTAGAGGGCAATCAATGTCTGTGACTGCTACACTAGTTGTATGGCCAAATACAGCTTATTGCCGGTTGTATTGCATCAGATTTTTTTTATTTTTTTTTTTTCTCGACATGGTGTTCAAAAAAAAAAAAATCACTGCATTATTCCAATGTGTATGTTTATAACTGGAGTCTAAATGCAAACAAACAAAGCAAATACTTGTTCTGGACTAAAAAGACTTTGAGTATTTCTCACAAACATGTGCTATGTGTGTGTGTGCATGAGCACACACGCACAGACAAAGCCCATCAGGTGAATTGGTGTGCATCTTTTTGAATGCACAACTCCACCAAGAAGCAAGCATGGAAAAACACGCGTCTCTCGCTGTGAGTCTTGCTGAAGGGAGGATTACATCAATAAGGTTGAGAGGTTGAATCATGCTGTGTGTGTGCTCTGACTAAAACCTGAGGGGAGACTAAACCTGTCCCCTCCTCCTCCTTTAGTTACTCAAAGACCATTTCCATCCCCTTGTTTTAATACATGTTTTCAATATTCATGCCACTGGAAATATCAGAAATACATTGTAATAAAAAAAGGGCAAAATCTACCAAGTTAATTTTGTAGGTTAATATTTTTCATGTTAAAAACAAACTTAATGCAGGTGTTTGCTCCAGTAGAAGTACCACACTTCTTGATGTTCTGTAGCCTACAATTTAATATCTCTGTGCAAACAGACTAAAAACAAACGAATAAAAATAACACTAGCAGCATATAGCCCAAGCTTACATGCTAATATGTCATGTTTTGTACCTCATGGAGAGGTCTGAGTGTCACTGAGGTGCATGTTGAGGTTTGCCTGCTGGTACCCTTCATGTGTAGCACTTTTAGCCTACAGGTTCAATAAACCAGTATTTTCTCCATCAGCCTTAGCTCTGTAGGTAAGCAAGTCCCACAGGAGATGTTGGCAGCCCGTTCCAGCCAGAGGAACACCCTGCCTTTGCATGTTAAGGGCAGGGTTAGATATTTTCAAAAACTAGCATGATTTTGAAAGTCGCATTGCCTGAAGTGCTCCATCTTCAGCCACTCCTCCTCTCTATACTACCGCAAAACCACGCCCCTCACTTACATGCACAAATATCATTGGGCCTGGAGGCATAATCCCCCCTCCCCCTCCCCAATGACACTTTAAGATTGGCAAACTGTCTTGGTCAGACTTTTGGAGTAGAAACACTTTGGCTCGACAGGTTGAAGGGTCAGAACTAAACTTTGCATGCACTGCATTTTGTGAGTTTGTGTGTGTGTGTGCGTGTGTGTGTGTGTGTTTAGAAGAGAGTGAGTATTTGATTTTGTATTCTGAAGGATGCTAGCGTTCAGATTAATTCAAAAACTTCCATCCCCCTTTTCTCTGACATTAATGTGGATGCCACCCGGGGTTATACTTGTAAATACTCTTTGTCTTAATTTGTAATTTTTAAAAATGTCAAATCTGTGTCTGACATTTCCTTATGTGTGACGCACCACAGTGAGGATTTTAAAGAATAATAATATATCAATGGATGGGAATTTTTTGAAACTCTTGTGTGAGGATCTCTTGCTCGAAGTTGCTATCATTAAACATCCATGAAATAAATCATATATCACATTACACCTCGTTCTTAAACAATTGATGTTGTAGTCTTTTTTTCTCCCCCCTCCCATTTTCTACGTCTTGCATAATTACAAATAGAGCAGTGTCACATGTCCATATTTTTTTCAGATATGACTTTAAATTGATTTAAAGAAAACACAGAACAGTTGAATCGCCCCACTGACGGGGATTTCTTCAGGGAGAATCAAACCTGCGATATTCCCCGTCATTCCCTCACCACCTAGAAAAAAAAACACTCATCATCTTGTAGTCTCATCAGCTCAGGAGATTTGGCCAGCGGCTTGCAGTCTCTTGGATGAAGCATTATCTTTAAATGAGGAAGCTGAAAATCTTCTCCCGAACCAAATGAGTCATGACTGTCTGAAAGAGAGAGAGCTTATTTTAAATCAGCATTTTCAGACAGAGGAGCTTATGATGGGCCACGCCCAGAGCGTTTATCCTCTTATTTCATTCTAAACTTTGCGGAATTCTCACAGACTTAATATAAAATACTGATGATTCATTAGAAACAGAGCTGTGAGGTTAATACTGTCTGGCTCTGTAACGCTATTAAGTGTTTGAAATTAGCATTTTTAAAGGAAAAGTATTATACCTCATAAGAATGCAAATACAACAATTAAAACCGCATGCGGTGATGAAGGGGCACGAAGCACCCCGTGCATGTCAGGGTGTGTTGCAACTGCGAGAGTGCGACCGCTGGAGTGCAACCGTGACACGTGGCCAAGCAGCAGGTCATACAGTTTGATTTGTGTAAAAGTCAAAGTTCGACGGTACGCAGTGGCCACGCCCCTTTTATGTAGCACATGCGAGAGATCTTCAACTGACATTGAGTGTGCGATGATCTGATGAATAGAAAGTAAATATGTTTAACAGTAAATACACATTGCAAAGATTTTTTTTCTTCCAAAATCAGTCTTCTTCTTTGATACATTACTCTTAGTTTGTGTCCTAAATAACTCATCATGAGTTTGAACGTCATGATCATGATGTGAACATATCATATACTCAGATCATTCTTATTATGTCAATCACAGAAACACAACCTAAAATGCTATATATTACAAATCACAGGTAAAAAAAAAAAAAAAGATCATTGTGAGCTTTCAAAAGTGCAACACACTTTTGACAAATACTGCTTTTAAAGGTCACATAACATTCTCCTTTTCAACCAGTCTGAATAAGATTTAGAGTTCCCAAAACATGTCTGCCAAAGTGTCCTTCTAAAAACAATCAACTCTGATGGATGGACTCAGAGGGCAAAACAAATACCTAGCTGTGGAAGTGTCACCTACCTGGGATACTAGTTACTGCCCTTTGTGATGTCATGAAGGGAAAATCTCTTAATGGCCAGTTTAAGCAGACATGTTCTGGAAAAATGAATCAAGCAGAAGACATAGAAGATGGACTTTTCTCATAATTAGGGTTTGTATAGAGACTGGGGATGCACAGTAGTGTTAGAAAAACATAATAAAGTCATAATATGTGACTTTTTATCCTGAAAGGGAAATTCAGTACAAATATTTCTAAATATAGTATAAAGAAATAAAAATATAAACTGATTTCAGTCTTGCCCCGCAGCGTACCAGAGCATGTGAATGATTTTGACAAGGCAAAAAAAAGCCATTTTATTTCACTTGAATGAACACAATATTGAATGATTCAACACACAGGTACTAGAACTACGGTAAGACATGTCTAAAACGGTTTCAGAAAAACAATCATTGAGTTCTAGAAAACCCCAAAACACAAACATCATCAGGGCTGATTGTCAAAACAGGGATGGACTCAAAAGATCACACAGTTATTTATCTCTTTTTATATCCTTCCCTCCCTCACCTATGTCTGCAGTATTTCCTCTCGCAGGGCAGCACAGGTCACTGAGCGTGGCATGAGCCCCGGCGAGAGCAGCGGTTGCCGACTTACTCGGCGGGAGTGAAATACCCGCTGCTACCCCCATAGGTTACTGGCACTGAGCCACAAACACCTTACCAAATGCCACATTGACTGTTCACTACACTTAGATCATGTTTCCACCAGCGACCACACGTGTTCTCTGTACACATGCCCGCTGAGAAAAAAAAAAAAGAAGAAGAGAACGACAGAGAGAGCATTCTGGGAGAGCTCGAAATAACACACATAAAGAGCATTGTGAGAATCAGAGCTGGCATGGTCGTGCCACCTTGAGGGGATGGAAAGGAGTGTGTGTGTGTGTGTTGGCGGTGCTTTTATTCATGGATGGAGACAGACCTGGTGTGAGTGTTTTTAAGGTCAAAATAAAGCAGTAAACAGTGAAGCTTTTCCACTCAGGGTTTAAATAACACCTGGTTTAGCCAGGCAGGACAACTAGCTCGCTGAAATTAATTTTCAGCAGCCTGATGTGTGTTATTTTGGAGTTAAAAAGAGAAATATTATCCTGCCGATTGGTTATCATAAAGGTTGGAGAGTCCAAAATCAGAGAGGACAGCGTCAGAGAGGAATGCCTGCTGTCCCTGCCATGTCTCTCTTTGTGTCCGCATCCATCATGTGAGTTTCTGTGATGCGGTCGCTCACAACTTGTACTTCATCCATTATTCACAGCTTCACGTTGACTTATCATCGTCCGACCAGAGGGAGGGAGAGGTGAAAGGGACGTAATATGCAATTGCATGGCCAACCGCGCTAATGTGTACCTCAGTTTGTGTTTGTGTGTGCAGGTGCTTATGTGTCGGTGAGCATGGAGTCGGCCATGGTGTGTGTGTGTTGCAGAGTGCCAGGTATCCTGATGTGCGATGCACAATACTTCGCTGTTGGAGCCGTGGAGCATATCCATTTAAATCGCCCATGTTGACACAGACACACACACACACACACACACACATTCATGCACTCCCATCCGAGTGCCACCTTGGATCCGTTCTGTTGACTCAAAAATGAGCAGGGGCATTTTCTTTTCGACTGCTCCCAGTATGCAGTGATGGTGGAAAGCCAGTGGTACGCTCAGACCCCAGCGGGCAGTGTGATGTGCTGTTTTGACTCGGCACATTACGCTCCCGAGGACAAGCTAAATTACTCGGCAAAACGGCTGCAGCATTTCAGGTTGTAGGAAGCATAGCTGATTTGGAGTGTTTAAAATTCTAAAGGAAGACATCAAATATACAGCAACAGTGATGAAACAACGCTAAACTCTTTTTTTCATAACCATTATTATGTGAAGCCTTACATCTTCATACTTTAGGCAGTAAAGCCTTTTTCTTCAGTTTTACCTGGAATACAAAAGCCTTTCCTCCACAGGGAGACCATTAATCGTAAACTTTTCATGCTATGTTTCTTCCAGATGTAACCCAACCTTTGGGTCAGTTCAGCTGTAGACAGTTCTACACTGTAATTGGTCCTAATAAGACACTCATTTTCCATTCAAGGCTCTGAGTATAACAGACATTGTTCTTCTTTCTTTCTAAGAGTTATCAGTTAATTATCTGCATGTTGTGAAAAGCAAGTCAACTGGTGGTGCGAGCCAAAAATCCAGTATCAATTTCAAGGTTTCTTGTACCCATAATACAACAGGCCTGGAGCTATACACTTCTCCTCCAATGCAATACTATGAAGAGACTTCCTGTAGGCATTGATTCAATATTGGAAATCACAAGTTTTGCAACTTAAAAAGTTCCATTCCATTTAGATGGAATGATTTGGGTTCAGCAGCAAACAATTCTTATTGTTGGCTTGATATATCTTTATGGAAAAATTAAAAATATGTTTCCATATATCTGTTTATTTAAATTGAACTGGAGTTGGGACTTTGTCATTGTAAGCATAATGATTTGATTACATACCTTGTACAGTTGTTAAATGCACAATGACTGTAAAGGTCAAAGGTATTTACTAGGTCAAAACTTGATTCATACAGTGAATGTTTGTCTTTAAATTCTGAGTTGTCAGCAGTTGACAGGCAGCAAGATTCTTGTGTCAGATTGCTGCTGTGCTGATTGAGTGTTGTAAGTGGGGAAGGCAGAGGGGATCATGGTGCAAATATTGAACCTTTAAAGCCACAGTGGTGCAGAAGCGGATTTTAGCTTATGCTTTGAGTGTGAACTCGTGCATGGATGGTGTAGTGAACAAGCAGGGAAACAAGGAGGCATGATTGGTTTTATGAAACTCGAACCAAGCGCAGACATTGGTCGATGTTTTAACGTGCTTACAAGTGGTACAAACGATGGATATTCTTTGTTTATATTTCAGAGCACGTGAATTAATCATTTCTGTCAGGACCTCAAGACAATTTCAACCAAAATCTTAAAAAGTGTATCTGCACAAAATTAGCAACCCTGCCTTTAATGACAGACAGACAGACAGACAGACAGACAGACAGACAGACAGACAGACAGACAGACAGACAGACAGACAGACAGACAGACAGACAGACAGACAGACAGACAGACAGACAGGATGTTTAGTCTCAGAAGGGAAAAGAAAAAGAAAATGTGCAAGTTTAGATGACAGGAAAATGTTGATAAGTGTGTGTAGGCGTCTGTGTGTGAACTTGCCAGAGACTTAGCCTTACAGGTGTGTTAATGAGTCTGGGTTTTCACTCCATCTGCATTTCTGCCAATGTCAGTCAGTTTGAAACTGCCCTACAGGGAATTTCACAAGGAATACAACTTATGGAGTTTTAAGAGAGTTAAAGTCAGAGTTGGATTTGCCGCGCAGCTTTATGAGTGTGGGGGCATGAGGGAGCCTGTGTTTGCGTGTGTATGTGTGTGTGTGTATGTGTGTGTGTGCGTGTGTGCATGCATGTGTGTGTTACAGAAAAAAGAACGAGTCAGAGAGAGTCAGAGCGAGCCAGCGAGCGTAGGCTGTGTGCTTAAACTTGAGAGATTTACATGCAAAGCGCCGGTGCTCCTGCATCTTAACTTGGGGAAGTGAAGGTTGAAATGCACTCATTGCAAATGCGCTTAGGAATAGCGAGGAAACCAATTTCATTTACAAGTGGGAACTCAAAGTAATGTATTCGTACACTCAGGCGCACTCCATCTTAAGATGTTTGACTTGTTTTTGTAGGGAAAGAGATTTACACCCCGGAATAACAAGGCAGGGATATGATAAGTTCATTTGTATCCGCAGCAGTTTGGCTGATGCACTTTTGAGACAGAATTAGCCGACCCCTATGCTCACCTTGTGATAAATTACACAGTGAAACCCCTCTATGATGAAACATCTGTATCTAACATTTCCAATTACGTATAAAGCAGAAGTTTGACATTTCTCAGAAGTGGACACCATGTAAAGTACAATTGTCCTCTGGGTAAAAGGAGGGGTTAATGCAGATTAAAAAAAAGAATAAAAAAAAGGATGAAAGCGTTCCTGAAGTGAGCCGATGAATATAAAAAGATGTATTAACGCACCAGTTCATTTGTTGGAGGAGAGCGAATTTGATCCCGATGGAGGCTGGGGTCATTCTTGCAATTTGGCTTCACTTTCACAAGGGAGCAAAACTCTTTAATTTGAGCACTTTCAAGCCTCTTTTCAGATGAAGTTAAAATGTGCATAGGCATAGAAACTTTAAGTGGTGAGATCAAGTGTATTTGAAACTTAAAGCAGAGATGGCGGGTCTGTGACCCTTTACTTCAGAGCCAGCTCTGACATCATTGTATGTAGTTTAATAACTCAACCTTATGGACAAGTCTTAGTTGCCTGCAGCCTCATCAATAATCAATAATGGACAATCACTTCTGATATTGTAGGCTCTGAGATGATCTTTACATCTGGGTTTATAGGTTATAGTAAGAGATCTCGAAACGGCCATGACAGAATTTTTTTTTTGTCCAAAGTGAAAAGTTAAAGCTTACTTCTGAACTCATGTTTTTGGCTATAGATCAAGAATTCATACAAATATAATGTCCTGATCACACAATAAACATCTGAACGATGAAAATAAAGTAAATAATGAGACTACTTTCCCCTTGAGGTCGAGGTCAGCTTTAACTGTGACATAGCATAACAGATATCGTTGGATGATCTCCTCGACATGTGTCCCAGATGAACCTCTTGTTTTTTTCTCATCTTTTTTATCGGGAAGCTCTTTGTGACGTCTTCTCTTGAAAGGTGCTGTACGGGTACACCTTCGACTTCGTCCACATGAAACGATAACTTGAAGACAATGATGGACTGACTTCGTTTTGTATCAGATTTGATATCTTCATCTCACTTTTTCCTCATGTCTGTCCCAGGATGAGGATGACGATATTGTTAGAAATATTCGAGCAAATGTAAGTACTCAGAAGAAATATATTTAAAATGAGATTAGTCCATTTTTAACTAAATCATGTATGTTATTGTGAAAACTGTAGTGAAAATTGTAATAACACTTTACATATTATACGTTGAATTTTTTTAAAATCTGATTGTTTCCAGCCCCTTTAGATTAACGGACATTCCTCCCTCGTTTTGATCCTGAAATACTTATTTTATCTTTCTTGAGATTGAAGGCTCTCCTGACTCACACTCCTCTGAAGAGAGAAACATAGAGAGAGAGAGAGAGAGAGAGAGAGAGAGATACAATCCCTGGTATTATTATCCTCCTCTAAATGATTGTGGTGAGACCGTTCATGTTTAATTTAGGCCTAGTCATGCTGTTAGTTATACTTTCATTTTGTGGGAAACACTGTTCATGGATCTCATTAAAAAGTGTCTGTGTGGTAACTTTGCACCTGATTTGATTTGTATCAATACTAAAACGTTCAGGACAAAAGATGATCTCAATCTTTGCTTTCTGAGAATTTTCTTTTGAAATCATTCAAGTGTGCAAAATGGGAAAAATACAATTATTGCATTGCAGGATTTACAATTGCATGACACATTCCCAATGCAGTGTCCTTGGATTTAATTTTTTTTGTCTGTGTGAGAGCTGTGAAGTTAAAATGCTGCATTTGAAAGATCTTTAAGGGGAAAAATCTACAAATAGGTAGCGCACAATTAATCACCATGTTGCCTTGTTCACAGAAAGTGACGTCAAGCTCATGTGTCCGTTTCTTTTACTTCTTGTTCTTGCCACCTGCAAATGATCTGCACCTTTCTCTCTCTCTCTCTCTCTCTCTCTCTCTCTCTCTCTCTCTCTCTCTCTCTCTCTTTTCGTTGTTCACATTTTATTTATCATTCCTCCTCTTTCCCCACCTCCCCTCCTCCCCTCCTCTCCTCCTCTGCTTTGTGCCATGTTGTAGTTGGGATTATGTGCTCAGGCTGCCAGTTATGCGAGGCTTGCTCGAGCTGTGCTTCCTGGCCTATACAGAGTATTTACACAAGGAATTGAATCAGTTGGAGGACTGCCTGAAACCACTTCCTAATATTTGGCTCCAGATGCGTTATGAATTTGAACTTTTAGTTGTCAAATAGCTGTTGGAACAACCTGGTTTGATTTAGGTTTTTGCATTTTTGAAGCATCATACTTCATATTGAAGCACATTGTCTGTAAAACAGTCAAATATAGGGTAATAAAGGGTTTTTTAATGAGTCAACCAGAAACCTGTTGATGCAGTGAACTCCAGCCTCGACTCTGTTCTGCTGCGGGAAATAGACCCTGAAACTCTCCCGTTTGTCTGTAGATGCTTAGTAAAGGAAAGCTTGATTCCTGAGCCATAAATCTGGATGTGGAGAACAGATGTTACCCGTTCAGGCCGGGCCTGGCATATCTCTAACTGCAGCTAATCTGATTGTCTACACACTAGATCATATAGCATCTCCATTCGCACACAGACAGAGCGGCACTTAACTGCACAAAGCCAGCGTGAAGTCTCACAAGAGCAATTAATTTGTGTGTCCTGGCCAAGCCTGAGCAATATGGGAATATGACCTTTGACTGTATATTGTGTTTTCTTTTTTCTATGAAGACATTTATCGTCGATCCATCAACCAGCTGTTGATAAGGACTGTGGTCCATGTTAGTAAGTCCCTTCACTGTTGATTTATAGAATTTAACAGCTCTTAAAAAAAAAAAAACATTCACCACAGACATACAGTGTAATGCCATTTGTGGTTACTGGAAAGTGAAAGTGAGATCCAATAAAAAGTGGCAGCTGCAAGTTATTGGGATAGAATGTAAAGCTGACTGATGTTTGGGATGTAAGGGAGATGGAGAGATTATGAGGAAGAATGTTGTATCCAAAACAACACAACAGTTAAATGTCACCACATTTGTGTTCAAAGCAGAGCCAGCTTTCTCTGTTTTTAGTTCACTTTCATCACCTACAGACTCATGGGTGTCGACTTGCAGGGTTTTATTTGTTTACTTCAAATGTGCGGGTTGTTTTTGTACGTAGTTTATTTTATAAAAAAAAAAAAGCCTAATTAATTTACTCTAAACATGAGGTAAGAATAATGATGTACACATGTTTTAATTCCTGTGGACACTTGAGAACATGTGTGAAAGAATATGAATCATGAGGCAAAGTAAAATGGCTGACACACAGAGTCAGCGGTCATAGCGGCATGGAGGAAAGAAAGGAGGACTTGGCAGACAACTTTTGATGTGACAAGAGCTCCAAGAAGGCAGAAGAGTATGAGCTGAGAGAGGCAAAGAGAGACAAAAGAAGTGAAGAGAGAGAGAGAAAAAAAAAAACACGTTTGAATTGCATGAATAAAAGACTGACATAAGATAACAATTAAATAATGTGGCCTTTGTGTCACGATTCCCATCACGTATCTACTCTTTCTTAGTTTGGATTCCAGTCTGTATTTGTCTGACCAGAGAAGGTCTGCGGCTTTAGGGGACCGGCAAACCATCAGACGTTACAGTGATAGATGTAGGCAAGCAAAATGGTTCGGATATAACTGATTGTTACCCTGAAAAGCCTCTTCTTCTTTGTCATAGAAAATTGTAAAGCTGTAGGATGAATATTGGGGATGCTTTTGAAAAAGGGAGAGAGGTTAGAACGCAGAAAGGTGGAGGTGGGGGGAAGACAGCACTCTCCAATGTTTTGAATTTGGAATGAAGAGTTACATATTGCTCCTTTAACAGGAGGATATTAAGGGAAAAGAATGTTCACTGACATCGTATTTTGTCATAAAGTCTCTCATTGCTTTGATTGAATAACATCTCAATGGACTCTGCGCTTGTTGAATTTTCCCTGCACACTCCATATGTCAGTCAGTCTGTGGTAGCATTCCAAAATGAGTCTTATATCGAAAGCTCATGTTGCTTTTAGCTTGATGCTACAAATATTGACAGTGAGAGGAGTCTGTTTGTGAAATGAAGTTAAAAAATCAGGAGATTGAGGCCCGGGAGTGTGTTATTACTTTGTTTCTTGCCTCTTGCCAGAGTAATCTCTTTAGGCGCTGACACTAGATCTAATCAGTTGTCTGATAGACGGACGGAGAGCTGCACATTTACGTCTGCGTAGAGAAAAACTGTGTGAATCAAGAAAAGTAATAGCCATCTAAAAGTTAGATTAAAACACATGAAACACACAAACATAGATTTACAGACACATAGATGCACACACAGAATGGAACATACACCAGCACAGGCACAACCTCCCACAAAAAGTCAATTTAAGATGGAATTGCTGGGACATGGGTGCAGTGGCAAAAAAAAAAAGAATCCTTTGTGTACATTATACCTGCTGCTCACAGGTAAGGAGACAATGCAGTGCACTGATTGTTTTGCGCTTTTTGTCCTCTTCTGTCAGGAAGAATACTTCATAGACATTTCCGTGTGGGAGGCTCTCATTTAAGGAAAAAAAAAAAGAGGAGAGGAGAGGAGGGAGCATCTAGGATGTTGTTGCTGTGGTAACGCTGCTAAGCTCAAGATTTCATTAGCATACTCATTTTGTGTGTGAGGTGGAGCAGAGTTATGTGGTACTTTAAAGAGGCTGGACATAAGTGTGTCTTGGGCCACAGGGGGGGTTCTTTATATTTTATTTACAGGGACAAAGGACCTATCAAGCCTTAGAGATGCAGATAATAACTATGACAACCTCTCTAATATGGAGGTCTATAATTTCATCCGGAGCAATTATTTGACTTGGACTTTGAGTCACCGTAATGGGTTTTCTAAGAAACTGAATAATGGCTTTTCTGTGAAGTTGCTTTATCTGCCTTATTCACTCTCAAATCGTGCCAGATTACCATTATTACCACAGAGTTTGGGCCTGTGATGTTAACGAGTTTGAACCAATGTGTGATAGCTATCAGTTATTCTCTGTCATATATTCTTTCGTATTCTTCTTCACTCAATCAAACTGTATTTCTTTGACCAAGTGTCAAATGAAACCTAAAGGTGCAGTTGTTGTTAAACACCACACATGCAGTACATGCCCTTTTCACCTTTTGTCCTGAATATTTCACTCTGTTTTGCTACTTGAGCTCCAAAGTCGTGAATAATGAAGAGCAAAGCTGCATGGTGTAATATAGTTTCACCTGTTCACCAGTGTGTGCAGGTGGTCCAGCCTGAACGGAGTTTTGGCATTTGAAGTGTCTGCAAGTCTGCGTTATGGTGACTTTGTAAGTCAAGATATTACACATGCCCATTTACACTACAGAAGGCACAAACACTGACAGCCAACCCATGAGACGTCGGTATGTGTTCTGATTCAACCACCACAGCAGCAACAATCTCCGCATCTGTCAGACCACTGACAAAGAAACAACAATTTTACTGTCTTTTGACACAGGTTCATTATAGTCTCCCCATAACACAATCACCATAAAAAACCAGTATAGCTGCCTCGGAAAGGGTCCCCACAATCCATAACCAGTGAAAGATCGAATCCAAATACAATGCATCCATACAGTGCAACCTGCTTCTTCAATTTTGCCAAAGCTGTACTTTCTGTAATGATTTTTTTTTTCATGTATGACATGGAAGATTGGAGACAAGAAGTTTGGAAGACACCCCATTTGGCCATTTAGGAACTTCCATTTACTGTTCAGCCTATAATAGCCAATGAGAGCCTTTGTTGAAAGGAGGTGCCTGAGAGTGTTCTGTTCCAGCCAATTGCCTGTGACTGTGCCGATGACTGACTTTTTTGTGGAGATGGTGATTTCTTCATGTTCTTTTCAGAATTGCACAAAAAATATTAATAAGTTCATATTCATAGCAAGATAGGCTATGAGTCCTCTCCTCTCCTATCACATGTCCTGTCCTGTCTTTCTTCACTACCTGTTCTTTCAAATCTTTACTTAGCCCCCCCCCCCTCCCCCCGCACCCTAAGGTTCTGGTTCAGTCTATCTGTGCATTGATTTTCCAAAGAGCTATCGGAGTTGTCAAGGCCAGGCAGAAGTGCTCTCGCTAGGCACAAGTTATGAACGTTATTAAGGAGATGTTTCTGGAGGGAAGGACGCCAAGAATAAAGAAGGATGATACACCGCAAACACGCTTCATATTTGTGTGTTTATGTTTTCACGGCGTACAAATGAACTCTGTTGCAGCTGCGGCTTGGTTGCCATCATCATTTATTTGTCTACAAATATGGCGAAAAAGTTGTCGAATTGAAGTTACTGATTGATTGACGTATTGTCAAACGACTAATTGAGTTTTTTTATTTGAATTGTAATTTGTATTTGCCATTCCTCTTTCTTGTTTGTATGTCTTTGTGTTTGGCTGAACATTTTCCTCTAGAGGCACAGAAAGATTTGATCAATGTAATATAAGGGCTACTAGCGATCAGCTGCAGGCGTCTATATGCATTCATGAGACCAGGACTGAGCAGAATTGAACTTTAAGATGGAGAGCTTCAGTCACGGGAATGGTGGCAATTATTTTTGATGTGTATGATGTGCTGTATTTGATGTGTGTGTGTGTGTGTGTGTGTGTGTGTGTGTGTGTTTATGTGTAGGTATGTTGATGGAGAATACAGCTTAGCCCTCCAGTCTTTCGTCCTTCCAGCCAGCCAGCCTGCTAAGCTCCTGCATTCATCTGAAGCTGTTTACATCCAGCTAGGTTAGGCCTTCGCTGCTCTGCCACCAGTGACAAAATCTATCAACAAGGGGCTGGATAAAGTGCTTGAATGATCTATACATGCAAGTTATAAGTATATGCATACGTGAGGAGAACAGATTTACAGAAAGGATCTATTTGACAAATGCTGTACCATAATAGTGTTTTTCCAAATGCAGGAAGAGTGAAAATGTCAAATCGGCAGAACAGCTTTTTTTGTATCTGTCTGTACTTAACAGCATACCACATACTGAGAAAGAAGCAGCGATTACTGGCCTTTTCGTTGCTAGTTTGTTTTTGTTTTTTTCGACAATATCCTTACTGTTTTTTTCGCATTTGCGTTGCTAGTTTATGATCCTGGAAATCACAACCCTGGCAAGGACGAGGTGAATGAAACTTCTTCTACGTCTTTGCCGATTGTAAAGCTGATATCAGAAGTCCTGCCCCTGCTTGATTGTGATTGGACAGTGAAGAAGTGTTATTGATGAGCGAGCTGGTTTTCGAAATGTCAAACTTTTTAACTGAAGGCAGTGTGAAGAAAAACAAAATTGATGCTGATTTAGTTTCTCAACTGTCAGAGAGCTTCCTTTAATTCTATAGCAGACACAACAAGTCGCACTTTCATGGTACCGGTGGGAAATGAAGTCGACAATCAAAAGGAATATTTTCATTAAGAGTTGAGTTTGCTGTGTGCAAGTCAATGTTAACTCCATTTGAGAGCAACATGGGAGTACATGCTAGAGGGAAAGACTTGTGTAAAACAATTTCAACTTCTTCTGTTGTCTCCTTGCAGACAAGGTATTTGTAATAAAAATAATATAACAGCTCATACAGGGGGGTTGGAAAATTTCGCTCACAAGAGCCTTTTAAAGTATTAAGTATTTGTTCTAACTTGAATAAACACTCCTGGATTTAGTAGTAGAGTGTATTTTGTGAGTTTTTCGGGTATTAGGACTTATTTCAAAGTCGAATGAAGTGCACACAGTTGAATATGCACGGAAGCTCCTGCTGCTGATTGGCGGTCACTTTCTCCTTTCGTCTTGTCTCTCACACATGCACACACTTTTATTCACACACCAAAAGAACACGTTGACACGCAAGTAGAAAAAGTAGAAAAAAAATACATCTTTGGTATCAAATGGAGCTGTTTGCTTTCCTTCTCTTATGCTTAGATAGAGTATTCAATATCCGCTGAAACTGTAGCCTGTTCCTGTGTTTTTCTTCTGAGAGCTTATTCAGGCATATTTATGGCTAAACCCCCAGGGGAGGCAGACAAGGCCTCTGGCAATGGTAAAAAAGCAAATGTACATTTTCATAGGTTATTAGGCATTGATTTTCCCCCAGATTAGGAAGTGTCGTAATGCTAAGGAGTCAAAATTGGAAATGTGTCCTGAAATACAGTTATCAGCTGGATGGGAAAAGCTGTAGAGAGTCAAGGCAATGACTAGGACATATATAAACGCTCACACGCACACAAGCAAATATACACACATTCTGCTTCACTATATGTGCCGTGATAGAAGGACATACCTTCGTGAGTGAAATCCAAAAGGAGACAGATAGGAATATCTACTTAGAGAACGATGGAAGCAAATGCTTCTTTAAAAAATTCACATCTAATCTGTGTATGAGCAGCCTCTCCAATTAGCTCTCCTTATTATTCCAATCTGTCAGATGGAAGGGAGCACAGCAGAGAGAAATCAAACATCCCCAGGCCAAGCACATTTAACATATCCTCTCAGGATGGCATGCAGGCGGGCAGGGAAATTAAACAGGAAAATTTCCAGGGAGAAACACTGGCTGTGTTCTACACCTGCAGCTATCATACAAGCATGATGGAAATTTGACGGCAACCATTTGCTGTGTGCTTGTTTTATCTCCATTCGCTAAACGCTGAAAAATATCCACATCTTGGAAGAAAGCTGATTTCTTTTCCTTTGAACTACAGTCCACTTGGAGTGCACTTGGGTGGGATGACTCTTATTTGTCTGCAGGAATCAAAAATAATAACGATTTCACTTTACTTATATGCCGTGCTGAGGTAGCCTTTATACACCATGCCGTGATAGATCCTTCACCTCGGAGAAAACTTTTGATTCAAGTGTTGTCAGCCGTTTGACGGTATAAGAAACATTCTGCTCGGTGCAAAGTTTTCTATTTTCCTCTTCCATACATGTATTCAACTCAGTCAGGAAGTTGAACAATGACTGTTCCGAGGTGTTTCAAAGGATAATTGCAGCTCAGATGTAGGGTAAGGATTTTTATTCAGTGGCAAGCACTATAATTATACTGTCCAAAATCAGATCCTTGCTGCTGCTGAACGCCCAAAAGTCCCGATAATACTGTGTTAAAATTTTGACAGGAGAAATAGTCACGTTTATGTTGATGCTGGGTGATATGTCACTGAGACTACACTATACAGACAGTAAAATGTGTGCCTATGATGCAGTTGAAGTCACACAATGAATGAGCTTTAGCTGTGTCTTGCTAGCTAGAATTTCACATGTGGCTAAAGGGAAGGGAATGAGCCCTACAACTCTATGTTTTGGTGTGTATGCTGCATATGTGTGAGAATGTTGAGCTGTTTGACCCAGATCTGCATGTGTCTGTCAAGGTCAAACCATTTCCATTAAATTAGATAGTCAATAGCTTTGGAAACTGCTCTGCCAGTTTTAGCCTGGAGGCTGAAATTCACATTATTGACAATGTTTGCCGGCAGCGACAGGAGTTTAAAAAAAAGTGTGTCTAATTTGGTGACAATAAATTAGAACCACTTGTTTCATTTTCCTATCTTACAAACTTATCTCTCCTTCCCTTTCTTTACCACAGACAATCTATTTTTTAACCACAGATTTTTTTTTCTTTTTTTTTTCACATTTGCCTGAAATAAATATTGTTTCCAAGCATTGGCGCTGCAATATCATCCTTATTGAATAATAAATTACCCTCTCTGTGAAATGCCTTCAGGTTAATAGACATTCAATGAATAAATAACAGGAAAACCCAACAGTGAGTTAGTGGAACAGGATATGCAGCTTTTTAATGATTATTTTAGGCCAAATGAATGAATTCTTTTGTGTGCTCAAATTGCAGTTGAGTGCACTGGTTGCTTTAGAATTTAATTAATGCACTAGGGTGTTTAATATGGATGTTGGTTGAGCCATATTGTGCTGGCAGCAGTTAAAAGAGAATTAATTTTCCATTCCAACATTGTCTCTTTTAATTGAATAAATAAAGCTGTTTCTTGTTCAAATAGGTTTTTTTTTTTCAAGGAGTCAATATTTGAGCCAACCGTGATAATGATAGGTAAGTTTGATCAGCGCTGTTGTTAAAATAGCACGTAGGGAAATGGGTATGTTTGAGCCCCGTGTCTCTTATAATATTCTGTATATTCTCGTCCAAAGTTACAGTTAATCTGCTATGTCTCTCATGCTGTCCATAAGGAAACAGGACATATTCATATACTTGTCTCTCTGTGTTATATCTATTGTCCATCTCGTTTCTCTGCATTTCTCTACTTACCCTCTATTTGCCTTTGTTCTGCTTTGACTCGCTTAGTTTCTCACTGTGGCCCACCTGTGGGTCAAAAAAGCCTTCGCCTGTTCTTTAATCGCCAACCCCTGTCACCTTCTTATTCCAAAGTTCACCACTATTGTTCCCCTCAGTTCCCATCACGTTCACACAAACCACTCAAACATATCAAAAGCCCAGCAGGCCATTGTTGCTTCGATCGGCTTTCATCTCGAGCCGCCCTGACACAGTCACCTCTCAGACAAAGGTACAGAGAGAGAGAGAGAAATGGGAGAGTATACAGTTCCACCGCCTGGATAGATTGAAATCATATTTCACAGCTGGAAACCATGTCATGAAGTGTTATGTCTAAGAAATAAGAGCAGTCCTCACTTTACAAATGGTCAGGGGTAACATATTATTTAAGTGCTACTCTATGCTGCAGAAGTGCAGCTATAAGTCAGGTATTTTAGCTTACAATCAAGAGCGGCACAGCATGCCACATTTCATTTAGAGGAATCTCTCTTTCTCATGAATAATCTCTAAGGGTATTTTGGCATTTAGAACCAAAGTCTGTAGTTTTTTTCCCCCTAATGTTTCTGTTGAAGTGGTTTCAAGAGGTGCTTGTGTGGATGTTTCCTTTTACTTTTCTGGATTTTAGGTAATGTCTGTGTTTAGGATAGACATTCAGCGTCAAATTGCAGTACCAACACAAAAGTCCTTATTAAGTTTTTAAATCTTGCTGTAAACCTTAAACAATTCAATCCCCTCTTTGTTGTAGGTTTGGTCAGCAAAAAGTTCAAGGTTCAGAATGATTGGACTTCAGGTTCAATCAATCAATCAATCTTTATTTATATAGTGTCAATTCATAACAGGCGTTATCTCGAGACACTTTACAGTTCTCACAGGTTGTGAGCAATGTACTGTAACTTCCAACCATCCTCCTCAACTTCCTTCCTTAGAGGTTTTAGGGCCATACATGCTTTTTGTACCTCCTCCTTTGGTGCTTAGATAGCTTTTGTTACATGCATTATTGCCAAAGGTCTCATAGGTCATGCAAAGGTAGTTTTAAGCAGACGACTAATACAGTATTTTTTTAGGTTAAATCGTCTTTTTTTATGGCTCAATCTTTTGTCTGCATATTGCACAGGTATGCTATCCAAATATTTGGCAGGTGCAAAACACTGATCAAAATCACAAATTGTTTGTCTCATTCAGGTCTGCGATATCAAGGCTTTGTAGAATTCTCCATAAAACTTCTAGCTAATAAATAAACTCAGTTTCCTGGAAAATAGTCAGACAAACCATTTCACTTTGGCCACAGGTTTGCCAGGCCATTGCTCACAACGACATGTCTAAAGGGGTAGAGAAAGAAATTGCACAACAACTTGAGCACCTAATGAATGGTCGCTCAACCAAAACAACAGGAGACCCCCGCTGTCTTCTATTGGCTCCCTGGTTCCCTCTCCATGTTGTTTATCTTCTCCATCATCTTTACAACCTGGGAACATGCACACTTTTTCACTGGGGTTGAGATAGTCTGACATCTGGACTGTGTCTAGAAGACTAAAGGGGCCTGCAGTGATAGAGGGAATGGTTTGGTAGGGAATAGTTTTTCACTGATAAATGTGCTCTAGAAATAAACCTTGATTGATTGATTGATTGATTGATAGATAGTTTGAATTACAAGGCAAAACAAACATCCTTCTGGGAAACTTAGTGGGACTTAGTGATCAAATGGGAGAGCACTTCAAATATTCACACACATATCTAGTCTGCAAAACGGGTCTCACTACCCTGAATAATTGTATATATAAGTAGGATTTTGTCTAAAGTCATCATTTCGTCATTATGTTAAAAAAAAATGTATGCATACCACAGGGGCAGTCACTGTTATCTGGACGGTTTCCATAAGGTCAGAGGTCACAGGCGGGTTCACAGTGCGGTCGCTTCTCCATGGTCACAGATTTGTTCAGAGTGTTATTCAAACACTGTCAGAGAGGTGCAGCTCTGTTTCACAAGCTGATGGATGAGAGAGCAGCTTTTACAAGGTAGGCCGTGAGTGTGTGAGTGTGTCTATGCTCCTGCGTCCTCATTTGTTTGTGGAGCTCTAGGTCCTCTTATAAACAGAAAAGGATCAGGAGTGTAACAGCATCTGGGTGGACATAGGCAAATCTGTGTGGCATCAAGAGCTCCTCAATGGCTTTTTACATAGTAACTGTTTAACTGACAGACATGACTCATTTTGCTAGTGGTGCAAGTCAAGGAATTATGGTCAACACAGGTAATACAGTTGATTGTGTATTATTGTGTACTATTTTTTCAATTTAAATTTTATTTTTTCTTAGCCGAGGATCAAGCTGAATTTAAAAGCAAATAAGTCAAAAAGTCCTTAATTACATCAAATTATTTTTTGGCGATACATTTAAAAAAAAAAAGAAGCATTTTTTGTATCAGAAATCCCAGTTTGTGTTGTGTTGTGTTGTGCTATCAGTCATTGAGCTGTCTCAGCCAATCACAAGGTTTCAGACAGACCTAATTTCTCCCACTGAATAAATGTCTGGTCACAAGGTTTATGAGCACAACAAGCCCCATATTGCTTTGTCATGTACAGTATGTGTTGGACTTCAGTGGTTTAGGGTGTTGTGATTGTTTTTCATCCCCAGTTTTGAGAGGTTTTGAGCCTCAGTCTTTCAATCCTCAAATTCAAGTAACAAAAACTTGGTTTAAAGTTTGAATTAAGTTTGGACTCAAGTATAGCAACATCCCGTTTCCTCGCTTATAGCTGTTTTTTTATGTTGTTTTCCTCACCCTTTATGTTACAATTGACCCAATTTCACTGGAAATGATGTCACCGCTGGTGATCTCTACAATATAAATTAAGTTTGATTGATTACTCAGATTGTGTTCTTTGGGATCTCGTGTTGGTGTGAAATGTTACAGCTGTGAGAAGTCTAATCCTGATTGTGTTTTTTTGACAGTGTTGACTCTCTAACCACCTGATGACCTGATGGTCATAAAAAAATGTAGAATATAATCTGCTACAATTCACAGTTTGAATAACTGTTATACAGTATAACACACCCAGCAGCACTTCGAGTTAAACAGTCTCTGAAATATCAGTTATATATCTGGTCATATATATATATATAACGGCTTGCATGCAGTTGTGTATTGTAACCAATAACTAACTAAGTTAAGAACTTAAACACTTATATCGTTTAGTATTTTTTTGTGGCTTTTAGCATTTGGTAGATAAATTACATTTCAATGTGTCTGTTCTGTGAATGAAAACTTAAAGTTGTATATGTTGAGACAGCTGGGTAGGTAGAATATGATATGGGGGCCTGGGAACCTATTATGTTGAGTGCCCCATGTTTGAAATCTTGATGATGCTTTATGATGCTCATTGAAGGGCCCATTGGTTCAAATTCGACCTAAACCAATTGTTGCATGTTATCCCACTCTCTCACACTTCCTGTCCCTCTTCAGATGTTCTGTCAGTCACAAGAACAAGGTCCAGCAAACAGCTAAAGCAAAAAGTATAATCATTATCTCATATTTGACCTGCAAAAAAACACCTTTATTAGCGATGTTATTAAGCACTAGGTGGACCCTGGACAGCAGTTTTGTTATTTTTACCGTTTCGGCACATGTCGGTGTGATTTCCACTACATTTTTCTTTTTTTTAATTGATTGAAGGATTTTAGACATTGAGAATCTGGAGGATCTTAGGTTATCAGACAAACAAGCTAAGCTGAAGATAGTGTCAGCTCAGCTTGCAGGTTTTGACGCCCAGCCCAAAGAGTGTTGAAGAGACACTGTTTTTTTAAGATAAGGAAACCTTTGTGCATTAAATGGTGTAGAATGCTTGAAAATCAATGTGCAATTAATTGACTGAAAAAAAGGCAGGTTGATGGGAACTTCATTGGACAGCCCTGGTTAAACTCTTGTTTTTTGTAAACTCATATTGTAAAGATAGATATAACAATTCATAATCGCAAATTTGTCGTTCTTTAACTCTTTGTCAGATTAGGGGATTTCATGTCATGAGGAGTCAGATTTGAGGGTTCATCACATTCATGATGCCCTCAAAGATTGTTTTTTTTTTTTATCTCTATACCATCTGGAACAGTTAGTCTTTCTATCCTTCCCTCATTGTGTTCGAGCAGCTTGGTCTCCTGGAGGTTTTTGGAAATTAGCATAACATCTCAAAAATGCAAATCAAGTTATGTAGCATGAGATGTGTTGGAGAAAGTAAAACAGTTAATCCATGAAAACTGCTTTACAGAGCAGACAGAAATGTAATAATTCTGTGAAAAGTAAGGGTGTTGTATCACAGAGGTGGGTGTTTATACATCTGTTTGAGTTGA
This sequence comes from Symphodus melops, assembly GCF_947650265.1. Lineage (NCBI taxonomy): Eukaryota > Metazoa > Chordata > Actinopteri > Labriformes > Labridae > Symphodus > Symphodus melops. The sequence continues at coordinate 9,268,241 of NC_136705.1, forward strand.
AAGTCAGAGAAATAAGTTTTGTTATGTTTTTTTTTTTTCTCATTTGGTATTTGTTATTCCTTTCCAGATGGATTTAATGAGGTTTACAGTAGCAACCTTCAATCAACATAAAACTTTAAAGAAACATTACAGTTTCTTAAAAAATAATGTGAGGATGATTCTGTAAGAACAGGCCATGAGGGAAACAGTCCACATGTAAAAACAAACATCGATGTCAGCGTGGTTAGGATTCTTTAAGGTTTAGCTCCACCTCCTCTGTCTGTCTTTATGAACTTAAAAACACTACGATAACTTGGACTACTAGAGGTGCAGCTAGTTGGGACTGCACAATCCTACTCCGGAAAACAACATTGGGCCAGGGTTTCTTTTCCTTCAGAGCATCACATCAATGTTATTTAATACCACAGTCAATCACAAGGTCAGCTGTATTATGGCCCATGTTAGATGTTAGTTGTTGTCATAACCCATACCAGGACCATACTGTAAATATCTGTATTTTTAATTAAACATTGGCTATATTTAATTATATGATGTCAAAGGGAGGGACTGCAGAAGAATATTAGCCTTTCAGTTAAATACGTTACATTGGTCATAATGTTGATTTAGAAGAGCGAGGTAACCGTGGAAACGTGAAACAATATTGATTTATAAACATATTACTACTTTGGTTGACTTTGTCCATTGATAGTACACATTTCTGTGAATACGTTCAGTTTGGTTACACTTTGTAGAGGTGACTTTGCTGTTTGCAGACTATGTTCTATTCTGAGAAGATATGACCATATTTGAAGAGAAGAATGTCATTAGAAGTATTCCAAAAGCATAATGTATGGCCTCAGTTGACAGTAGAATGAGGAATTGTTCTTCAAATGGAGGTTTGACATTGAAAGAGTAAAGGTGATGTGATTCTTCAGACCATGTATAGAAATATCCAAAGTGGGAAGGAATTTATGTCACCTGTTGTGCTGTATATAATGGCTCCAAACTGAACATTAAATCTTTCAGCCTGCACAGAGTCTCAGTGTCTGTTAGATTAGAACCACGGCCGTGATATGCTGCGTTAATATTATCCAGTCTGTTGATAGATTCAGCTTTAGGGACATTTATATTATTTATATTATCCACTTTTAACATTCAACCGTGTCCTGGTTTAGACTTAGACTTTAGACTTTGCTTTATTGTCCCTGGGGGGGAATTCTTTTCCACAACACAATACCATACATTTTACGGCTGCACGTGGGGAACAGACATAGAAGACAACAGGACATACAGTGCTTATAGTCATGAAAAACTATATGCACTGTACGTCCTTTAAAAGTTTTTAAAGTTTGATCCATCCTTTGCTCAGACCTTCACCTCCGGCAGAATCTTCCATACTTCCTACCTTGTCCCCAAAAAAGCCATCTGCCACTCGTTGTTGCTCAGTCCAGTGCTCCATATTAGCTTAGGATTTTATATGTAACATACAAGTTACAGATTTTTAAATTTTTTTGGAGGTATAGGTGCAAACACTGAATGAGAACAGCATTTCTAATTACTTCATAATCTGGGGTAAAGCTTCCAAAGCCAGATGGCTACCATAATTTCATTTCCAAAAAACACTTCACAACCAAGGTTTGCTTTTAGCGCAGGCTAGCTTCAGCCTCCTGTCGGTGCTGTTTCTGTTGAGGAAAAATTTACACCACATTCTTTGACTAATTGTTAAAATGTGAAACATTACCAAGTTTTATGTGAACGTTTGTGGTTTGAGAAGCCCTTTAAATTGGCTGCAAGACTTTCAGCTATACTTTCCGTCAATGACTGAGATGTACCGCAGTGCTGACAAAGTTTGGCAAACGCAGTTTATCTGCGGCTGTACTTGCTTGTGTCTATGTGTGTACGCTCTTATGTGTCTCTGAGTTTGATCAATTATTAATCGTTTCAGTAATGGGCCTAGAGCCTCTGGAACGGCTCCATGTGTCCCTGATTAATATAGCCACAGCACTCGATACGGTTCCTCTCATCAACATAGAGACAAACGGGCAGAGGGAAACAGAGAGCATCAGCTAAAAGAAATGCAAAGACACAAAGGTAAAGTTCTCGGGAGACAAAACTGGCCTCCCGCTGAGTAGCAGTTAGCTTGCGAGAGGGACGGGAAGACAAACAGAAAAAGAGACTTATCGCTAAGACAGGGAGCAACAGAGTGAAAAGGAGTGAATTAACAGCCAGGCAGAGGTGACGGCTCCATCCGTGCCTCTCCAGGCATACTTTACGAAATGGAGTGGACTCGACTGTGTTGAGTCCTACTTAATAGTCTCCAGTGCTGTTGTGAATGTCCTGATTAGCGCACACCTCTGAGATTGACTCTGGGTAAAGTGTGCGTTGATGAATACAAATCTGCAACGTGGCCTCGGCCTCAGCGGGATTTGTTGAGTGAGTGAATCCAGCGGGCAGGTAATCAGGCTGTTGCAGGTTTATCGGCGGGCTCTCGGCTCACCGTGTGATGCATGCAGTGCAGCACAGACATTATGTTTCCTTCCAGAGGAAATGTGTTCAATCACCACAGGCGCAATGCACTTTGCCTACACATATGAGGTGCAGCAAAGGAACTATTTCCAACGGTTTTGTGCACCTGCATGATAGAACAAAAAAAAAGAGCCCTGGCAAGCTTTGTTTAACACCTTGGAGAGTCTTGTTAAAAAACACACGATTCTAGTAGCTGCTACAGCTGCTCACGATCTTACTTTGGTCTTCCAAAAAAGCCCGAAAGAAAGCTTTCTCTCAAACACATCAGTCCCTGTTCCAATCAGTCACTGTCTAACTATCCCTGTCTCTCTCTATGTCTCTGTCACACTGTCACTCTCTGTCTCTGTCTCCAGTACAAGGATGAAACTAATGCCTCAGTGTCAGCAGCTGCCTGTTCCGTGGAAGCCCTTTTTTAGATTCAAACTGTCAGACCAAAGGCTGTTGTTACCAACCTTATAGCACATTTACAATCTCCTGTCATACGTTGTATTTGAGGGAGTTATGAGCCATTCCATCACACACTGACTTTTCTCTTCTGCTATTTGATTACTATATTAAACTACAGATGCTTACTTGGTCTGACCTGTCAATACTGATTTTCTTTCTTTAAAACACTTTAAAATATATATATATATATATATTTGTATTAATGATTTAATGGAAATTGTTTATCATGTTTATTGAACTGTAAAACATTGAATGTAGTATGTTTATTACAAACAATCTTAAAAAATATTCACCATCGAGGGCGAAGGTAGCACAGTTGCACTGCGTGCGTCCCCATGTACTGAGGCAAAGCCCTTGAGCGGGCGGCCCGGGTTCGCGTTCCCCCCCGACCCTATCCACCTTCCTCTCCACATTAAAGGCTCAAAAAGCCTGTAAATGAAACTTAAAAAAAAAATAAAATACCTGTTTTCCACTTTATTTTGTGTGACAACATTTAAAGTGGAAGTGTCTTCAAATAATTCAAAGTAAAACTTAAAAAAAGCCACTCAATTATATTTTAAAATAATACTCTGTGTACGTAAAATGTTCTCATTTAAGAGTCAAACAGTCATTATTAGGAATCTTTAGCCGTCATTAGGTTTTTAATCAAACTCGTGATTATATTCATTTACAGAAACATTTCACTCTGTTCATCTTAGCTCTCCCCTTAGTCCTCAAGAAATGATCACTGGCAGACTTTTACCCATCTCCCTCTGCTTCTCTCTTCCTCAGTGAACGGTTTCTGTGGTTTCAAATACTTTTTTTTAATCACGTTCACAACAGCCACGTGGTTCATCCATGGACAGAGAGGTACTGTACGGCAAGAGGAGCAGGTGCAAAGGAAGCAGTCTTTGTTGGTCCTACTGTATGTGAGCCAGAAGGGAAGTTCACTGAGCCTAAGTTCCTTCTCATTGTCTGAAAATATTTGCTTCCCATGTGCTTCTTCAAATATAAACCATCAAAATGTGTCTTATGTGTAAAGTTACTGAGAAGAGTTTTAATGTGACTGAAAGCTTATAAAGAGCACTCGTGTATCTCTAGCACTCCGTGTTGCCTAGTTTCCTTTCTTTTTGCTCTTTTGTTGCTGTTCCCTCTTTTCGCAGCTGAAACAATGACGAAGTGACCGACACTGTGAACACTGTGGGTTAAATGAGTGAATGTGTGCTGTCTATTAGAGCAGATTAGTTCATGTAGCCCCTGAGGCTCATCCAGCCTGGAGCAAATGTCCTGTGTTTATCGCCTTAACATGACCACAGGCCCTCGCTGGCTTATGGGCTTCTTTCTCTCATCTCTTGTACTCAAAACAAACCCTCCCCCAAGCTTTAAAAAAAAAAAACAATAATAACACTAGCAGCTCAGCAAGAATGAGCCGCAAATTATTTTCAGTTTGTAAGACCTACTTTTCAAGAAACTGTGTCTCTGTATAGCCGTAATGAATGTGTTTGTTTGTGTGTTTGTTTGGGGCTTTAACGAACAGACATATTTTTGGAGTTTTTCTTTTCTGCATCTGTGTCATGGTTGAACACTGACAGGGATGTTTTAATAGCATTTAAGAAACACAAGTCTACATTGTTTACCACCTGACCCAGTTTTTTTCTGTGCTTTTGAAGAAGTTGTTTAAAGGCAGAATGTTCGACAGTCATGACTGTCTACAATGGGTGAGAAGAGGATTCCCGCCCGCTGTACTGTTGTCTGAGCCGTGTTTACGTCATGTTTACAAGGGGCCACCTTGCGTATAGAACAGTTTCAGTCAAAGACAAGAGAAAAGAAGAATAACACAGTCTACTCACTGCTTATTTGGATGTCACATAAGTGTCTTTAGATTATGGTCATTCTGCATCAATGTATGTGCAATATGAAGCCTTGAGTTAACCAAAGTGGGCTAACACTAGCCTGCGAACACCACAATGCAGGCCACAAGCCTCTCGAGCCAAGAACAATTTAGTCTGCTGCGTGTGCTTCATGCCGAGGTGTGCCAAACAGCAGTTTGTTGGTGCTCAAGGGCGACATCTACTGGATCAATAAGTCGCACATTCTTCCTTTAAAGGCGAAAAAGGCACACTTCTGAAAAAATATTAAAATGCCAATTTCAACTTACACACTGAGTTAAGTTGCTCTTTAGTTTAAGGCGATATATCCCATATATTGATGTTCCCATAACTGTTGTAACATGCTGTCCAGTATTCCAATGACTGCCATGAGAGCTGAAGGTTTGACGCATATATTTCGTCTATTTCATCTTAATGGAGTAAGTGGCAAATGAAAACACTGATTATTTCAGCTGAAAGCGCCTCAGGCGAGACATCCGCTAGCAGTAACTGACACATGATGCAATCAGCTACGACGATCAATGCTATTGATCAGGCCAGGAATATGGGATTGATCCTGCATAGGGGAATGGCAGATGAACGTAATTTAAGTTTGCCTGGTGTAAACTTAGGAATGCGATTTGTTTGCTGTTGACACGCAAGGGTTTTAATGAAGCTCAATTACAAGGGAGTCGTCTTTACTAATGGCTACCTGCAGGGCTGCACGTTTCTGGACTTCCTCTGATTCAATTGTCCAGGAAGTAGCAGATAGGAATGTGTTTGTGTGATTTGTTTCTCATCATCTCACTTCACAGCCGCTGCAGACGAGGGGTCGATCCGCCACGCAGGATGATAGATTCTTTCATTCCTGGGATGTCAAGAGATATGGATGTGTGTGTGTCTGTGTGTGTGTGGGTGTGTGTGTGTGTGTGTGTGCGCGCATGCTTGTGTTCGTGTGTTCTTTTGTTTTATGCATTAGTAGATAAAACATCCCTCCCGTCCCGTGTAACCTCTGCTGTAATGGTTCTGAAATGAATATCCATAAACCACAGGCAGGCATCAGGCACACACACACACACACACACACACACTCACATGCTCACTCAAACCTGCACACTCATGTTGACTGAAAACAAATACAAGTCAACAAACACGCACAGTCATAAATACAGTCAGGTTTGGCTGCAAACATGCACAGATGGATTAGAGGGAAAAAAAAGTACACTGCAAATTTAATTCCTTCTAGAAACACACAAACGTTTAACTATTCCCAGAAGAAGACAACACGCAGAGTGTATTCAGATAATAAACACTGGATTTAGCAAAGAGGATGAATAAACTTCTGTTATTGTGCACTGTAGCAGTAACATCAAGCTTACATAACAAATGACAAGAATGAGTCATGACTGAGCCTTATAGTCCAAATCATAGCGAGTTGACTTAAGGGATACTTCACCCATTTGCATTAAGCTTTGTATCATTAGAAACCTGGCAGTATTTTTTGTTGGTTGTGCGTCCTGCCTTCATTTTCCCATGAGATGTGAAAGCTCAGTAATACTTTTCTGAAAAGGAGTCTCCGATGATGCAAAAATGATCGCGACTGTCGGCCCACATATTTTCGATCGCTGAAGCTACAGACCTATGACCTATGCTGAATGAACTTCCTAGTTTCACAGTAAATTATCCAAGACGGAGGTGTGGCCAGAACCGTGGGAGTTGATCCGAGCAGAGCATCCGAAAGCATCCGGAGACGCTGTTGGATTTCACATAGAGAGACAGGAGGATTGTTTGTTTGTTTTTGTTTTTTTCTCAACAGCAGATGCGATAAACTTTGCCACTGCTTAAATGTGGGTAGCTGTGGCCAACATAGATGCTTCTGAGTAGACATTTTCCCTTAGGTTCATACTTCATAATCGAGAGAATAATTTGCAGTCTTGTCAACAGTGAATCTGGAAAACTCTGCAGATGTTCGGATGTGTCTGACTCGAGCCTTTATAAAGTCTTGGGTGTATGTTTTGGATCACAAAAAATAATTCTAAACAAAAAAACAGAACACCAGATTTTCTCTTTGCTTTGTAAAACAGTGTTACATAAAAGCAGCCTTATACAATCACAAAATATAAAACCTGTCCTACAGAGTTCACTTTTACAGTTCAAAAATCAAAGCCACAGGAAACTCACAGTAAGTGATGAGTCAACCAACTTGAAAGTTTAAATCAGTGTTTCGAAAAATGGGTCTTAAATCATCTACTTACATGTCTAGACATCCTGCTGCAATTTAGAAGTGGCCAAAGAACCACTGGCACGGTCAGAGACACTTAAGACATCTTTGCAGAACCTTTTGCCTCCTGTCTGTCTGTCAATTTCACTCTAACTTTGTTGTGATGGATGGGAAAAAATAACAGATCCTGATTTACTCAGCGTGGCTTCCTCAATGTATAAAATAAGTGAAGGCATCATGTGTTAGCTGCAGCAGTGAAGCCAAATGGACAGCCCAGATGCTGGAGGCCACAGTTTATTTCCTCTGAGAGCTTTCTGTTTGGCTTGATTGTATTGAAAGGTACAGGCTTGAGTAGTTGAACAAAGCACGGGCGGCGTGAAACCCAGAAATGCACAGAAAGCAAAGAATGTGAAACATTGACGCAAACAGTGAAAAAAAGACGGCGACAAAACAAAAGAGGATAAAGTCGATCGCAGGGCTTGGCATCATCTTTAAAAATCCAAGAACTCTGAAACAAACTAAAATCATAAAGGATGAAAGATGCTCTTGAGTTGAACTTTATGATTAAAGCATGACCAAATGAAAACAACTCATATGTTAGCATCCTTCTCTCCTCTTTATGTTTTCCTTTTTTTCCCCATGCAACTCGTTTCAGAGACGGCATCTGCAGTGAATGTAATAAGAGGACACACTGACCCATTGTTCTCATGTTTCCAAATAATAAGCATGAAGGGGAAGTCATCGGTCAGTAAATGAGCCTGGGGTCGCCTGTCAAGTCATTAAGTAATCATTAACTAATCTCATTTAATCATGACCTCATCATCCGGACACCCCCCAACCACCAGATTGCTTTACTAACATCACAGGCTCAGGTCACTGCTCACACATGGCAGGGGACGAACTGGACAACAAGATAATGTTACAATCCTTTTCAACACAGGAGAGCTGCACACTTATACATTTCAGAAAAGTTGGAATGGTATTATTTTGACTTTGGCTGAATTAAACCAACTATGACATTTATTCCCATGGATTCAATTTTGGACTTCACTAATCAAATAGATGAATACACAAGGATGCTGCAAATGGCTGGTTGCTATTTTGGTTGATGCTAAAACTAAAACCTGGTCCCCTCTCCTTGGCCTTGAAGCCCCACTGTTAGCATTCATCATGCATCCTATACCGTCACTATTTGTTGTAATGTCATGTAATGCCAAGCCTGGGGGAAGACTTTTATAACTTGTTACCAACGTGTTTGAAAGTTGTTGTTGTTGACTTAAATGGGAAAGCATCACCTGCTTGTTAACAACTAAATAAATGTACATTTCTCAAACTTAAAATGAATTTGATGGTGGCCTTTGCCTCTGTTATATCTGCGATTCACTGTGAAAAAAGGATAGCTGCTCTTTCTCTCACTGCTCGACAGCTTGCTTTGTTTCCTCCTTTACAATCACCTTGTTCTCTCGTCTCCATTTATGCTTTTGCTCCCCAAACACCATTTTTAGCTTTGTCTCTGTGTTTGACTTCTTTCCCTCTCTCTCTCTCTCTCTCTCGCTATCCCATTTTGCCTTTCTCTCTCTTTCTTTGTTCCTCCTTTCCTCTCCTCTCGCCTCATCTGCTTTTTTGAGCAGTCTGGATGGTGTCAGCACTCACTTCTCTTTCTTTTTCATTCCTTATATGGCCTCTTTCTTACACTCTCTATCTTGCTCTCCCTGCAGCTCCTCCCATACAAATCTCATCCCCTCCCACCGCGTTTTCAGCTTTCAACCTGCCAGCAGAGGTAGAGGAGGCCTCATCCATCTTGCAGCCAGACTTTGACGCGGCTGGATGTTAAATTAAAAACATATAGCCCCCAAAAAATTGGGTTGTATGCACCCAAAGTGTCTTAGACACGCCTTAGAAAATGAGCATCATCCATCAAAACCTTCCTGCATTTTTTTAAAAAGCTTTGAGAGGAGAAAACGCTGTCGGACATCAGCTATCCAAATAACCAATTATAGGGGGAATGTGTCTACAAAACTTTGCAAGTGTATTCACATGTAAATGGCTCCTTAGACAAGAAAACAACACAAGACTAGTTAGAAAAGACACACAACGACATATCAGCACTACTCTAATATTCAGATTGAGGATATGTGCATCTCTCTTATCCAAGTGCCAAACACTTAAGAAGCATGGCTGGCTAAAAGCTGTGTTTCCCCAAAGTACTCTCGGGTCAGTCACTCTTTTTAGAAAAGCTACTTTCAAATCTCTGTAATCGGTTTCATCTATCGGATGAGATTTCACTATTTTTCTTCATGGCATAAGTTCACTCTCTTTAACATTCATGTTTAAATACCATCATCAAGTAACTCAGCTTTTTCATAGCCGTACACCAACCATCATGCTACCATTTTTATACTATGTAAACATGAAGCCAAACATTAGGAGTGTTTTCGGTCATTTTAAGTGATGCACAATCATGCAAGGTCAGTTCCAATGTGTCAGCTTAGTGGTCATCATTCCCCAACCCCGACCAATATTTTGCTGATTGTTAAGACAGAGTTTCCAAAAAACAAATTTTCGACCCTATCCAGCAGTTTTTCTTTTCAGATTCCGCCAAGTAGTCGTTCTTGTTCGCTAGTTAGTTTGGTACTGGATTCTGGAGTACAAATTGAAATATGAAACAATATGAAACAAAGCCTCTACACAACAGTCTTACCAAACAAAAGAAGCTGTTTTACAACTAAAAGACAACCCAACAATCATTCCAAATGCATATGTGTCCCCACTTTTATCGTCTTGTTGACTCTGCTGCAACAATCACGTTTGCCAAACACTATGGACAACATGCCTATATTACAAAATGTGTTTTTTATTGTGTTTTTTTCAAGAAGATTATCACAGTGGATAGAACATTGTTTATTAAAAATGCTTGATACCTCTTTTAAATATGATTAACTAATCTTTGAAGAATAGGTTTTTAGAATGGACCTGGGAAACTCTTCGAGATGTGTCATGACATTTGAGCAGGGGTAATTTGAAGACTAGAACCAGAGTCCTTTGGTTTTCCATCTTGCAGTAGTAAAGCATTTATCTTTGAATGTATCTTTAGTGTCTGACTCATATTTGTGTCTGGATACATTGAGACATATCCATTAATAATTACCTATCTCTCATTGCCAGTTTGAAAGATTTAAAAGACTCTGTCTTAAGTTGTCAAACTCTCCTGCTAGTAATCCTGGTGATCCTCTCGTCCAGACAGTGACAAACTCTCTCTCTCTCTCTCTCTCTCCTCTCTCTCTCTCTCTCTCTCTCTCTCTCTCTCTCTCTCTCTCTCTCTCTCTCTCTCTCTCTCTCTCTCTCTCTACTCACTTTGCTGCCAGAGTGCAGTTAGCTGACTGTGCTACTGTCCTTCAGTATTGATCAGAAAGTCCTGGGCCGCCAGATTGCTTTCAGCAGCCATCACCTCCTCCTGTCATAAAGGAAAAGCAGCACAGATTTCACTCTGTTTTTAGTAGACAAGGGGAAAAGAAAGATAGGTGATGGAAGCAAGACTTAGATGTTGCTCTGAAACTTGGAGTACATGGTCTGAAATTGATGAGGAATGTTGCCTTAATTGATGAGCTTCTTGGATAGGATAAACAGAAATCTTCTTCTGATAAAAATAAATCTGTTTATATACAACGACAACCCCTTTTAGTCTTCCTCTCACTGTCTCTTTCTCATCTCCGCCCTCACTCAAGCACCTGAAAGGGCACCAGCAGGACTAATTATGGACCAACAATAGCTCCCCCCTCAGCTTCTCTGTGCTCCCAGCTGTGTAGCAAATTCATTGGCACATTGCTGCCACTATTGTAAATCAATCTGACAGATTCTGAGGTAAGATACTGAATAAAATGATGTGCCATGTGCTTTTGCTGCAACATGTACTGTGAGTACAGAGTACTCCAGAGTAAATAAGCTATCCAGTTGTTAGTTGTCCACATCCATCTCCTCTGTGGACTTTTTGATGTTCAGAGAGAGGCCTCAGATGGGGGACAGTGAAGGCAGAAGGGCTTGAAGATATTGGAGGCTAGGGAGCTAGGACAGATGATTTTAGAAGGGAGACCCCTGGTAGTAGATGGTGTAGACAGAATGATTAGATATATTACACAGAAGAAAATAGGCACTTAGGGTATTGTCCAAATCTGACGGTGGAAGGGAGGGGGGTTAGATGGGGAGATTTGTTGCATTCGTTGTTGAGTAACTGAAGGCTATAAGAACCATAAAATCTGACATCAAGAATGGGTTTGGTTCTTGAAAAAGTTGTAAAGCTTCCAGCATACAGTCATAGCAGTCATGAAATTGGTAACACCAATTAACGTTTGAGAGTAAATTTGGATATGAATACTCAACCAAAAGATTTACGTCCTTTAATGAAGACTCTTATTGCACATTAAGAACCTAAAACGTTTTAGCTTTCAAGGGTCACAGGGAATGGTATGTGCTCTGAAGTGTATTCACTGGCTCCATCCAAAAGTTCTGCTCACAGTGATGATGTCATGTACACTTATTTTGGCTAAAGGAAACTTTAAAAAAATGTTAAACTGACATTAATTAAACAGTAACAGACGTTCATTAATTTAACAGTATAGTTGCCTTTAGAAAATGGTCTTCAGTGGGGGTTATTACTGAAGCATAACTAGAAGTTGGCTCTGCACAAAATTAAAAGCAGGGCTTAGGGTCAATAAAATACTCGCATTCTCACAAGACATCCATGATGATTTTACATGTCTTAAAGGGAAATGGAACTTATTCTGCAATTCTCACATCAATTGACAATTAATAGGCATACATTATGTTGTTATTAAAAGATTAACAGAGACCCAACACAAATTATACCTAGTTTGCTGATAAATACTATCGTGATGTTTTTAGTTTCAAAAAGATTTACCTGCTTGATTTAAAATGTCCTGACCCATAAGTTGAAAGAGATTTGAAATCAAAACTGGTGTCAGAATATTTACAGATATAGGTATTGCCTTTTTATTCTTTGGTGATAGATTTGACTGATGCAAACAGAAGGAATATGTTTTGTTTTAGCAATTACATAAACAACATAAAACAAGACTGATCAGAGTAAAAAAAGGAACAATGCTTTACATGTTTAAAATGCAACAAATAGAATAACTATGTCCAAAATATTCAATGATTCTAGAATTCTCATGTTTGCTGCAGCTGACTCATGGCTTCTTACTTAAAGTAAGATGTGCCAATGTAGGAGTATGGATAGTGCAAGGGCTCTGGTCCTTGAACGCCGGGGAGCATTGTGGGGGTGGAGTACTGTACTGCACTGTATGGTACAGTACTGGAATGTGTTTGTGGAGATTATTAAAGAGCCATATATTTTTGCTGCAGCCCCAAAGGGCCTGCTCTTACCGGCTGATCTTCACTCTGGCAGATGGGTAATGAAACAGGCCACGCTGGAGATTCATCAATGTGGAGAGGCAAGGCGATTCTCTTTCCTCTCTTCCACCCACTCTTCTCTCCTTTTTCTGTCTTAAGTTTTATTTCCCTCTTTCTCTCTGTCTCCATTTTGGTCTGCTGAATGTTCTAAGCTGCAATATGAACTTCTGTCTTTACAGCCTTTGTGTCATGTCACAACTCTCTGTTTGACTCTTTCCTGTCCATTTTTGCTTCTCTTTCACGACAGGAGAGCTTTAATACAGTTATTTGGTTTGCTTAGAATCCCAAGAGTCAAACCAACTAGCATGCTCAATACTTAATTAGCAAATCAACTGTTTACTCACAGTCTAAAATGCACTTGGCAAGTAAAAAAAATAAATAAAAAAAAGAGTCTTGCAATGATTTCCTGAAAACTACTTTCCAATCAGCTCATTAGCTTGCGTCCCTGCTTGCTAGTTAGCTACTAGATAAGCCTATAGCCAAACATTTGCTGCTTTGTCTTACCTTAGTTAGTTCAGTTACTACAATGTAGTGTTTCAAACACTTGAAACATACCTGCATAGTGTGTGATTTTCAACAGATTACCACTTTTTCATGTTTCGTCAGTAACCAATTCCTATCATGCAAAACATTTCTCTGCTTTGTAATCAACTTGGACATCTACCAGCTTTCATGAAATAGAATCTTGAAAAAGTTTTTGTACTCTTTATTTTTCATGCATTGTGGAACATACATTTCCACAACAAGACCAAGGTGAGCCTTTAAATACTTAGAAGTATCCACCATCAACACTGGAGACAATAACAGTATGAGTACACCATCAAGATAAGTGTATTATATTGTTGCATGGTAGCATATTAAGGCTCATGATCATTTAGCATGTTTGCTAAGAAGCTAATTTAAATGTGCCTTGCCATGCTTTTTTTGAAATACATACACAGTATGTCTCAGTAATGTGGTTATTTTGAGCAAAGTTAACACTTGGACAAGTTAAGCGGAAAACTCTGTATTTTGTTCCTATCTTGTTCCTCGTTCCAAGGAAAAGGAATTGGACACAGCCCCGTTAATTTTAATCCTTGCCTTCGGATTACATCAGGGGAACTTTTAGCCACGGAGGTGCTAAAGTTCGCCACTCAACTATGATAGGCACATAGCTAATAGCTTGTTGATATTACAAGCTACACCAGAGGGGTTCAAAAAGGAATATGTTTGGGGAAGGACAGAAACCAAACAGAAAGCTGGGAGGAAGGATTTTTTTTTTTTTTTTTTTTTTTTTTTTTTTTGCCAACACACACGATTTGCCAAGGGGTTATATTTGTACTTCTCCATCAGCTTCAGCAGTCTGAATCCCAGGTTTGGGGAAGAGCAATTTGGACCAAATGTGAATTTTCAGGCCAGGTAATAACTTTCATGTATGAAATTGGAAGAGCTGATGACGTACCAAGAGCATGATTTGTATGCGGTTGAGCAGTGTTTTTTGAGACCTGGCTTGAAATGTTTGTGAAACTGGTTAGATGGAATGAGTTGATGGATATTTGTTGATGGAGAGAGAAGTATAACACTTGTATAGCATGAGATGTCAGAAGAATGAAAAAAAGCAGCTAATGGAAAAGACAGGAGTAATTGTCTTTGGCAGAATTTTATTGGACAGTGTGCCAATAAAGCTCAATAAATTCTATAGAATTGGAGGGAAAGCGCAGGTGGAGATGGCAAGCGGTGATGGAAGAGGGGGAGATATGGACGAAAGTGTGGAAAAGAGAGAGGAAGAGAGAACGACTGTTGCACTGCAGGGATCAATTACTAGGAACTGTGAGTTATGGTATTTGCTGTACCGAGTGCCATGTGGCTTTATTGCACTGGGACAGCATTGGAAGGGAGAAGGAGATTATTAACCACACGGAGAGAGGGAGAGAAAAAAAAGAAAGAAAGCTGAAGGAAAATCAGAAAGTGTTGAAAGAAAAGTGGAGCGTTAAGAAAGAAAAAGAAAAACAAAGGTAGGGGCACAGAAAGATGAGTAAACCTTGAGTCGCTCTCTTCATTCTGCCTCTTGGAACCCTCCACTCACTCCCTTTCTGCTTGTCTTGCACTTTTAAGTGTGGGGCCCGTTAAAGTGTTGAATGTACCGGTAACTCACTTCTGATAATCAACAGAGAGAGGAAGGGGGAACATATTCCCAGAGAGTGGAAACCTTAGCCCTTGTTTATTTTTTCGTATCTGATCTGACTGTGCTACAACTCCTGTTAGTGGGAGGAAGGTGGGGAACTAATTTATGCAATGAACTATTAAGATATATTAAGTAATAGTGTATATAGCTGATGTAAAATCGTCCTCATTTCCACATCAGTATTAGCGCAATTCTTTCAACGATGATATTTCAGCGTCATGTTTTTAGACTCTGTGAACACAAACTCTTCCCCCAAACCTTCTGGCTGTACTTCATTCAGTGTAGATATGACTTCATTCCATTTCCTGCTATCACAAAGTGTTGGGTTTTTTTGGCATTTTGCATTCATGGTGATGTGCACGAACTTTTTTTAAATAAGACAATGCGCCAGGTCTAATGGAGACCTACACCTGCATGTTCAGTAAATATTGACTTACCATGGAAATGACACCAAACTGCTGAACCTCTGATTTCAAAGCCAAATAATAATATGATATGACTCTTTATCTGTAAGATAACCTAAATTTTCCTCACTTGCTGAATTTGATTCATACAAAAGATAGACTAGTTAGAAACAAATACTAAGTAAAGTATTAACACTTCATACCATATAATGTTCTTCCACTATTAAATTCCATCCTAAATACCCGGAATTCAAGTTGATTTCTTCAAAGTTCAAACATCTAAAACCTGAAACCGTGAAAACATGAATGCCGTAAAGAAAGTTATCTTCTAACTTCTTGTCGAAAAAATTAGGAGTTAAATAACTCCACGTATGCACTATTTACCATGTTTCTGTGCAGATGACATGGTAGCTGCAGTTTAAGAGCTAAATATAAATATAAATCTTAAGCTACAAACGGTTTCCTTTTATTGTATATGAAGTCTTGTTACCCCTCTGTGTCAGCGCGTTTGTTGTGTAATCCCCTGCAGCCACGCCAGAAGGACAAATCCCTGCACTTCTATTGTACTTAGCAAACAAAGAGGCAGTGAATTATAGTCAGACACCCAGTGGCACATCATCCAGCCGCCGACTGTTTCCACTGCTGCAGTACTTTGAGTAGTGGAAACAAAAACACCTGTCAAGCGCTCCCAGTTTCCCCTCACTGACCCTCGGCTGGCTGGCTGAAGTACAGAAATGTATTCTGCCAGGCTGGGTTAAAAAAAGATGATGACAGTCTGTTGGGACAATATTTAAGGTAGCTATAAAAGACAGTTACATATTGTTATATTTTCTCCCCTCCACACCATCACCTCAATGATATATGAATGCCAAGTTTGGAGCTTTTGGATAATGACAGCAGTAGGCCAATGGTCTCCAATAGTAACCTCTTGGTTCTTAATGAACTGGTGCTTATCAAAAGGAATGTGAACACTTATTAGGACCAACCATTATTAGGTCAGCAAAATGAGTTGTTCATAGAGTTGGCTGCAAAGCTTCTAATCCATCAAATACAACAATATTGTGTCCAGAATATTTAAACATCCATCTCTTACCATTTGTACATCACATAAACAACAGACCATTGTTTATGTTATTTAATTTAGGAGAGATCATTGCATATCAGCAGGAGCCATATTGGTTATGTACAAACATACCTTAACAGCACTAAGACCAGACCACATTAGATCAACCTGGGATTGGCCCACGCTTAATAAGGTCAGATGTACTCTCAATAATTGAGAGCAGAAAAATGATTTTATTCCTATGGAAAGTGAAACTCAAATGTTAAAACCTTGGCTGTTAACGCTTATGGCATTTAAGTGTAGATGGGACTCTTGAACAGAAAACCAAAAGCCACCAAAGGCCATTAAGTGATTCCACTTTGCTCCAAAGACAAAAATAAAGGACAGATGGCAGAGGGGAGGAAAGACTCAGGACGCCGTAAGAGAGAAAGAAGTCACAAGAGAAAAGCAAAGACATGGATAATGATGATTGAGAAAGAGGAAGAGAGGTAATGAGTGGAATACATTCAGAGCCACATGGAGAAAGAAATGAAAGAGGAGCAGAGAGGAAGACAAAAATGAGGGACTGTGTTAGAATGAAGAAAAACTCCAGAGGACAGGAAAAAAAAAAAAAGAGAGAAGATGAAGAGAGGGACTACAGGAGTTCTGTTGGGGGGGTACAGAGGTGCTTGAGGTCAGGATTCGACCCTGTGGTGTCTCATGATAATTGAAATTAGGTGGGGGTTGTGGGGTTGAAGGGGTGCAGCGGGACTGGAGGAAACAGGCGACATGATAATCAATTTGAGGCTGAATCGGAAACATGAGCCACTGGGGGGGCCTCGTTCCCCCTACCAGGTCTCCAGATGGCCCCGGCCCCAACCCTGTGTGGGCGCTGTTAGAGCATGCAGTATGTGCTTCGATATGTGTGTGTTTTTGTGTGTTTGAGAGACAATGCCATCTGGCAGGGGTGCAAAGGGAGTTCAGAAGATGTATCGCTGACACTAGGGGCGCTGTAGGGTATATACCATTACTGTATGAATGTGTGTGTGCGTACACAGACCCTTTGGTATGTATTATTTTAAGCAATATAAAACAGTCAACATATATCATTAAAAGTGTCAAACGAATCAATAATCATAAGCCCAAACCTGAAAGATTAAACAAGGTTACACACTTGCACAACCCATACTGCTACTGCCATACTGACGGCTGAAGATACTTATATGTCCTCAAGGTTGAAACTGTAACATTGGGGTGCTCTGGCTGTTTGTTTTCTTACATAATGCCTGGAAGTAAGCATGATTACATGGTTATTTTGAAGACATTTTGAAAGGTGCGTTGTGTAAGGTTGATTAGGGGCTGTGCATCACACTCAATGAAATCCTTTGTGTTAAGATGTTCTTCATGTTATTTACATACTATTTTGAAGGTGTTTGGATGTGTTTTTTTTCTTCTTGGGGAAGACCCCGACCTTGCTCGAATTAAGATATTTTATAAATACGGATCATGATGTTGTTAATTTAGCAATCCTTTGACCAACTGTTTTTGCAGAGTGGAAAAGGCCAAAATGGTTTGTTTTGGGTTCATAACATTAGTAGGACAGATTTCAGCCAATGTATAACGACAATGAAATAGTCCCAATCTTAACAGCTGAAGAAAAGGACACTTGTAATTGTCAAGCAAGATTTAGCTAACAAGTCATGATAGCAGGTCTGCACTGCCCTTCTGGCCCATAACGCTCTACCAATGAAAGGCAACCGGTCCAACCTTTACAACAGGGCCCTAAGTCTGTAGCTTGACTCTTCTGCTCTCTAGTCGCTTTGCACCTTTAGGAAAAAAGCTAAAGACCCAGCTCTTCCACAAACACTAACACAAATAATGATATTGATAGCAGCATTGATGAAATCGAGTGCAGGACGTGTGTCCATTCTGACTTGAAGTTAATTGTTCCCAACTCTTTAGATCCTTTCTTTTGTTGTGTCTTATGTGTGTCACACAAGTGTCTGCCTAGAGAATTGTAAATGATTGCGCTGAGTAGTGTCCTGTTGAGCACTTCAAAATAAAAAGTTATATTCAAATAATATCAAAATTGACTGTATATGTTCTACTAATGAATTTTTTTGAAGTTGTAACCATAGCACCCATCAGGCATGCTCCTTTTTTCTTGGGAGTTTGGATCATAACTTGACTTGACACATCTTTAATCTGCCTAATTTTGTCACCGGATAACCACACACGATTCTGCAGCTGTTACAAAAAACAAAAAACTGATTTGGTTACTGGGAAACCTATTTCTCACCTTACAGATACTCATAAAATGTAGGTGGGGGAAAAAATCTGAGCGACTTTATGTTTCATGAAAAGGCACTAAAGACTTCAGTCGGCACTGCATTTGATATAAACAGAATTCAGAGGCCAAGTGCTCCGTCAGCTTCACATACATCAAGTCCAGGGATATGTAAGGGGCTGCTGAAGATGGAAAAGAAAGATGCTCACTGAGGATAAAAAGGCACACAGGCACCCAGGCAGGGTTATGGTTTAAAAGAATATTAAAAGGCTTTAAATAGTCAGGCGTAATGGTTAAAATACAGACTGCCCTGGACCTCAAAGGGTCTTCAAAACTATGCATTCAAACTAATCTTACGACACAAGCTCAAACTCTGGCTTTGTAGCTTGAAGTTTCTCCTCCTTTTCTTTTTCCTTCCTCTTGGATTAATGCTGCCGCCATCATTAGTGCTTACGTCTTAATGTGTCTTTTCTGCACTCCGCTAAAAAGCTCTCGAAACAGTGATCTTATGGGCTTTTATTCAATGAAAGAAGAGAAGTGATCCTTGTAATAGGACCTATGGCAAACATCTGGATCCTTCTATATATGATAACAGGTATAAGGTGAGTCTGACATACTTAATCAAAAGAGTTCTTGTGTGTAGAAACGTTAAGGCGCAAAGATCAAGTCCTTTTAAACAAGGGGGAAAGATACTGAAAAACTGAAAGAAAAGAAAACCCGACTTTGCACAGCTGTCAGAAGATGACTGCAGGGGTAGCAGATGACAGTCTATCTGTGGCCAGCTGTAAGAAAGTGAAAAATACAAGTATTAGGTTTATGTGTGCACACTGATCCAGAGAAACGAAACAGAGAGGGAGAATATGGACACTGAAGGGACGAGGTTGTGGAGGTGTCTGAGAGAGTTTTGAAGTGATGGAGAAAAATAAAAGTTTTGGAGAAGGGAACAAAAGAAAACTACCATCTGCAAGGGAAAACAGATAATTAAAATAAGTGTTACTACATGAAAAGTATAACATAGAGAGATTTTATTCTGTTTAAAAAATCCCAGTTTTTTTTTTTCTTCATTGAATAAAAGCACTTGCCTCGTCGGAGTCAGCCTTTGTTTGAACCATCCAATAACAATGACAAGTATCATTAAACAGAAGAAGATTGACTGCAGAATTTACCTTTAATTTTTACAATGCAATATCCCAGGGTTCTAAGGGGTAAATAGTGAATTTGTTCAAACTCACTGACTAATTAACTAGCTGACTAAAATCTTAACTTTACTGAGTATTGTCTCTATTTCATCCAAATAAACTGCATTCTCACTGTCACCAATTAATACAGCAGGCCTTCAGTTTAAAGTCCCTTCATGTTTCTGTGTCCCTTTTTAATCTCCCCCCTCTCCTTTCTCCCCTTGATGTGTTGAATCTTATTAACACCATTTGCCATCACAACACAACCCACGCTCTATCAACCGCTCACTTTGTTGATTTGCTTACATTGCTCGTGTTCTCGTCTGCTGCCTGCCTTGCACCACTTCTGTAAGTTTGACACGCCGGACTTCCCCCCTTTTTTATTTAATTGGCACTGGTAAAAGAGGGAAGAAAGAAGCTGTTTTTCTCCATTTTCACATTAAAAAAAATGCGAGGAGGGTGAGAAGTGTATAAAAATGTTAATTGATCGTGGATCGAGGACAACACTGGTAATTAGTGCAGGCTGACAGACGAGAAAGGCACTGCACTGGAGAATGTGATGAGTAAAGGAACTCAGGCCAGGCTGCAAAATGTGTCTGGTCTTCTGAGCATCAACCCACACAGACACTTGAACAGTTGAATGATAGACATGAGGACAAACACTGATATCAGCCAACAAACAAACACACACACACACGCACACACACAAACACAAAGACAAATCTGTTGCTGAGGGTCTATTAGAGTCATAGAGCTTCTGCACTGACTTTTGAGGCTGTTAAAAATATCACTATTCAAGAGAAAAGATCAATCATAGTATATTACTCTTTTTGTGTAAACAAGTGTTTTACTAGGGTTCACCCCAAAGAAATGCAGACAACTCAATTAGTGTCCCAGAAAGGGGGTCTCAATAGCCTCAGATCAACTATTTAGAAGGAAACGGACAGAGCTCCAGCAGCCACATATTTCCTTAAGATTTCTTCAGTTTATTTACAAAATGCAAATCAATTTTAACTTTCCTCTAATACCCACGGGGCCTTTTATTAGACACAGAATTCGCAAACATTTGGCTATTTTGTGTTTAACGTGTATATGTAGGGGTATGTGTTAGATAATACCTGCCACAAACACATCGTATCAACTAAAGCAGGTGATGCTTCTTTTTTCATAGCTGATTTTTGAGACTCCTGAAAGGCCATGTGTTCAAATGATTCAATATAACTTGATTTTCCTTTTATATTTATTCTGCTCATCTGGTATTTGTCCTACAAATAGTTGCCCCAGGACACTGCACATCAGGCCACTAAGATAATTAAGTCAGATGTTTTCTCATCAAACGTCGCAGTTTCTCTGGATATGAACAGATTTCTGGGACATTTGGTGGAAAGTTAGCCCACAGGAAAACATTCAGAAAAACTTCACCATTCTTCCTGATATTTTTTAATGATGTCACAGAGTCCACATTAAATGTCTGTGTTATTGGAAAATCGCCATTTCTTGAGGAATTTTTGCATTTTGCATGATGCTTTATAATGTACTGTATCTGTGTTTACTGTTTTTGTGACAGAATCTGCATGTTCTGGCATTGCTGAGATACTCATTTTTTTTATATTCATTTTTAGGCTACTTTACTTTACTGACACTTTTGATTTTTGATTAACATGAAACACTAACTGGGGTGTAAATTAGCACCACAAGCACATTGTTTAACCTTTGCTGTCACTTCTCTTCCCCCCCCCTTTCCTGTATTTTCTCTCGTCTGTCTTTAGGTGAACCTGCAGTGGCCAGAGAGAACAACTGTCTGAACGCAGCCAAAGCCTGCAACCTGAACGACACGTGCAAGAAGTACCGCTCGGCATACATCAGCCCCTGCACCAGCCGCGTCTCAACGGCTGAAGTCTGCAACAAGAGAAAGTGCCACAAGGCCCTGCGGCAATTCTTCGACAAGGCAAGGCATTTCAGACACAAGCTTCAAAAAGATAAAAATCATTAAAAAGCAAACGTTATGGAGGTGTTTCTACATTTTTGATTTTGATATATGATTTAAAAAAAGAAGCTGACTGTCCACCAAAAGGCTCTGCTTTAAAATGAGGAATGATTTTGAAGTGCATACAGTTAGAGAGGTTGTCAAAATAACAATAAATAATAATGTGGTTCTTTTGTCTGGGATTTGCTTTCCAGCAACAAGCTTTGAGATTGATTCAGTCATCAAACACAAAAGATGCTTTGGCTGTGTGCGGCACGTTGTAAAAAATGATGTGAAAAATTGTAATTACAGCCTAGCTCCCATCATGACTCTGTGGAATAACTCAACTAAGATCGCCTCAAATGATCAACATCAATGAATAGAAATGCACATAGAATACATCATGTTATGATGTGTAGCTTTTGTTTTTATTTCTCCACCACAGAACTCTCTGAGCAAACAGCCTTCAGCTTTGACTTTTCTCTGACAATTTGGTGTTTGTGTCATTCATAGTTTTTCATATCATAGGCAACAGAGAATATATATCTTGTTATATGACCTCCTCTCATGTCTTCTATTGTTAATATAAAGCAATATGTTTCCTTTTCCTTGGACATGTTTCTTAACTACGTCATTGATGATAAACTACAAAGTTTTAAATCATTCAAATTCCAACAATGTCATAATTCTCTTAATCAAGATGAAAAGGCAGTTAGTAGGGATGTTCTAAGGCAACTAATTTCCCAGTTGGTTAAAAGCACGGTAGGCAATTCATAATAATGACATATCGAGATGATATCGTGGTTGGCGGGGAATCATGGGAGTGATTTTCTCTACTAATCCAACCCTAGGAAGAGAAGAATTATGTTTACCCATGAGTTAATGTAGCATGACGATTTTAACATACCAGCACATACAGTACAGGAGCTTTCAGTATTATTTCATACTTCCTTGTACTGTGTTCTTTGACATAATATGGCCACCACAAAAGAAAGACACAGGATTAGGGATTTATCTGGCTTTGATAACTGTTGGAAATAATAGAGTTAATGTAAGATCTCAACCAAAAAGAAATATAACATAGGTTCAGTACATTTTTAATCAATGTATATGTTTTAATGTAAAACTTCTACAAATTTAAATTCAGCCTAACCAACTCTGAGAAGGGTATTTAAAATGGTCTGCTGGTAAACAGTGTTATTTGGTTTGCCATGTGTCGCTATCATTGGCATGAGCAGCCTTCAGGTCCTCCCTGCAGACTAACATGCCCATGCTGCTACGCATTGTTTATGCATCATCATGTGTTATGTGGTCACACGTGTGAGGGTGATGTCATATTCGACTGAATGCACACATGCCTAGTTAGCATGATTAATAAAGAAATGAAGAATTAAACAATAGAACTTCAGAACTCTACACAAATGCAACATAAAGTTGTAATCTTGTGCTCTACAGGTTCCTCCCAAGCACAGCTACGGCATGCTGTACTGCTCATGCCCGCTAAGCGACCAGACAGCGTGTTCTGAACGCAGGCGTCAGACCATTGTCCCTGTCTGCTCCTACGAAGAAAAACAGAAGCCCAACTGTCTCGAACTGCAGGCCTCCTGCAAGACCAATTACATCTGCAGGTAGGAGACTGACCATCCAGAAGAAAGAAAGGAAAGGACTTGGTGTTATGGGAACCAGAAGGAGGGGGCAGACGCAAACTAGGTCCCCTGTCAGATGTGTACTATTGACACCTTAACACAAGTAATTTATTTAAAAAACTCTCAGAGTTTCAGTGCTGACATGACAAAACAATAGTAGTCAAATGTTACATAACATCATTTACTCAGCATACACCACTGGCAGGTGTCCCAGTACTCATGTGCAACCATGCATCCAGTTAAGACTGCTAAAAAAAATTTTCTTTTCCAGGATTGTTCAACCCTCTCTATCTTTGTGTCCAGAATGGTTTGTTTGTTTTGTTTTTTTAATGATGTTTGAATCTAAAGTAGGTGGGAAAAAAAGTCTCGAGCAAAGTAATTGTTTTGAAGAAATTAAAGTGGATTAATTTTTCACCACAAAGCAACCCATCATCTTCAAGAACCCAATAATCTCATAATACTTTGTAGCGTTTTCATCTAGCGCTTTGCTTATTCTAACTTTATTGCTGTGAGGAGAAGAATCA
This sequence comes from Symphodus melops, assembly GCF_947650265.1. Taxonomy (NCBI): domain Eukaryota; kingdom Metazoa; phylum Chordata; class Actinopteri; order Labriformes; family Labridae; genus Symphodus; species Symphodus melops. Next base: position 9,291,899 of record NC_136705.1, read on the forward strand.
CGTCTACTTTCATAATATTATTCATGTTTAAAGAGGTGGCTGTGGCTCTAGAGTTGGTCATCTCTCAACTGTAACGTTTGAGGTTCGATTCTCAGCTCCTGCAACCACATGTACAATGTGTTTTGGCAAGATACTTAACCCTAAGTTGCTCCTGTTAAAGAGCAGCTTCAGCCATCAGTGGGTCGGTGTGACATGCGGTGTAAAAGAGCTAGTCAGAAGACTAGAGAGAAGCTATATAGTACAAGCTCCAGTCTATTTCCCATTTTGAAGCCTGTGCCATTTCACATGCACGTCTGTCACGTTTACTGAATAAAAACTGTGTGAAGGTGCACAGTTGTCTTGTTCTGAAACACATGAACTCCTTTAATCTCTTAAGAGGTCCTTTGACATTGAAGGTAAATGGAGACTTACATTGTGGCGTTACTTAAACCTGTTACAACCCCTAAACCCCTAAGACTCAACATTATGTGTTGTTGTCTCTACTTTTCTCACATAGCCTGGATGCCCTATTTGACACACATACCCATTCTGTATTTCATGTCGTTAAATAAACAACAGAAACAAAAACAGGAGTTTGTGTATGTGTGTTGTGCAGTCTCTGGAGCCCACAGGTAGCAGTCCTGTGGTTCTCTGGGATTAAATGAAAGCATTAGGCATCATAAATGAGCTCCATTTGGACTGTGGCCTCAGGTCTCCCTCCCTCTCTTCTCGCACTTTGTCTCTACTTAACAGCAAGACAGCAGTACATTCATACTACAAGTCTCTGTCCTTCCATCTCTGGCTCTTGTCTCTCTGTGGCACTCTTTATCTGTCAGACATACGCTCAGGGCTCAAAAACAGCTCTAACTTGCAGCTCCACTTCCTCCTGGTCCATTCGTCGGCCATCATAGATAGATTAAAGCCATGCATTTCCACCAGCTCTCTCCCCATATGTCAGTTGTAGCATAGAGGCTTCTGTTTGACACCTCTGATTTCAGACAGATCTTCTCGGCTTAGCACCAGATTGGTGTACTAGATAGATAGACCCGTTGTGAGCGCATACATGTGAGTTTTCCCTCATATTTGCCTTTAACTGTCAATCAGTTAAATAAACTGAAATGTGAGCCTTTAAAACTGTTTTGTGAGTTTAAGAGTTTAATTTTAACCACTTGTGATGCTATGAAGCAACCTTTGTAATGAACAATTTCACACTATTCTAAAAATGACATGATGGTATGCTGCTTAAATAATGTATAGTTCTAGTGTTTGGTATCTAATTAGAAAAAGGTGAATTTGAACTGTGTGTGGTCACACGTATGTCCATGTGTATTTAAGATGTCGACTCAAAAATACAGTACACGCTCCAAACGTCACCAGTTAATAAACCCTTGAATGGATTTTTTATTTTTTTTGCTTTTTTATATAGTATTCCAAAAGAATCATAAATATGCCTGTAAGTCAGGATTTTAATTATTTCAGGAAATTGTCTTTGTGAAGGATTGACGAGGAACAAAAAGCTTTACCTCTTTCACTAAACCCTTAAAAAAATTACACAATGAGTTTCTATTGGAAAAGCTTAATGGGATTATAATGGTGTAAATCAGAATATGTTGTATTCCTGAGGAGGACACTTGAATGTCAAAGACAAGTCCTTGATTATTTTTTTTTTTTTGTTTCTTGGGCGTCATTAATGTAATTCTAAGTCTTTATTATTTTCACGAGATACTTTTTTGCCTTTCAGTTTTAATCTACACCTGTTTTATATTTAGTTTGTTTTTTTTATGTTTCCCATCATTAATTATGGGGACGTTAATGTATTACCAAATTCACCTAATTTTGGTTAAACAGTGTCTCCTTTATATACAGTACGTGTTGCCCACTGAATTAAAACAGGATGCTTTGTTTACAAGACAGGGCAACTCAAAAACTCAACTCAATTCAAATATAGAAAATAGAAGGGACACACGTCTGCACATCAGAGAACAACTCCGAGAACATGACAGCTATACTTTAATGATTGTGTTGCTTTTGAGTCAGTCAGATACAGCCATAACACTCCGGGGTTTCTCTATAATGGAAAGCTGTTCAAGTTTTGCAACTGTGATTGTGATTGTGCATTAACTGTACCGTGCCAAAGCACACCTTTTCCAAGTGTGCTAGGGTCATGGAAGTGTACCATGTATGATTACGGATTGGAGCACTCGTCAAACAAACTGGACTTTGAGGTTTAAATGTGCTTCGGCACTGTGCGGATAGTGTAGTGTGAGAGCACCCTAAATTACAAGATAATGAGGGCTGAACAATGGACTATATAGAAAATTAGGCTGAAGTGAGTTTTAATGTCTCTGCATAGTTAACACTTTTTGCATAGTAACAATTACTTTTCTAAATTAAATATTAACATTACAGGAAGTAAAAGTTTTTTTTCCATTCAGGCTGTCGATAAAGTTATCTCCTCAAAAAATATGTTACACTCTAAAAGACTCATCAGATGGTTTCGCTTTTTGTCAAAGTGTATGTATATCATACTCAGTCTAACTTAAATGTTGACTTACTTTGGAATCCAAACTTCATTCCAATTTCACATGCCACTGCACCTGTGGCAAAAGTGTAACAAACATTTATGAAGGCAGTAAATGAAACAGAATAGACCTGGTGGAGAAATACCTTTATGTTTGTTCATTCCAGGTTATAAACCAGCCACAGCATACATAAGAGGGTCATCTCACTGCAATGACGGCAGCCATTAAGACGCTTAATTACATTGAGAGAAATGACTTCCAGTGAACACTGATTTGGACGGGGCATACTGCTGCACATTCCAGTCACATTAGCCATCTATATTTCTCATATGAAATCTTTTGCAGTTCTAATGATGTTTGGCTCTGATATTTTATTAGGGGTGTGTTTTTTTGTTTCAGGTCACGACTGGCTGACTTTTTTGTCAACTGCCAGCCGGAGCCTCGCTCGCTGTCAGGTTGTCTTAAGGAGAACTACGCAGACTGCCTCCTTTCGTACTCGGGGCTGATTGGTGAGTTTGCTGACATTTGATTGCGATTGGTCAGCCTTGCACTGACATTTACTTCAGGGTTCAGTGGATTGCTCCAACTTTTTTTCATGTCTGAAATGCATCATTACATTTTGACAACCTTCTTTCATTGTTCTGTTACTTGAGCCTGAGGGTAGATTAAACAAATAAAATATCAGAGATTAAACCTGGTAACACAAATCGAATGATTCAAGAAACCCAAGCAGTGAGATGAACATACTCATTTGCATCAGTAAGTTATTGTTATGCTAGATCCAACCCAAAAAACATGTTTCCTTACAGTATACAGAAGTGTGACAGTTTATTTCACATGCAACCTGACAACATGGGATTAAGCAAAAAGGTTCATCCAGAATATTGATGAGAATTTATTTGCAGTTGAAACTCAAAAAATAGATTTGCTTGGACTTTTCTCATTGTCTGACTATTTACTTTTTTTAGCACTGCCAGTGCTCATCTTGATCTTCCCATTGACATGATAAAAGAAATGGAATTGGCAGACACTAATGAAATTATGGACCAAGTTGTGTTTCCCCATCACTTAACCTTGTTGGGACCCAACTCCCAATCAGGATGTGGAAAATCCAAACTAGCCCAGAAGCCCTCATGTCCTTTGTCCAAGTTGCCCATGGGATCGATAAATTGGGATATTGGGATAAAAACATAAAAATGAAGGCCTCACTTAAGGCCATTGTTAGGGCTAAACTAATGATTATTTGTACTAATTATGTATAAATTATCAATACATTTAAAATGATGATGATGTAAATGATGTATCCTGATTGGCCACCATCCAGTGTGTCACTCAAGCTGCTTCTCAGTAATAGCCCTTCAGTAGGTGTTGGCTCTAAAGACAGTTCTAACAGCTGGGATCATTTCAAGTTCTTGTAGAGGCCGGGTCTTGCAACCGATCTTAGAACTAATCTAAACTAAAAGTTCCTCTGGTACCAAAACACCTAATGAGCTGTCAAAAATCGACCCTCACAATTCACTAAACCGGGCCACACATGCACACCCAGTCCACACAGCGCCAATTCATTCTGTCTACTGCAAAACAAAAAGCCCTGTTTTGGAGTGCAGCCAGCACAAGGGAACAATCCATTGGGGGAGTGAGAAATCACTGACTGAAGCTATTTACTTTCCCTCGTAGAGAGAAGCCTATTCTTCACTCGGGCTTCTCTGCATTCTGCTCTCTGCAGAAACTCCACCACACTGCGTTAGTCCTCTACATGGGGGAAAGAGAAATTGAACAAAATATCACAGCATTTAACTTTGTTATCATGGGATTCATCATTTACCAGCACTTAAATGAGCGTTATTTTCTTTCTTGACTGTCAGCAGGATATTTGGGTTGTTGGCTAGAACAGTTTACTTATGACCCTTGTTAACAAATCACATTTCTTTAATAAAGACAGATGAAAACAAGAGTCAAAATCCTTTTGCATCTTCTGCAGGTACCGTGATGACTCCCAACTACCTGCGCTCACCCAAAATCAGCGTCTCACCATACTGCGACTGCAGCAACAGTGGCAACAACAAGGACGAGTGTGACAAATTCACAGAGTTTTTCACGGAGAACACCTGCCTCCGTAAGTAATCCTTCTTTCTGATCAGTACACTATTGTATGTTCTTCTTTGTGTCCCTGATAAACTTTAGCTGTATTGCTTTCTTTCAGTTCTTCTCTAACTTTTTATTTTCACCCACTTTGCTCTACCGGGATCTTTTTATCCTCTCTTTTCTTTTCCTGACTCTCCTTCTAACCAAATATATCCCATTGCTATGCTTGCATTGTTATGCTCTCGGCATTATAGAGAATCCAGTCACATTGCACCACGGTGCCTGAATGCGTGCAAGTCTGTGTGTGTGTGTGTGTGTGCGTGTGCCCAAGAGCTCTACCAGAACTCCTGCTCTACATCTTTGACAGAAAGCCACTTTATCATCTAGCCCACTTACACAACAACCTTAATTAACAAACCCCCTCAAACACGAACACACACACACACACACACACACACACCTACAGCACACACACAAACACACACTCACATATTCCCAGCCACAATTAATAAGTTGCGGTACATTTGTACCAAGCTGCTGAGATAAGAGCCAGATTTATTCTGTGTTTCTTTGTAATCAGAGCTAATTCTGTTCTTTTTGTTGTGGTCGCACACTCGATGTCAGTCAGCCAGCTGCTCTCCTGTCCTGATGTTTAAGTGTAAAGTGATTCCTCATTGATCGCCGTATGGGGGTCAGAACACAGGATCTTATAGGGGGTATCTTGCTCAAGGACACCTGAGCTGGAGGGATGTTTGTAATCACACACGCTTGATGGTCGGTCCCTGAAACCGAGACTGATGTTTAAATGGAAATAGATTTAGAATGAGGTTTTGTTAACTCCTGTGCAAACTAATCAGCTTATGAAACAAAGGTGATCTTATCGAGGGTTATCAAATTAGTTCAGGAGTAATCACAGTAATAATAGAAATACAAAGGGGTGAATTAATTGTTGAAAAATGAATGCACAAGGATTGTCAAGTGGAAGTGCATCTGCCATCTCAGGCTGGAAACACAAGTGGTGGGGACTAGGTCCTAACATGCTGTGTTGCCTCTCTGCTATTTTGAGTTAAATATTGGGTTTCATTGCCAGACAATCATCCATATGTTGTTTTTTTTTACATTCCTCACAAGATCCCAACCTTTAATTTTTGGTTTTAAGATGAATAGTTAAGATATATTTATGAATCATGAAAATTAGCTTAGCTTAGCTTAGCTTAAACACAATGAATAATAATTAGTTATTCTTTTGTTTTAAGTTGGATGTGGGGTTTAAAATATGGCTCTTAACATACTAAGCAAAAAGTAAAGGTAAAGAGTTAAAGCCCTGGTAGTTTAGCTCCATGCAACAAAGTGGGGGATTTACATTTCCGCAATCTGGATGTCAGTTACCAGTTTTCAACTCTCTCTCTCTCTTTCACTCTCATTTATTCTCCCTTTCCCCTCTCTTGTCCTTTTTCACTTCTCCTTCTCTTGTTTTATTTACTCTGTTGTCTTTTTACAAGTCAGGGTTAACAATGTTGGTCTACCAAAGATAATAGGGGCTGCCATGTTTGTGTGTGTTGTGTGTGTGTGTGTGTGTGTGTGTGTGTGTGTGTGTGTGTGTGTGTGTGTGTGTGTGTGTGTGTGTGTGTGTGTGTGTGTGTGTGTGTGTGTGTGTGTGTGTGTGTGTGTGTGTGTGTGTGTGTGTGTGTGTCTTCTGCTGCATGTTCATGTGTTTGGAGATGTGCTTTAAAGGGTGTGGACATGAGATTTGCAAGATCAAAGGGTAAACGTTGGTCTCTATGTATATTTTTATATATTTGCTTTTCAAATGGGCAAACTGATGGAAAATTCCTTGTCTTAATTTTCCATAATTAGTTTAGAAATGGCATTCTCTCGAACTCTTTTTGTACTCTCCATACTTATCTTCTCATTGCCCTCTCTTTCTTTCCCTTGTTTTCGCTGCTCGTGCTTCACCTAACTTCTTCCTGCTCATCCCATCTCTGTGTCTCCATCTCTCTCCTTTCATGCCCTCCCTCTTTCTACACTCATTAAGCCTGCTCAGCAGTAACTGGAACTGACAACTCTGAAGATCCTGACACACAGTCGGCTACAGGGTCATGACTAGAGAGAAACTTCAAGACAGACAAAAAAAAACTAAAACACTGAGCTGTTCTCATACCACTCTTTGTTTTTTTTTGTTTTTTTTATAGTTCTGCTTCTTTAATCAAGAGTCATTCTGTTGCAGACTCAGAATAACACATTAGCGCTACTGCTCTTAAACTCTTCAAGTGTCTTTAACAGGACCCATTGCACTATGTCACATTCTTCTGTGGATAAAATTACTAACAGTTAAAAGGAAAGGTTCTGGAATTGTTCCAGCAGATTGATTTTTTTTTTTAATACAACATTGAAAACAGATTAATTCCCCAACCGTTCCAAAGTAGACCTTAATTGTGTTCATCTATCATTAACCCTATAACACTAACACTTAAATTAGTAACACCATCACTAACGCCGGGTGATTTTTACCCGATATAATATCCCAAATAAAAAGTACTTGTCATCAAAATATGTCAAAAACTTTTGCTCGGGTGAAAATCACCCAGCGATTGTGTTCTATAGGGTTAAAGGTGAATGCTCTACGTCACAGTACATTCAATAAGGTTTCTGCTTTTTGCCACCAATAAGCTAAGATTATTTTCTACATTCTTGGGAACATTATTGAGAAGAACCTTATAGAAAGACCTTTTTGTGTAAGATTAAACAGCTGTTAACATTGATCTCTTTAAAACCACCAAGCTGCATAAACAAAAACAGTATAGCAGTCTACTTTGTGTTCTGTCCCTGTCTTTGTTTCATTTTTTCAAGTGAAGTGATTTCAAGTTTTAAAAGAATGACTAATAATTTTAATAATGATCCTTTTAATTTGTCGAGCACTTTTCAAGACACAGAGTGCTGTGCAGAAGCAATTAATGAAAAATGCAAAATTCAGATCAGTAAAAAAAAAAAAAAGTTAAAAGAGCCAAGAGTCAAATATAATTAATATCAATAAAACAGTGAAGTTAAAGTATGCACACAAGACCTCTGATAAAAGGATCCATCAGCTAAAAAGGCAAGTCTGTAAGAATGTGTCTTAACGCTGCTTAAGGCTCTAACTGTGTCAGACTCTTTAACAAGGGTTGTTTCTGCTGAGTGAGGCTGAGGTGGTTCTGTTCTAACTGAGTGCACACACGTGCATGAAGACTGTCCACACTGTAAAACACTTCTTAAAGCACTCTTAATGAGCAACATTTCTACAATTGTACAATCCTTATAATTTTATGGAGGACATTCTCACATTAAAGGTTTAATGTGAAGGTTAAAGCATCCATAAATCTATAAAGACCTGATAGAGGTTTACTTTCTATTAAACTGTACCATCAACTCACATATGAATGATCTAGATTCCTATAACTTTCTATGTGAATTGCACTTGGAATACTTTTTGTGCAAGTTATTCCACTTTAGAGTATCAATCAATCAATCAATTAATCAATCATCATTTGTATAGCGCCAATTCATAACAAGTGTTAGCTTGAGGCGCTTTTCAAAAGAGCATATGTGATTATATGGAGGCAGCATTTATCCTTTGTATTCCTCACATTCTTGTTGTCCACACTTCCTTGCTGCTGAGATGCACGTCAGAGCAGGCCGTGCATGATTGAGAACGTGAGCGGTTCTGGGGACGACACAGTCCGATGGGGTGGCTGGGCGTCGGGACGACATAGTCCAGAATAACATTTGAGCTGTTTTTATGACCTGTTGACGGAATTTTGACTGTAGCCTATAATTATGGACTCAATTATTTTTATCTGCCTCAGTGATAGATCTTTGTGGCAATAATGAGTTTGTACCTTGTTATTATCGTCTTACAATCACCATGTATTCCTCTACAAATTATAGGCATGTAAGAGCCTTATAATCACCCGCTACAAAGCTAAAACAAGATGCGAGGGTACTGAATCATAAATAAATAATAATTTGACTCATGTATAATTTAACTCTAACTTAAATTTAACACTCATTGATAGCATAGAGAAAAAGAGATGTTTGAATGTGGACTTAAATCTTGACGCGAAACAGAAACGAGATTTTACCTGAAATATCCCATTTTTCCTTTTGTGCCTTTTCAGGTGCACTGGACTTCATCGGCGCAGTGCTGCAGTTAAAATTTATATTAACATATTTCTGTCTTAAACAGAAAACAGAGTTAATAAGAAAAACACCTGTTAGACATTAATAAGGGCCAGGGGCTGGCAAGAAAAGCGCCAGAGAGGGCTGCCTGTGACATTTATTTGCAGAAAAAAATGTGGTAAAACTTGGAGCATCTAATGGAGACTTTATGGTTCCCTTTGATAAATGTTCACTTTCATATAGGTTTTTCTGTTTAGGAGGTTAGATACTGTCTGTGAAATGCTTTACCTGCCGAACTCAAACTGGAACTGCAATGGCATGTCGGAATTCAACCAGGAACACTTTTTAAAGAGGAACCAGTCTTGCAATGATGCATTGAGCTTGTTTGGTACTCTTTTATTTTGTGCATTTGCTTCTTAAAAAGGGATGATTTTGGGTTAGGGCGTTCTTCGGGGATTTGTTATCAGTACTTTGACAACTACGTTCTGGTGATGTCTTTCATTTCAGCAACTCCCAGAGGAACATCGAGTCGACTGCATTGTTGATTTCAGAGCCATCAATTCACCATCATTTAGTGGCTTGTTTGATATAAACATTACTAATGAGATCATAAAGCCATGATGAGTCTAATAATAGACCACAACACTGAGTAGTTATTCTCAGATTAATAGAATTCACGAGGCCTTTAAGCTTTCAGACCAAAAAGCAAAGATTACTTCGGGTGGCACAATTACATGCAGAGTGATTTTAAAGAGTTACATGACTATTTAATCCTGCTTGGAGGTTCAAATCAAGTGTCTGCGTTAGTCACTTATTGGTACAAACTGAGTGTTTCCAAATCGAGTTAGCAAGTTCACATGAGACTGTGTCATGAAGACTTGTTAGTGTGGTAACACTGCTGATGCATCAGAAATTACAGATCAGAATTCCATTCCGAAAAAAAAACATTTGTGGCTCTAAGTAGCTTGTTTGTCTCACACATAGGACTGACTTTCAGTGCTAAAGGCAGGAGGCAGAAGACAGGTACTCTGCAGCAGCAGCAGCAATGGGGCACCGCCAGTATTTGCTTTCCATCCAAAAAAACTGGCACTGTGTCCAGCAGAGTCGAGCCTGACCTATCTAACAGGTCATTAAACAATAAAGGCACTTTTCGGGCTAAAGTAGCTTAAAGGAGCAAAAAAGTTCGTTGACAGATTCTAGTGAAGTATCAGGACTGGAGAATACTTGTAAATTATGTTTTAACAATTTAAAAAATAATCCAGCAGTCAAACCTTCAGAAGCAAAAGGACTCGAAACAAAGGTGCTGAATATGCCGGATAAGATCAAACTCTTTTAAGGTAAGAGTTGAAGACACCCCCGAGGCCCCAAGCCTACAGTACGTGGGCCAGCAACCCATTGGAGGGAAGATAGAAAGTGGTTACGTGAGCAGATGTATGTATCACAGTTGATGTCTGCTGTGCTTGTAAATTAGCATTACTATTTGGTTGTGTTTTGGAGAGAAGATTAGCTCTGTAGTCTACCAAATGTTGATCAGGCTGGGATGTTCATTAAAAAAGTATGTATTCATTTTCAAGCAACACACAATGTTGTGTTGTATAAATGTTTCTGTACTAACCGAAGGAAAACTCACCGTATATAGGCCTGACGTGCCATGAAAAAAAAGACAAAGAATGAGAGAGTGATAATAAATGTGTGAACAGCTGTGGCAGACTTCTTATAAAACTTCACACAACTTGTCCTTTTTTATTTGAACTACTACTTTGGGATGCAAACACATACACAGCCACTGTGCAGCGATTGTAATTAGGCCTGAGGTCAGCAGACAGTGTGCATCAACACTTACAATAAGCTCATCAGACCTCTGCTGTCTGCTGTCTCGGCACAATGATGATAGCGACACTAAAACCTGCTCACGTACATAAACAAATGTTAAATATGCACATGCACACACTCAAGAGTAAAGTCGCAAAAATCAAGGCTGCAGGATATTGACAGAAAATATTTAGTTCTGATTAATGCACCTTAGATAACAATGCCAGTATGTGTTAACAGCTTGAGTTATGCATACTCTCTGTTTAAAAAATAAAACCATTAAATGAATACTTCCAGGAAATAAGAATGTAAATTGCAAATGTTGATTTGACGCCGTGTTTGTTTATTCCAGAGCCTCAGTTTTTCCCACATTCATGCAGTTTTTTTTGTTTTTTTTTCCCTCTGTTTTCTGTTCAGTGCTGCTACAATGATTAAGCTGAAATCAATTTAAAGGACACGCTTTTGAATGGAAGCATATGATCCAGAAGTAGGAGTTTATTCAAAGAGCTCAAACCAGGCCAAATGTTGATTTGAAAAATAAAAATGTGTATGAAAAATCTCAATTTGTTGTCATTTTTAAACATAAACGGAAAGAATGACATTCTTAAAATGTCTAATCCCTTGTTTTGTAGGGGGGTTGTTAGAGTAGATTTCTTAAAATACATACATCTTTAAAGAAAAAAAAAACACATGATCTGATGCAGCATAGGAAGGATTTGCTGATCATAATGTAGACATAGACTATCTCTGTCTTTGCACATGTATGGATATTAGAGTGGGGTTAAAGAGCTGTTATGCAGATCAGCTTTCTCCTCCTTTACCACAGTATCAGGGTCATAATTCACTGTTATAGGGAAGAACATTATTACATTCAAACTGCATCTCTGTTCAGCTCAGCTTTCCTCTGATGTGTGTATATGTGTGTATATACTGTATGTGTGTGTGTCTTTTACATCAAAGCAATAGCAGGCTATTAATAGGGCTACTAATGGACTCTAATGGTAAATAGCCACATCAGCACTCAGGTTTTTGACTGTGTGGTGAATTTATAATGGAGGGAAGTGATAACAAAACTTAAGTACCTTCTAACTCACCTTTAATTGTGGTTTAGACTGGTGCAGTATAAAGCTTTATTTGAATATGGGGACTAACAAGCTTTGTGATTCATGATAAGATCCAACTGGATCCTAAAGTGACATGCTATGAGTTACATTGTTGTAATTCTGGTGCAGCAAAGTACTATTCGCCAGCTCAGCACATAAACAAACTTAGGGGCATTAAGAGATGTGTTTCGAACCTTTATGATTAAAATATTAATAAAACTAACATAGTAGTCAGGATACATGGTTTTTATTCTGGAATAAAAACTTCAGGGCCAAAATAGGATTGTAGAGGTTGATGGTGCATTAGCTTATAACAGCCTGGCATTATACCCGGCATTTATAGCTCGGCAGCGATGTCGAGTCGCCATAGTATGCAATATAACAATAGAAGCAGATGCATGGGGAGTGATAGAGTGCAGCACATTTGTGGGAATGTTGGAGTCAGTGAATGGGTCATACAAACACATGACATGAGGCCTGGCTTCAACTTTCACTTGAGGCTAATGGTCATTGACCTGCTTGTGTAATGTCACAAATTTGCTTCGTGTTACTCATGCCATTTAAAAAAACACAACTAGTGCAACTGGGAGAGAGTGAGAAGAAAGTGGAAAAAGTCATATAAAAGCTCCACATACACACACACTCGACTGCGTCTGCACACAGCGCTGCTCTCCTATGCTGACTCAGTCAATACCGTCTCATCCCTCTAATGTTACTACCTTCAAAGGCGGCGCAGAGTTGGGATCAGTTCATTCCCCCCCATTACGCCTCTGTGGCATTCACATAACAGAACATCCTTGTAGGGATATGTCTACCATTCATCCCCCCTTTGGTTCAATGCTAAATTGTTTTATGTTTTCCATTTTTAGGTAATGCCATCCAGGCCTTTGGGAATGGGACAGATGTTGGAGTGTGGCAGCCAATGTCCCCTGTCCAGACCACCACCTCCACCACCACGCCTTACCAGAGGAAACGTGAACGCAACCCCAACACCATCGACAACCACATCAACACAGACCCTGGCATCTACCACTTCTGTGGCAACCTACAGGTAATAAAGGAACGCGCTCAAAAAACTATTTTGTTTTCTATGTGTAGAAAGTCAGTACTTGCAGAAGTTTCTGAAGTCACCAATGCTGACCTGCTGATCTCTCTTTCTTCATGTACTTGTCCATCCGTCTCAGTATCCACAGTGACTGCTCGTGTGTATAGTCATCTTACTGTTTGTCTGTTTCAGTTGCATACCTCACTGCCTTTCACTCCTCGAGGCCATGTTGTATTACTTTTTACTCTTTGTTGTGTTACTTTTTACAAGGTCCAGTTGTTTGTCAGGTTTTCTTATAAAATGAAATGTACCAAGTTAAAATACTGAAACACTTTCAAGTGAAGGTACTGTCCAGTCAATGTCTTGCATTATATTAACTATAGGATTAATGAATTTGAACTATTAAGAAGTTGTTTTATTTTAAAAAAGTGGAGCGTTTCGCTGCTTAGGACAGACATCTTTCAGGTGTTGGTGAAGACCAAAACAGTTCTTAAGGTAACTATTGGTATGGTATCTGGTTATGCACGGCAGTACATATGCATGCAGGAACTTATGTTTTATTTATTTAGTTAGTTAGTTAGTTTAGTTCGTAAAAACTGTTTTAGAGAACAAAATCATAGGAGGCCTGTGTGAGAGACATTTTGAGCAAATCCCAACATTTTTTACATCAACCTTGAAGATGTTTTTTTTTATTCACTGAACTTTACTTACATAACAGCTAAAGAGAGACAGACTTTGGATGACATTTTACAAATGGCCAACGTGGGATTCGAACCCACGGTTGCTGCAATGAAGACTAGCGTCGTGGTGATACATGGGATGTGTGATATAATCGCTTGGCTTTCGATGCTCCAACAAAGACAACTTTTAATGACATTTTCCCCAAAATAGTTTACTGAAACTCCCTTCAAATAATTCCATGTATGATTCAGTATTCTACTCTTGGTATATATCTTGCTTTCAGTATAGTGTCATCACCTGATCTGAATTTATATGTACCTATATGTGGGGGGTTTTTTCCTCTATGCCCAAGAAAACTGTCAAACTGTATTTCTCAGTTGGAGCGGCACCTCCTGCTCCACAGGAACAAAATATATCAGGCTGATGAAACAGACGGATCACAAGCAGCAATCCTGAACACAGAGGATGGGCTCCTCCTGGGTCAGAGAGGAAGTGGGGATAATACTGTCATTACCTGAAGTGATGACTGTTGCTCAGAGAACCATTTTCTAATATGATAACACTGCAACCTGATGGAGAATCATCAATTCACTCAAGCTATTCTTTACCCTTGTTGACAGAAAATCATCGTGCAATTTGAAACTCACTTTGCTGCAGTCTATCGATATCATTGTTGTTGTTGGGTTGTTGTTTTTTTTAATTGTTTTTAAAAAGTTGTGTAAAATATTGTCTCTCCTAAGGCTTGAAGGTCCTGATCCCAAAATATCAAAATAGATAAACCATCACTTTGTGTTTCCTCACAAAACAAAAGTGATGTTATGACATGTCCATTTCTTTCTTTCATTCTTTCTTTGTTTTAGTCTCCATCTGCTAAAGGTAATAACAGTCTCCTAAGCTTCTGATGTCATCACTTTTGTCTCCATCATTAGGGCTTTTGAGAAGAACAGCCTCTTCATATCCCCTTCCCTCAACTCAAAATCAACTCAAAGATGCTGAAATGGGGGAAATATAGAATGTGAAAGTAATTATCAGCGCGTTAATCACTTTTACAACCTGTTTTACACAAGATATTGTCAGTTTATCCCTTCTTAAAACGCTGATTTTTAATTAGCATTCAAGTTGAAGTTGGGGTCAGTTGAGAAAAATTAATTGGGCACCTGAATGAAACCTAAAGATTAAAGCCAAGTATAAGTAATTAGTGGCCTGGGTAACCCCTTTGATTAGATTTGGATCACAGCTTGTGCCTCTATCCAAGACTGGTTTAGGAAAAACAAAGATAGAATTTAATTGGATTGCCCGACACACACACACACACACACAAACACACACACACACACACACACACACACACACACACAAACACACAAACATGTAGTTGCACCGTCCTGCAAGTTTACTTCCAACAGCCAGTTATTGTGGATAGATGCGTTAACACATTCACTTGTGCACACACAAATACACACAGATGCTGCTCTCACTTACGGACACACAGTCTGCACTGATAATGAGCTGTGCTGGTGTACTGGTGCGTTTGTGCTGTTGGCACTGTTCTGATAGCATGTCAAGTACAAGTTAATGAGAGAGTTGTGTTAAACCACTTTTCTAGTGTGTGTGTGTGTGTGTGTGTGTGTGTGTGTGTGTGTGTGTGTGTGTGTGTGTGTGTGTGTGTGTGTGTGTGTGTGTGTGTGTGTGTGTGTGTGCGTGCGAGTATCAAGGCAGGCTACACTGTTGTAATGACACACTCATGGGACCCTCCTATGAGAAACACCCCGTCCACACACAAACACACTCTCTCCATTGATCTCCCTCTTGTTCAAACAAACTTACACACAGAAACACACACGTGCAAAACGATACCCATTAACCGGTGACTCAAAACCTCTCCACTTCCAGTAAACGACAGCTCAACAACACTTACAGTGGTGCATTTACATCTACTAAAAACGAAAAAGAATCAAAGGTTCTGGACTGAAAAATGAAAGGTGGAAAGCTTGAAAATTGGATCAAATTTTGATTCCTTTATGCAGTTCAGACAACACAAGAAAGGTGCTCTCTCTCTCCCCCCCCCCCCGGTAAGCCTATAAGACTAAATGAGAGGAGATCTGGTTGATGGTTTGGTCACAAATACCTGCAGTTCTTACACTTTGCAGCCATGCTATCTAAAAAGCTACAGGCATGAATAGGTTAGTCTATTGGGTGATTGGCTGAAGGGTTTAACCTGCATATCTCAACTTCACATTAAAAAGGTCATGATGAAATCTGGGGCAAATTAACTTGGTCCCCTGAGGATGGATCCTGCCGACTTAGGTAATCCCAATTTTTTATATTCCACAAACACTGTTTTTTTCCCACCTCAAAGGGAACATGCCAGAGTTCAAACAAAAGCATCCATTTGGACACACCTTTTATAGCCGAGGGTTGGATTTGTGGCTTTCACACCAGATTGAATCCAACTGTGCAAATGAATTCCTTGGTTTATTTTTATTAGGAGTGTAAAAAAGCACCCTTAGCCTTGCTTAGATTTTCTCTGTTTTGCCTTTTGTTATGTGAACTAACAGTCAGTGAGAATAATCGGTCTACATAACCCCCCCCCCCCCCCCCCCCCCCCCCGCCTCCCTTGAGGTTTTAGTGGAGATTAAAACACCAGAATGACTGCACTACCTTCATATCACACAACAGACAAAGCAGAGCCCACAGCATACCCAACACGAATAATACAACATATACACACGTGCCAAAACAGAGAGGCAGACATACATAAACAGTGAGTTTGTGAGCGCTCTGGGCAACTTGAGTCTGTTCTTTGAAATGCAGTTGACTCTAAAGCGAGTAGTACATGCCCTGGACAAATATGGAAATCTACCACATGCTAATGTGACTTTTAGAAAAGGCAGGTATTAGGCAAATACAGAACAGGCAAACACAAGGCAGGAATATGTATTTGAATACTTTGAAATCCAAATCTTTTTGAGTTTTCACTAAGCTAATATAAGAGAAAGAAAGAAGTGTACCAACTGCAGTAAGAAGAAAAAATTGTCCGTACACTGTTCAGCTCCAAGCAGGCAATTGTAACCAGGGCAATGTTTCACTCTGCAAGTTCTGTTATTCAATATCAAACAATACTTATAGGGCATTCAAAAGCTTTTATTGTTGTCTTGCTTTACATTTTAAGCAAGGTGTTTTTGGTGTGGTCTGCATGAGAGAAAGGTTCAGTTTTAACTTTACTACAAAAAATATTAAAACAATTATATCTTACCATGCACATAGTTTGGGCTTTATTTTTTAAAGTTCTAAGATGCTGTACTGTATCAAATTAGATAGGGCCAAAGAAAGTGATGTCTCAAAGACCTGTTTGGTGAGATAAAAGTAAAAGGATGTTTATGTCTATACAGTTTGAGATGTATGTAGGGAAACAGTCAGATCACTGATGTTGATGGTTTGGAATCAAACTCAAATTACCAGCTTAATCAAAGCACTCACAAGAGGAATGCCAAGGATTTAGTACTTACAGTAGTTACGCATGCTGGTCTACAATGTTCTGAAAACCTCCCTGCTTACTACGATGTTGCTACATGAGATGATGTGTATGTTATAACTGAGTCCTGGATGTAACAGAGCTGCTGTGTGTGTCTTGAACCTAGCCACTTAAGAATCATTTACATTTAGATACATGTTTTTTTTTTCAGAAATGTTGGTATTTCCAAAGTATAACAGCTCTGGTCTTATCTCGCAGTATGTTTGGCAATTCCATGACCCGTATTTGGATGGTACATTATTGCACTGATATTAGCAAGACAGAAACTTGCAGTGTTATGTTCTAAATGCTTTTGAAAAGGGTTGACATTAGAGATGAAACAGTCTAAACAAATGCATTGGCAGATGGAGCCCAACTTTAAAATGTATTCTACTTTTCTGAAGTCACTTTTTGCAATAAAAAATTCGGAATGTTTCGTTGTTGTCCTGCCCTCAGGATTACACGCTACAAACACCAAGCTGTAGACGTTTGTTGTCATTAGGATCTCTTAGTGTTTCTATCCGAGATGGAGAAATGTTTCAAACTTTTAATGCATCTTCAACGACAGTGAACACAGATGGGACCTCATTGTGCAACCCAAACTGATGTAAGATGTGTTTAATCATCATATGTGTAACAATAGCTTTACAAAGCCACTTTTTGTTTTTGGATAGCATGATTTGGATTCTTGGTTTGTTCTTTCTTCGGTCTTTGCATTATCAGCATGATTTATAAACATCATTTCATCTGAACCTGACTTTACTTTCCATTAAGTACTGAAGAAAATCTGTAATAACATCAAAAAAGGCTTCTTACTTTATATATTCTAACTGTGCATGCTATATGCTGTAAATCTCAAGTAGGATTTCACAGTACATTATCCTGGAGCCATTTATTATTTTGCCAAAGTGCAAACCTACATACACACGCTAAAATAGCCAGAAGGCAAAACTGAAGTAACACTCACATACAGCATTCATCCTGAAGAGACTAAAACACAGACAATGTCTATCTTTGGCCTGAAATGCACTAAATGTACAAAATCTTCATCTTGCAATCAGATGACAGAAATATGTTCAGCTGCTAATTACAACAGCTGTGATGCAAAAAAAACAAACAAAAAAACAAATCAACTCAACAACGAGCAGCATGAGCAAACATCACTTCTCACATGTTTAAAATGTACCTAAGCAACATGAACACAGAGAGCCAAAGTAATGTGTCACTGAATAAATGTCACATCTATTTGTCTTTTTCGGTTCATAACGTGTAATGAATTGCAGGCACATACAATAATTTAAACACGAGTTATAAGGTCATTGTTATAGTTGCAGCTTTTTAATAAGATCTTGTGAGCTTGATGTAAATAGCTAAGTCTGAGGTTTAAAATTAATTAACTTTACCTTGCTTCAAAGTGATCATTCTTTTTGTGTCCCATGGTTATTTTATTGGCTTTTTTATCACTTTGCCTTCCTCTTCAAGCAGGCTGCAACTTCTTTCTGTGTTTTTATGGTAGCCCAGACTGGACAATTCAAAGCAAACTTGCAAACTTTGACTGTCCTCCTACATTCCAGGAAGAGGGTGAGGGGTTTTAAGAAGTTTGTGAACCGTAATCTCCATATTTCACAAACTCCGACGCAGTGTCCCTCAAGCCAAATGTTTAACTACCTTACCTCCACCAAAAACACGATCCATCCACGATTACAATGTTTATGTTTGAGGGTGAAATTTTAACTCTGAACCTCAACACCTGCGATTTGCCCATGTATAGAAAACATGTTTTGCTTGTGGAAATGCAGAATATGGAATTTGAAAATAACTGAGCAAATTAAAAAAAGGTTTTTAGATAAATGACTTAAGCATCTGATCAGTTAGTTTTCTTCATTTCAAGTGTAAACTCTTGATGTAAACTCTTGATGTGACTCGTATTTAACAAAAAACAAAAGTCATGTTCCTGGGCCAGTGGTAAAAATAGTGGAGCCAATGATCTTGAGAAATTAGCAAATGTAACTTTATGGCACTCCTTCACATCACTGACACGTTTTTGTATCTGCTCTATCCAATGTCTAAATCAAAAAGCCAAAACAATTATTTAAAAAAAAGGAGGTTTGCATATTTATTCCGGAAAATACAAAAAAAACAAAAACTAATCACGCCTGTTGTCACATAACAGCTTCTACTTAGAGAAAACAGTGTGTTAGAGAGCAACAGAATCAAAGACAGTGTGTTTGAGCAGGCAGCAACAACTGAATGATAAATGTGAGATGAAATCACAGTCCAGGTTTGACTGTCCCTCTGTGCTTAGTCACACTCTTCCTCTCCTGTTAGTGAAAATATCAGAAGCTTTAAAGGTTTTACGGGCTCTCAGGGTAAACACTCCGAGGTTATTGTAGTGTTTCCAATTTAGCTTGAGCTTCCAATCTGCTTTTATGATCAGATGAGCACAAAGCGTTCATAAATGTAGCAACTGAATGTGATGGTTATTCGAAGTGTAGTCACAGTGTTTGAACACTGATGTCAATTGTTTGTGTCTGTTGTTTAAATGTATTGACAGATTATTTTCAGTGTAATGAGATTACAGATTGTTTCATCGATTGTTGAGCACAGTAAATTAATTACTGCAGATCCTCTGTCGACTTTCACTTCAGTCTTTGTGTAAAAGCTGCAATAGGACTGAACATTATGTTTGGTTGTGAGGTAACATTTCAACTTCTAAATGTAAACCTCAAATGTAATTAAGATGCTTATTAACATGTTTTTTTGATGATAATGATGTTCTTTTTATCTCTCTGTTGCAGGCTCAGAAATTAAAGTCAAACTCAACTGTTGATGGTGTTCTTTGTGTGGTAAGTTTTCACATAATTCCAATATTTTCAGGAATTAATAACAAATATCAAGGGATATTCTACTTCCAATTAAATGTGGTTGTCTGGAAGCAGCTGCATGACTTCCAGCAGGACAGGGTAAAATAATAATAAAATAATTGTTGGATAATCATAACTAACTCAAGGTTAGGCGAAAAGCAGAACGAGTGTCAAATAGCAGGTTTACAGTCTTACCACGTTGGTAGAAATAGTTGCTTGATTGTACTTTTTCCTGAAGGCTTTCTCATCAGTTGCTCAAGTGTAAACCTGTCCTCAACCTTTTTCTTAAACTATCTTCTAACATAAAAGTTTCATATTGTTAAAAGCTACCTGTTGTCATAAAAAAGCAAACTTTCATATAAAATATGCAAAGATTGGGTATAAAAGCAGACATAGCCCCTTGGTTTCAAAAGTGAAGCCAAAACAGAGCCAACTTAAACCTCCTTCCTTTTAATGGCCAGCACGACTGGAGGATTTATGAAGATGTCCAACTATGTTTTGTCAACCGGTACAGGACCTAGTTATCGCTTGCTTTATCACCTCAGTGAACATTTCCCTGAATATGTTTTTGGTTTATCACTAGTTTTGAATCTTCCTTAAACTGCATTTTGTAAAGGATGGTTCCATGACAAAAATGCCAAACTTGTGGCTTACAGTAGCCCGTACTGTGATTGGTGTCACAGTTGCTATGCCAACTTCTTAAATGCAAGCTATGATTCAAAATTGTTGTCTAAATTGTTGTTTTTTATTTAGCACATTTCAGTAACAAGTCAATCAAAGTGCTGCAGATTTCAGAGAGTTTGTAAATACTGTATGGAGCATAAACACTGAATGCTTCTTCTCCATGTGTGCTTCTGACTCTGGAGAGAGAAGCTACTGTACCGTTCTGTAAGTGGTCTGGATGGTTCAAACCAGATCAAAAGGTTTCTATACAGGAATACACTTTAAAGACTTCCGAGCTGGAGTGTTGCGCTTCTTGGTCATAGCAGAAGCCTTCTGAAAAATCTACAGTTGTCTGTTTAATCTTTTAGGAATACCTGTAAATACACTGTTACAGTTATTGAGTCTACTGACAACATATGCATGGAAAAGATTTGCCAGGTACTGAGACCTTGGTAAATTAAGTGTTAATATGTTCTTTAGTTGATAGTTGGCAGAATTGGTAATTGTCTTTATGTGGCTCTTGAAATTTAGATCAGAGTCCTTAATGACACCAACATGTCTTTGTCAGTGATTCTTTTAAGATGCATGCTAACTTGTATTCCCTTCTCCTTGGCCCCTGCTTCTTTTTGTAATTGAAAAAAAACAAATATGGCACAGCCGCTCAATGATTTACTGAGTGGTTGTATTCGGCCAATGTGACTTGGGACTGTTTTTGAAAAAAAAAAATCTGCCACTGGGGAGCATGCAGGTGTTTAACAGGAGAAGATTGAGCCTCAGGGAACTCCACATGTAACTCCACAAGTCATGCTGCGTGCAATGGGGGATGGTGGCGGTCAGCTTGCAGTCACAACAGCACATGTCTTCGCATTTTATATTGCTATATTAGTCACACCTGTATATCATTTGCAGCCAACTTTGAGATTAGAAAGATGTAATATTTGCATACATTTGAAAGTAAATTATATTTATTTTATATTTATTTTATATTTTATATTTAGAAAGCTTTATCTCACTGTATTATATTTCTCTGTAACGTAGGAAATTGAATTTCTTGCCTTTAATAATGGTAGCTCAGTTTTTTTTTCTGGAGCCCTAAAAAAAGTACTAGTATAATATTATAGGCTTGCAATGACTGGCCGACTCAAGGCTTACACTTACACAGGACTATGAAATCTGAAGTTGCATTTAAAAGAATAAATTCTTCAATGAAATATCACTGCATGTAAAAAGTCGTCCGAATCTTTTTGGGGTGATGACTTCTTAAGCTCTCTCACCTGCGTTTGTCAGAAAACAATTTTATTCATGACCACAAGGCAATTTTCAAAATTACAAAATAATCACAAACTGTTATCCACACTTGCTGTTTCAAGTCTCTGACCTCCCACAGAGAGTGATTGCCAGGGCAATCCTTCCTGCCTCCTTTTTAAACTCCTGCTCTTTGTAGTTCCTTTGAGGCTGGAAGAGGATTGTTGCTTATCTACTGGCTTTTAAAGTTCACAGTAAATGTCATTGTACAATAATAAGGCCCTGTTATGCACTGGACTGACATTTAATAGAGGCAGGGACAGGTCTGGAGGAAATGACCCGGCCATTAGCTTACAGCTATATTAGCAAGCCAAATACTCGTAATGAAGCTCTGTATAAACACTTGTGCAAATGTGCATATAGACAAATACAAAAAAAGATGAATATATTGAAGCGTTTTTACAGGTATAGCCTTAAATTAGAAAGACTTTTTGCCTTAAGGGTTACCAATCTTTTTATAGATGAATAAAACTGAATCCTCGTGGCAATAACGACTTAGTCCCTTTTTTTGTAATTACTAGATTTTCCTCACTTTGTTTGTTATCAAGTTGTCATTGATTTTGCCAAAATCAGATTTGGATATGATCAAGAGGTTCCTGCCAGAGCCGAGACATGACTGAACATCATCCTTATCCCACAATCTGACTTTCCGAGCAGGCAAATAAGTGATAAAAATGTTTGTCTCCGAATATACAATGTTTCCAAGATGACTTCTGGTTAATTGTATTTGGATAATTATTATGTAGACTTTAGACTTTATTGTCCCCGAGGGGAAATTCTTTTTCACCAAAAAAACAGTACAGTTTAAGGGCTGCGCGCCGACAGGGAGCGACAGAGAAACATACATGGGGGACAACAGGACATACAGTGCGTTTGGTTATGAGGGGATCGGGGAATGAAACTGAGGTGGATCTGTGTCATGCATTTTATTGAGGGCACCAGGCTTTTGCTGTGTCGCGCCCTCCTGCACAACAGGGACCTGTATCTGCGTCCAGATTGCATGATAGCTTAGCTTTGTATGCTTTAAGGTCAGATCACACAGCACTATACATCAAATCCATATATTTGGATAGATAGATGTGTATTTCTAAATAAAAAAATAAGTTGTTTTTTTTGGTTTTTTTAGATTCACTGTGGTGAATAATCTGCAGCACAGCTGCCGGGCAATGTGATGATTAGTTCTTCTAGACTTATCTCTAATCCTGACTCACTTATCCTTGAATGTTAAGATTCCTATTCGTCATGATTTTTGAACAGAATTAAAATGACAGAGATCAGTACACCAAAACTGGCGTCCCTTTTTAAATGCCAAACATTAACCAATATGCTGGTTGGATTTAATTTAAATCAAAGTTCGGAATGGTAGAACTCCATGGCTTCACTGTGGTATTTGATTGAAGAAATGAAAGAATAAGAGAACTGAAAAAAGTTGTCATGTTGCCAATTAAGCCAAGGTTAAATTAAACTTTCTCAGTAGGTCATTGTTCACATGGCTTAAAATGAAATCTTTCCTTCTGCTACAAATCGTTGTATGTTTTCCACAGTTTGTACTGTATTTCTTCTACATTTTATGTTCTACTACCAAAATAAGATCAACATCAGTACTCAACAACATTTGTAGTGTGCAGTGCTTAAAGAATAATAAGGATGAACCAATTCTACCTCCTTTTTGATTTCTTACTAACACTGATAACAAACTGGAATATGTCTTATGGAACTCTTTGACTTTAACAAATCTTTCCCTCTTATCCCTCTGTCCCAGGACCCTCAGATAGACGGTCCTAGCACATCCAATGCCATCCTGAGGGACTCTGCTGTCTCCAGACGGCCTGCAGACCTGGCCTCTCTGCTGCCCCCTCTGCTTTCGCTGTGGTACTGCAGCATGCATGCGCTAACCACGCTGGGCGTCTTGTAGCCTCGCTGCATCACAGCAACAAGCTCAAACGGACTGATAGACACACATTTGTATAAAAGAAAAAGCAAAAGAAGAAATTATATCCTTACTTTTCAGTAATACCTCTCTCTTTTGATTCCAACTTTTGTTTTTGTTTTTATGGATTTTTGAGAAGCTGTTTTATGTTTTGTCTTTTTTTTTCCTTTGCAATGCAGCTTTGTGCTTAAACAGTGATCTTCTCTACTTGTTAACTCAGTTTTGCTGTGTGTCCCCTGTGGGTTTGGTGAATAAAATCATGGATTTTAGAGCTTATGTGTCAGGCAGAAATGGGGAAAGGACTACATTCCAAAAAAACACAGCTGGTGGCTGTTGGAAAGGTACACAGAAAATGTAACCGAGCATAGATTTTTAAAGTTTCCATCCTCGTCTGTCTGTGTGTTGAGGCTAAAGATGGGATCTATTGCTTAAAGTCACAGTCAGTTCAGTAACGGCTACATGTTATCACTTGGGCAGCCTTTTTGGTGTTATTTAGTCTTCTCTGTGGTTAGTGTATGTTTTGATAATGACGTAATCTGGTGTTTTCCATTTTTATGAAAGGTTGTGGATATATACAGTAATTTACAAAGAAAGTCAATTGAAAGCCATGTTTTTTTCAAGGGGGAACACCAATGAGCCAAACCATCTGAGAAGTAAGAACACGTGCGCCCAAAATGTCTTTACTGAACACACATTGCCACCACCGGCAAAAGCACACAAGCAAAGACCCACTTACACACACTGCACATATTCACACATTCAGACTAAAACACACACAGCGCCAGGCTTTTAGCATACTTTTTTTTTTTTTTTCTTCTTACACCTTGTTATTGCAAACAGAGTGATACACAGAGATCACAGAAAATTAGCTCATATGCTGCTGTGGAAATCCACTCATTGGTGATTGTACATACTTGTAATTGTTAGACATCAAAGCCATGTTCCACGTTTCTCTTTGGAACGCTGTTAAAGTGTCACCTGAAGGATTTTCTGTCATCTTATTTTTTTTGTTTGTTTTGATGTACTTTGCTGCACTGTATCCACAAAAAACAAGAGCAGATGAAAGAAAAACAAGCTAACTGTTGTAAAGTTACTTACACCTCCATTGCTCCAAACCTTTTTTTTTGTCAGTTCAGTGTTACCATCTATTGCCTCAGTCTTGAAACTGTCAACAAATGTTTTGCAAGAGTTTGAGCGCCTAAAATTGACATTTGCTAAGCCCCACTCCTACCCCCAATTGCTGCAATTACAACCAGAGACAGGCAGGCTTGAAATTGGTAATGTTTTAAACATTGGCCTTTAAAAGACAAAAGAGGGGGAATTGCTTCTTGTTACTTTATTTAACATTATTTCGATTTTCGCAGTATTAAACTTGCCGTGTTTCAACTCCAGCTTATGAAGTCATGTATGTGTTGAAAGAAAACCTTCTTCACCTGAGTTTGTATGGTTTACAGGCTACTCAGTAAAAGACATGTAATTTCACGAATTTGTCCCCTGCAATACACCCCTCCAGTGAGTATGATAAAAGGGCTTTTGTTACATATTTGATGGCTGAGTTATGTCAAATAGCATATCCTGCTGATTCAGACCGTGTTTAATATGTTCCATTTGAACTCAAAGACTGAAATTCCTGATACATCATCAGGAATGCCCCCTGAAGTTTGCAACTAAAGCTAACACGGTACATCCCATTTCATGGAAACCACCCTTTGAGCCGGAATAAATGCATAAACTCTTGTTGATCAACTAACACTTCAATTAAGTTTCAGTTGAACACTTAACACATAATTTGGGGGTTTAGCAACTGATCAAGTAACCAACAAACTCTGGACAGTATGTGACATGTGGCTTTTGTAGTGTATGCAAATCATCAAACCATTTTATGTCTTCTCCCAAGGATTGCAGGGAAAATAAAAGGCCACAGCAGTGTTTCAGTAAACATGTGCCATCCATTTTCTTTAGCTTTTCAAATAGAGGCATACAGTTCTCAAATCTCCCATCTGTGAATACGTGCTTTGTATTTCTACAGACTTCTATAGAACATAATCAAGACGTTTACATACTGTACATCACTGTGGCATGTTCAACAGAGTTACTTTAGCCATTTGGACATTGGCAGAAGCATATACAATACGCTGCTCGGGTTTTATGTAGCTTCTCAAACATGATAAATGTATAGTAATACCTAAATGTTATATACCGAGCATAAACATGGTATATGCACTGTATGTACTTGGCTGAAACTATAAATTGGATAGATAAATGTCTGATGATATTCTATTCCAGAGCATTGTGAGCTATTTTGACATTC
Source organism: Symphodus melops (assembly GCF_947650265.1). Taxonomy (NCBI): domain Eukaryota; kingdom Metazoa; phylum Chordata; class Actinopteri; order Labriformes; family Labridae; genus Symphodus; species Symphodus melops. The sequence continues at coordinate 9,317,868 of NC_136705.1, forward strand.
AGATACAACATGAAGTACATTGAATAAGCAAGATTATTGTTTTTTTTATATTGTGTATATTTCTCCCTTGTATGTACATGATTATGGAATATTATTGCATCTGAGAAAGAGGATATCAAAGTAACAGTTCTACTGTAGTTAAATAATCCCATTGATGACATTGCTTAAATAAAATATTTTGTTTTTAGCTAAGATTGGAGCATATTTTTATATATTTTGTTTTTACCAATTTTTGCTTTTTGGATGAGTTAAATTGAAACATTACCCTAACCCCAGCCCTACTGTTGATCATTTCAAAGTGTTCAACTTCTCTAAGACTGCCCAGAGCAGTTACCAAAAGGATTTTGGCCTTATTGCTGAAATAGATTTGGGGACAATAACTTAAATTTAGGAAAACAAGAAAATGGTCATTGCATGGTGATTGGGAAGTCACAGTATGGTACCGATAAAGGCTTTTTATTGTGTTTGACAAAAAGAGGGTCAGTCATTTGCAGATAAACATAAGGGAAATGTAACAAGCAGCATACCTGGTATGGATTCAATTTCACACATTTATGTTTTACAGAGCATCAAATAATTGTATACATGATCCTGAAGTCATATTTTTTGGCTCTGGAATATGAGTATATGTGTATGGAGGTGGTTCAGTAGTTCAATTTACTTTGATGAGCCTCAAAAATTTACTTTGAAGAGCCTTAAAGTGGGGTTCACTTCTAGCTGATAGGGATAATATAGGCCAAACGTTAAAGATATTATATAATGTCTGCTGACCATCTCCATCCCACATGTTGTTTAAAAATACCAAAAATGGATTTTTGGAGATTCACAGTCACTCAGATATCCGGAATCATTAACTTCTTAGCTTGTGAAAATGTAAAATCTATTGTACAAAAGTTATGATTAAAACTGTTAAATCATCCAATCTGTTTTTAATTTGTGTTATTTTATTTAACAATGTTGAAAAGAAACCATCATACAAGCAGACAATCACATGGAAAAGGTGTAGAAAGGTGTCATAAGAGATTTAAGGGAGTTCGAAGTTGTCCTGGTAAGCTAAAGGAATCAAAGGCCAAGAGGAAGAGAACAGATAAAAGATAGAGTCCTCCTGTAGCTTTGGCTTAAGGGGGAGGGATGGATGTGGGTCACTTGTAGAAGGGGACAACTCTCAACTGGAAAAGTTGGGGGTTCAATTCTCAGCTCCATCAGCCATGAGTTTTTAACTGGGCAAGACACTTAACCCAAAGTTACTCCTGTGGGGGCATATACAGTAAACGTGTATGAATGGGATTATCATTAGTGTGTGAAGAGTTGTGGATTGGTAGTCAAGTTCTAGGGGTGTAAAAATGCTCAAAGTAGTCAGAAAACTAGAAAAGTTTGATATAAGCTCATGTCAAATGACCATGTACCAATCCAGTTACCCTAACACTTTGGTGAAGTCCAGTGCTCAATGCAAAGAAAAAAAGGTAAGCTGCCATAGGTTGAGTCTGCTCTTAATATAAAACAATAGATTCATGTTTCAAAATAATCAACCAAATCATACTTGCAGATCCTTTGCTAAACAAGTTTTAACACTTGTTTTTCTCCTGACGATCTGTAATACATGTGAGGAGACATTTTATTTTATTTATAAAATGGTAAGAATACGCTTACTTACTGGACATATATTATAATACATCAGACGCTTTAGATGCAGAGACTATATCAATGTTATACAAATGTGTCTTTCCAATAACTGATAAGACATTGAATGGTGTTTTGATGTGATTCTATCTGTGCTGCTAAAATCAACCTACAGTCACATCAGGTCTCTTAGAAAATAAATATTTACCCATCCATTTGATCCTAAGGGATATATGCTTATTAAGAGTTACAGTCCTGTAGCTTAAGACCAATGATGATGATTCAATGCATAGCAAGCTAAATCAACGACAGCCATGGAGCTGCAACTAGCAGGTGCATGCTGAGCCTGACTTTAGCACTCAATGGTGGATCTTTGAGCTGCCACTTCTACCTGCAGTGATACCTACTAAGACTCATACTAAAACAGCACCTGCAGCCACAGCTGAGATCTCATTCTCAACTCATTAATATTCCAAAGTGTTTAAAGAGCACAGCAGAACAAAGTGTATAACTGTATGTGTTACATAAAGACTGAGAGCGAGCAAGCTAATAAGGCTAACCCTGAGGCAGACTGTGGAGGACCTCACTGTGTAGAAGCTTCCGGGACCCTGTTTAGGCAAGTGAATACAATTACGAACTCATATGGATTCTCAATCTTCACACATTATCTTTGAAAACGGCTTTGAGTACAGCTTTTTTATTTTTTTTTGCTGAAAAGTGTTTGTGAGGTCTTATGCAGGTTGCATGTGATCTTTCTATTCTTGTCAGCTGTTTTACTTTGCCATTGGTTTTTTTTTTTAAATGTTCTGGTTTATTTGATTTATGTTTCATTAATATTTTCCTAAAAAATCATGGGTCATGAGTCTTTCTTAAAAAAAAAAACAACAGCATGTTCTTACAACTTCTCACATGGGGGGGTCAAGGAAAACATTATTAAAAAGATCAAACATTACAATAACTAAGTTAAAAGATAGATCCTATTTAAAGTAAAATACACACAAATAGGCTAATGCTGTAAGGCCTGGTTACAGAGTTGTATCAGCGATCAATGTGCATTCTCCCTTGTCCAATCTTTGTTGGTAAGACACAAAAAGAGCAGGTCTTTACTGTAAGCAAGCTCAGAAAAGCAAGTAACTTTCACAACCAATCGCTGATGCTAAATGTAATTTTAAAATAATTGACATTTAATGTTAAGTAAACAAATAACAACCTACATACCTTCTTTTCCAGGATTTGGAGACAAAAAAGTCTGCAAAATACAAACATTAAATTCACACAGTCATTCTAAGTTTAACCGTACAAGAAGAAACATGAATCTTTTTTCATTTGTTCTGTTTTGAATATTATTAAACTGACCAAACTGTCTAGATATCCAGAGGAAGAACCTGTGCTCTACATGACAACCTAGGGTTCTTTAAATTCAAGCTCAATACGACTTAATTTTGCCATTATCCTGTCCAGTTTGCATTTCCTTCAAGGACATGAATTGTTTGGCTTTGCATGATTCTAGCAGCCTTGCAGTGATAGTACACCCCTATTGTCTTTGAGCGACTCCTGTTCAAAAAGTTAGTTGAAAATGATATACGATAACTGCCTTTGTAGCGATGCCTGTAGATACCGAGACAGAAATTAACATTTAAAACGACAATATTAAAATCTAATTTAACAGATCTTCTTGGTAGAGTTTGTATAAATTGCCTCAGTATGACATCTCATCAGATTTTCATTAATTATTATTCCAGAGTGGTATCCAAATTCCTCTACTGCGGTGCTGGGGTTATTAAAGACAATGAGAAAGACACAGAGCTGGAGTTATTAATTAAAATCACTCACATAATTTCATGGAGAATGTCAATGAGTTGAAAAGAAAAGTGATGACTTAAACAGGCCCATTTATGACTCTATGTGTCATACGAAATGGTGTTGATGGTCATAAAGGACATTTACTGACGCATTTTTGACATTATGAATAAAACATTAAATGTAAAACAGGAAGAAGTGATGGGAAAATGGCCTGATGTGTGCACATCATTGTCATGAAATGCCAGAAAATGAGTCTGACATTTGAATGTACTTTTTAGTCATAATTCTGCATTATCTTTCATGGCCATTAGAATAACTGCACTTCCTTAAGCCTCATTACAGTGAACTTTAAGAACAGTGACTGCAGTTTAACCACATTTTCTGGAAAAAAGAAGTTCATTTTGGGACTAGGCCATAAATGCCACATCACTTGTTACCCAAGAAGTGTAATACACAAGTAATCTGAGTCACTCTTTTTAATGAGTACATACTGTGTGTTGGTGGTAAAGTACTGCAGCTTTTAAATGATATTTGATTATATTTCTAAAAGGTTTTTCTTTATATTCCTAATGGAGTCTTAAAGTAGATCTTTAAATAGCATTACAGGAAAAGAAAGGAGAGACATTCAGTGTTTACAACAATTAAATTAAAATGACTTGAACTTACAATGACTTCAGTTACCGTATGTAAACTATTGGCCCTTATTACAGGCTGCCAGTTCAAAGCAGAATGTTCAAGCCATTATTACATCTTATCTGCAGGGCTAGGTTAGGTGGAGGGCTAGGGATAGGGTTAGGGCAACTAAGTTCTGTTGTCATTATGCCTTTTTACTAAAATATTGCCTCCATAACCTAAAACCGTAGTTGTATCATAACATGGTAAGTTTGCAGAATATTGATGTATCAGGTTTTGAATTCACATTGCATCACAGTGTCATGAAGGCGTAAGGAGATATTAAGTGTGAACACAAATGATGATGTTCACATCCAGACACACAGTCATTCACCCATACAATGCTGCTCAGCCTTGTATGGACATTACGTCTGAGCCAGCTAGCACATTGCTGCTCTCTTCCCCCACTTCTGTCTCTGTTACCCTCTCAGACTGCAGATTGGGGGCTGAATGACCATTCCGCCTCTGAGCATCACACCTTGTAAGTGTTATCAGGGCCTCAAATCTCGTCTTCAACTAGCAGTATGAAGGACCATCTGATACATGGAGTGGGGCAAAGCAGTGCCTTTCACAACTCTGCAACTATGTAATGTGGCGTTAAATCACACACTGGGACATGGGGCAATGGAGCTATTGTGTGATTTTTAGCTCAAAAGGCTTATGTGACTAAATTCTGAAATTAAAATCCAATCACCATCCAACTATAGTTTTATTAAGTCCAGATAAATAGTCCATAAATGTAGTCACTTTTCGTTCACTTAATGCTGGAGCAGAACCAGATTCAAACGGCATATATGCTTCGAGGCCTTCAACCCCCAGTGTAAAGTAAAGCTAATAAAGTTACATGAATACATTAGGCAACTGTGAAATTAATCCCCCACACTTAGAACACTGCTTAAAAACAGAATTGTAAAGACAGCAATCAAATATGACATCCACTGAATATGGGGAATTGAATTTTTGATAGCAGGCAGCATTTCACATGTAGAGATTGAGCTTATTAATGGTGATTAAAGTTTTATTTTCTCACTGCTGAATGGCTTTGGAGGATATGAGCACTGTGAGCTGGTATGAAGGCTGTGGAGCACAGTTAGATACTATTTTATTTGTCCTTTTTGAAGTAATAATGTAGAACCCTATGAAAAAGGAAGGGTAGCTGGTCACACCTGCAAATAACATCATTCATGAAATTGACAAGAAAGAGTTTCATCTCTATTTCAATGTAAAAGCCTAAATCCATCCTTCCACCTGTCAGTCCCTCCTACCATGCATCCATCCATCCATCCATCCATTCTTCCACCTGCCCTCCCTTCATCCATCCATCCCTAAATCCATCCCTCCCTTCTTCCATCATTCATGCATCCATGCCACAATGGAAAAACAGATAATACAAACGAGTTAACTGCCATTGTGATTAAATATTATACCCTTTGCCTCCTTTGTGAAGACTTGTAGCTGTAATCTTATTAGCACCTTGACTCAAGCTTCAAGGTTCTTCAGGACAGGTGATACACATGAAGAATCACCAAAATAAAACTGAGCCAGACTGATCATTAGAATTGACCCTCATGCAGCAGTCTCATCTGCCCACATACAATCACCAAGATACTACATTCATATTTTTTTTTATAGTTTTTCAATACCCAATCTCTATTTATTAATGGGCAGTTTATAAGAGGAGGACATAAAACTTCACATAAACACGTTAGCTCTCCTGACACCAGCATGAATTAAATACTATTAATGCGTCATGAGGGAGTTGTTGTTAGACGTAATAAAGTCCTGTGTGGCCAATTCATGTCATTTTGATAAATAGGTTATGAATACTAATAGATGTGTTTGTCATAATCATCTTTGGTTCTTTACAATCATAGTTTAATTAGGCAGCTTGTTTACAACTCTAATGTCTGAACTTTTTCACCTAATCTATTCTGCTGTAAAACAGACAGTAACAGGGACTATAATGGGGTTTGTTATAGTCAGGCGGTAATACGAACACTTGTGTGCTGGGGAGTTTGACTGCATCAACGTTGTGGAGGAAAATGAGTGAAAACCTGATGTGAACCTAAAGGACAAAGCATGCAACACCCATAACAACAACGACAACAATATTGTAATACTCAAGAATTTCTTCTTACTTTTTTTGTGGCTCGCCATACCTTTTGTTTCCTCCTTAGTACAAATAAAGGTGCGATACCTATATTTTGTTTGATCAAAAACACCATTGCGCTTTTTTTTTACAGAACCCCCCCCCAAAAAAACAAACAAAAAAACAACAAATACAAGGAAATGGTGCATTCCTTTTGTATTTTTTTTAATCTATTCCCTTCATGTCAGAGTAAAACCTTTTTTAAATAAAGGATACAGTTAGGGTTAAGCCTAGGCTTTAAAAAACCTGGCCAACAGCGTCAATGCAAAACAACAAAACATCAGTTTGAGGGCTCTGGTATCATATTATTACATTGTACTTTACAACATATTACACAATAGTAATAGTTATATTAGTAACGGTCTTCCAGAAGTGTTTCCAAGTGTTGAATAGAAAAACCTTCAATGACAGCACAGGACTGTGGTCACCTAGACCCATCAGCTGACCCTCCTGCAGGCGTCCATGATGTGTCTGTGGTTACAGCTCACATATCTAGCTGATGAAGTGCTTCAATAGCTTCTCACCATCACTTTCATCCTTCATGTCTTGGGGAAAAAATACCCTCTTTGTTAGCGCAGAAGGCCACTTATGACAGAGCAATGCATGCTGGGACTATGAAGAGGACGAAGCTGACAGGGACGACATTCTTCAAATTGTCATAGAGGCTGGCTGACTGGTTGGTGGTTAGGGTGGATGTGTGTGTGTGTGTGTGTGTGTGTGTGTGTGTGTGTGTGTGTGTGTGTGTGTGTGTGTGTGTGAAGGGGTGCAGAGGACAGCAGTGTGCTTTGTAATCCTGTGTCAGCACCTTCAGCCACTTGTCCTCAGACTGCGGCCCAAATTACCCGTCCGCAATTGGTGCGTAATGGCATAAAGATTGAGGTCTGGATGAGGCATCAATCACAAGAGCGTGACTCAGCTGACCCTGAGTCCTCAACAAGAGGGAGGTGAGGCGAGAGTAAGGGGCTGAGAGGGGATAAAGGAGGGAGAAGAGTATGGAGCGATTATTGTAGCAAAACTATTTGAATATACATACATAGATCAACAAATGCGTGTACTGATCTGGAGAAACACCAATTACAAAATGTTTAATGATTTAGTAATGCCAAAAAAGTTCATCCTGAAAATACACAAAACATCACTTATAGCTGAGGCGGGCATGAGACATAAGGCTGCCGCAATGCTTGACTCTGCGGTACGCAGACTGACAACCGAGCCTGTGAGTCGGAGATCGGGGCAACAAACTCCCACAGCTATGTTTGCAGACACACCTTTGAAGATATACATTTGTAGATCTTACACGACAAGAATGTTGCAAAAGTCATGTGTAAAATGACGGCCAATGGAGAGGCCTGCCTTGGTTGTAAGCGTTGTGTGTATTTTTTTTTTAGGACAGCAAACATGCGAACTTTTCTGTCATTATTAAATCAGTCAACATTTTGCAATTGGTATATTGCAGATCAGTACACACATTTGTTGACCTGTGTGTGCATTTGTGGATCTGTGTACGTATTTTCAAACCCGTTTTGCCAACATTATTAGCGCTACAAAAGAGTATCAGAGATGGAAAGAAGACCGGCATACATTAAATGTACTGATACAAAGCTTCTGACAGTATGTGCTTGCATGTGTGTGAATTGAATTTGAATACATTTGATTTAATATTTAACATAGTTTCAATACAAAGCATACAAGGGATGTGCTGCATAAGAGTTTTAAAGGCCTCTGGGTAAACAAACAGAATGAAAATGTAGATTGACAGATTGTGTGTGTATGCGCCTATGTTAAGGGGGCTAAGTCCTATAGAAACTGCTTTGGCTGACTTGACATAAGGACAATTATTCTATTTTATTGCTGCCCTTCTTTCCAAACTTTGTCTTGAATTTAGGCCAAATTAACAATATTAGTCACTCTCTTCTCAGTTTAATGGCATTGCTCAAAATTAACCATGGAAAGTGAATAGAAAGTACATTTACTGAATTGTGCTGGAAAGTACAGATAGTGCTATACTGTAATGCTATCGTTTTTATTGATTAAATTAATCAGGAAATGACTAAAATTCAGAATTAAAGAAAGGCAACAAGTCTGAAAATATCATACTGAACTGGTTTGAAGTAATGTCAATGTGCTGATTGAGGAATGTTTTTTAATGTGGATAAAACGACACAGGAGAGCATTCATAAAAATATTGCCTTGTAAATAAAACGTAATGCCCCTGATCCTGAGTTGAATCCAAAGGAAAATATGCATCACACATTTGCACAAAAAAACCTACTCTGAAAGCAAAACTAAGGCTGCTTTGGTGCTGCAAGCCCTTAAAGCTCAATACAAATTTTTCATGTCGGATTCACTTCTTTTGTTTCGCTGTTCACATTGCTCTTTAAATGTGGCCTGTGTCTGACTCCTGTAGGAGTCCATTTATAAAAGTGTACCAAATCTGGTTTGAAAACACAAGATTTGATATAACGTGTGCTCTTTAAACCAGCGTGTGATTAAGCCATAAAAATATCAGCTGTGAGTCACATGGAGAAAAATGTCAGTGTGAATGTAGTCACATAGATAGCGGTAAGTAATTTTGTGCACACATATGTGAATGCATGATACCCATGTTTGAAATATGTCAGGCTCTTTATCTTTGTTCTCTACTGAAGACTAATGCCGGCTGAGCAGATGTTTGGGGGGTTAACACAACACTCTCATGTAACTCCACTCAAACATTGGCAGAATGTCATTAATCTAACGTGCCTTTTTTTCTCCTTTCTTCCCCTCTTTGTACTGTATGTTAGCAATGATTGTGTGTGCTTGGGTAGCTAGCGTTGAACATTGACTTTACACTAAAAACACAAACCCTCCTTTCATCCTCAGAAAAGGTTTAAAAACATCTTAGATCAGGATAAAAGGCTAAGTGCACCACTTCCTGCAGCCTCTTGATGTGCAGGTATTGAGCAGAGCGGAGATGCCAGCAGCCCACTTAATGCTAAATGCTGCACTGTTTTATCTTGACAAAGAAAAAAAAATACATACAGTGTGCTGAGAGGATAAAAAGGAGCACTTATCTCCTTCTGGTCGCTAATGGTGGTGACAGTAGCAGCTTTGCCCTCATGTAATGTTGAGATTACAAGTTTCAAAGGACACTTTTTAAAGAGAGCATGTAAAGCAACATTTGGGTAAAACGGCCACTAAAATTGATCTATTTTATTTCAACAGACATTCAATTTTTCATACTGTGTGATGTATGGCTGAGTGAGAAGTTAAACAATGATAACAAGAAGAGAAGGTATTTTAAGGTAAAATAAAGCATATGCAAATGATTATTGACATGAAAGCATTGTTTACCCAGCTTTTATTTACCACCACATCACCGACTGTGAAGGATTCTGAAATGCAGCCAGACTGTAGAGAGCTGCATCCTCTAGATCTTCCACTGCTGTTCCCTGGAAAACATGTTTGCCATTTGCTTATAGCAATACACATTTGCATACAAGTGTTTAATTCTTGAAGATGTTGAGATCACCTCGACAATCCAGCCCACAGCGCTTTCATGACATATGCCATGGTCCTTTGTGAGGCACGTAGCAGCCGTTTGTTAGTGTAATACAAACAAAGAAGACAGGACTGATTTTATATGCAGCTCTATAAAATGCAACTCTATGTGGCACCACATTTTTAAACAATGTCCCACTGGAATGCTCTTTGCACATAAAAGGATGATTATATGTGTGCACCGTGGAGCAGGGCCTTTGGAGGCATACCTTGATTCAATACAGAGGTTATTATTGTTCAGTTACTGTGACAGAGAAATAAAGATATTTTATATGGACAGAATAACCAACATACTTACACGGCTCAGGTTTGTTATTTGGACCTTGTGACAAAAAAGAGACAATACAATTAAAATGTTTTAGATCATGAAAATGTTATCATTCATAATTTCACTGTGACCTGCCCAAAGGCCATTGTGAACATCCATTCAGTTTAATACTTTACAAGGTACAAATAATAAGCAGCCATCTTGGTTGTTAAAAAAATGCCTTAACAATGCTGCTCCTGAGCCAAATCTATGTCTTAGATATTGGGACTACTGGTTATATTACATTAGTAGGAAGGTCATCAAAAAGTTAGATTTAGTTCACCATGTAACTCGGTTGACATCCAAGACAAAGCACCAACTATTAGTTCAAGTTGTTCTCCATTCAGTGCCAAATTAACCAAAGTATGAGCCTGAATTACTCTTACGTTGCTCATCTAAGATGCTTTTTTGTCACTGTCCTTATCATTAAAGCTTAAACACTAAATTTACAGTGTTTCAGGTCACAGGTCACAGCATGGAAAAGGACAAGCAGCCAATTAAAGGTTTGGAAGCCCCACCAACAAATATCAAGACATTTTTATTATTTTAACCTGAAAGTAGTGGTCTATACACTTTTTTCCCAATTCTTCCCGGCTGCTGTTGAGACAGCTGGTTGTGGTCCAAACAGAACTCCAACCTCATGGACCAATTGATGGAGTGGTAGTGAAATTAGGAGGCTCATTAAATTGAAAGTAAAGGCCTCTCGAAGGTTGTTATAGGTGCTTTGATAATAAGCTGTAACAGGACGATTCCTTTGGGGTGTTGTGCTATGTAAAATCTAGATTAAGTATTATTAACTCAGTGTTTTCCCTTTGTCTGTTTGCACATTCAGACTGCTGAGCCAGTCTTTACGTAACTCTATCAGCAGTATTAGGTTGCAGAGTCTATAATGTTGGCAGAACATGCATCTGACCTTTCTGACATCCTGAGAACACCAATCAATAAAATCCCAGAACACCAGAGGTAGGATGACTTAGTCTATCAGATGCAATTACCGTAAGAAGAGGCATCAAAAAAATGTTTAATTGTAAATTTACACATTTATGCTCAAATGGAAAAAACAGTGTAGTGAGCTGCCCTTTGTTAATACAAGTCTCAGCAACAAACAGGTGCAAAATGACATAAAGACAAAATGCCTGAGAGAAAATGAAACAGGCTCTGTATATAGATTATACAAGTGCATAAGGACATACCTCTACTGTGCAGGTGATAAAGTAACTTCACAAAATTCAATTAACGTTTAACAGAATGGATAAAGGGATAAAACTTTTAGACATTTATCAAAACATGTTGTGATATGCATAATACAGATATGTTTTATATTTTGAATTAAAATACACACAGGGTATCGTCAAATAAAAAAAAACATTAATCTGTAAATCAAATGTCTCTCTATTAAAAAAAAAATCTAAGTGCATTTGTAAAAAGTTCTATATTATGTTGAAACAAAATTTGCACATTTAATAAATAAAGTAGAAACAGTTTGTGTATTGCAAATGAACAGGCATGAAATCAACTCTACTGTAGCTTCACATTACAAAACAAATGAATGAGCTGAAGTATAAATACCATCAGTAGTATGTGTTTGATGATACTAACCTTTAGGTTACACCACAGTCCAGAATAAACATTGCATTAGCATGATCAGTTGCATAATTGTGTCCCACATAAAGGACCTAATGTACTGGTAAAGCAGTTCATTTATAGTGCATATACAGATGTTTATAAGGCCCAAAGCTACTGATAATGGCCCCTTTTTCATTGCAGAGCACCTGAGCATCAAAATGTAAAACTTCAAATGTTTGGACAGGATAGATTTTGAAGTACAAGTATTTGATAAAAAGGATGCACTTCAATGGCTGCATCCTTGCATAGATGCAGTTTGTCTACATCTTAACAGCAGTGGTCTTTGAAAGTCCCAGAGGAGACTTTCTTGTGAAGCAAATCCTTGTCACGGAACACCATCCATTACATGGTTACTCATTGATCTAATAACACCCAAATTCTGCCTGAGTCCAAGCAGGACTGAATTTGGGCTCAGTTAGTGCTGTTATATGTCGTTCACAGGAGTTCAAAGCCATTGAGTTTGGTTTATTAGTGTAAAACAAGTGTTTTTCAATATGGCACTCCATGACAGGCAAAGCCCTGGAGACCAAGAAACCACATGGCATGGAAGTGGAAACGTCTGCCAGCTCTCTTAGTAAATTCAGACGAAAGCTGTGCTGGAGAGACACATTCTCATCAATCTGCAGGTTTTCCCATTTTTTGTTGTCCTGGCTCATCACCACCGAAATGTTTCCTCAGGGGGGAAAATAGCATGTTTACGAAGCTGTCCATCTGGATCCAGGGAAAAAAGGGTCCAGACAATTGTTCCCACTTCTCCTACTGTTGTTGAAACAGTGGATACATTTCCTTTTCCTTCCAAGCCAGCAACGACCAAGCAAAGAAAAACCAAAACGTCCTATGCTTTGCCTTTGTTAACAATGCATCCCTTTGTCTCAGGGCAAAGAGAATAACTCCAATGAACGTTCTCAAGGGGGGCAAGGTGGATATGTTTTCACCATGTGGAGGCCATCCAGTTCATACACAAGTCCCTTGGTGGTGCACAACGTGTTTGCGGTGCTTCAGATTGAGGCCTCTGTCTTTGAAATCTGCCACTCTCTGTTGTGATGTGTCTACCAGAGCACTGGCTATTGCAATACCTGGAGGTTGAGAGAGAAAAGAGAGTTTGATTTAGTCAATTAGATCCTTTAACAGAATACATGCAGCAAAGTTGTTGATGAGTGTGTTATATTAATACTCTGGGGCTTCGTAAGTGGAATGATACTACATGTAGGTTAAGTGGCATATTGTTATTATTGTCATAATTCCTCTTCCTCAAATAACCCAAGGTCCTCTTTTATCTTTTTTTTTATGTATACACCATAACATATGAATTTACAAAATGCAATGCAAATTAGCTTTTTCAGTAAAAGTTCATCACCAAAAAAAGATATCAGTAATGTTTAATAAAGGATATAAGATTTGGAAGAATAAATGAAACATATTACTGCTTTTATGAGATTTCAAATATTAAATCTCAAAGCTATACAGTGGGATTCCACAAGGCTCTGAAGCGGGCCCCTTTATGTTTATCACTTTATGTAATATTTTGTGTCATGGCCTCTGTTTTGCTATCTAACTGAATCCAAAATGTGTCATGTAAATATTATTGTTTTTCAGGGACTATTGCGTATGATAGAAAAGACTAAACTGAAAGAAAGTAGAGGTTATAAGTTGAGGTCTAGTCAACATGTGCACTGGCATGTTAGAGAGTAGCTCTATCTACTCTATATTTATTGGCCATCTAAATGCAAATTGACACTTTGGTCCTGGAAAAAGAAGCTTTTGTAAAACTCCTGGACATGGATATTTGCTCAAAAGAAGGCCATGTTGACAATATTTTTAATAAAGTGATAGGGAAAACATATATGTGTACTTATTTTACAACCTGAGATTGTAGGGTATGTAAATCAAATAAAATCCTCTGGAAAAAAAGACAATGTGGGGACATCAACACCTCAGCCAGTGTGTGACAGGTAGAGACAAATTGTCCCATTTGCTAGCTCCTCAAAGAGACATCTAATAATTGTTTTATCAACATCTCTCCAGCCGCTGATGTCTGGCTGGAACAGAAGACAGTACTGAGGTCACTGAAGCGTATCTTCCAACATCCTGTCTCAGTCTTTTCCCTTTTTCTTTCAGTCTCCTTTTCACTGTCCAGCAAAATCATAACTCTGTCTGAACAAAGTTATGTATCTGATGTCTGACTTGCTCTCCACAGCATACAGCTCACAGAGAGGAGGCCGGATGCAGCATGGCATCAGATGCCTGGGAGCATTCTGTTACCTTGGCAGTAGCTGATGTTCTTAATGTGGATTTAGAGTCATGGCAGCGCTTAGTGACTGCAGCTACTCCTGTCTTCCCCTCTCGACAACCGTGGGCTTGACAATGCATGGTCATTACGACAAGAGCTCAATCTGCCAGTTCGCAGGAGCCAAATAAACAAAACCAGCAAACGGTGCAGAGGAATCTGGTGCACTCTTGATATGATTTGGATGCAGAATGTTTTTCAGCATTTCACACTCAAGTGATTCTTGGGATTTTTTTTTTGTGGGTGGAAAAGGTAAAGCCGATTACACTGTTGCGCAGATTGTGCATGTGTTTGTCTGACTCTTCAGGTCTGTGTGTTCAACTGAGGGAAACTATGAAAATGCAGTATATTTGTGCATGCACCTGTGCACTTTGAAGTATTTAAAAGTTCTGGAACAAAAAAGTGGATATGGTAGCCATCACTTATGAGCCTTCATCACCCAGAACAATTGAGAAAAGCTGATTGGCTATAGCAGCACCTGGTCTGTTGGAGTGTGGATCTTTATAGCTTTGATTTCAGGTTATGGGGGGGTAATAGATGTGTGCTCTGGCCAACACAGAAAATACTAAAATAGTCTGATGATATGTTTCTTAAATTTAATTTCAATGGCAGTATTTCCACCTTACTTCTACATCACATCATTCTGGAACCAGTGAATACGTTCAGGTAATGAACTTTTTCAAATGATTTTGAGATTACAGCAATTTTATCTTTAGACTTTTTTGTATAGGCACTGACCTGATAATTCATATCTTTCTTTTATGGTATTGCAGCAGGATTTGTGTGTGTGTGTGTGTGTGTGTGTGTGTGTGTGTGTGTGTGTGTGTGTGTGTGTGTGTGTGTGTGTGTAGGTGGATCTGATAGATTTTGTTTAATCTTGTAGGTGCAATTTAAATAAATAACAAGTTAAATCACTTTAACATTGACATTTTTTGCATTAATTTTTCAATGTTATGTTAGGTACAGTATATTCCAGAAATGTACACACATAAATTAATGGAAATTAATTGAAAACAAGCTACTTCACCATGGCAGAGTAGGTTGTCATAGAATGTTGTATAAGTAACAAATTTTAAAAAAAAGTAAGGATGGTTTATATTTCAAATTTGACAGCTTAAATTATATTATGGAACATTTAAGCATTGATATCTCATGTATCAAATATATCTCAAGTAAATATGTTACTAAGTAATGGCTTTAAAAAAAGACAGCAAAACTCTGGGTTTGTTGTTGTGAGATCTTTGTTTACACTGATTCTACAACACTACCATGAGCTGGTTAAACTTAAAGGGCTAAATCATGTTTCATACATCTTTTTCTAGTTAACCCCTCCCCCTCCAGCCGCCAACCCTGCCACCCTGACAGTTATTTAGAATATTTTTATCCAAACATGACAAGAAAAAAGCTGATTCTTACACCAAAAACAGAAGGACACTTAAAATAAAATCCTTCTCACTAAAACAATAAATAACTGACATGTGACAAAAGTGAAAAGGACAAATCAGTAAGAATGGACATTTCACTTAATCTACACACAACTCTGCATGTCACAACCAATCCAAAATACTGGGATAAAAAGAGAAAAATACAGATTCATTTCTGATGTGACATCAGAATATTCCTCCATCAAAATAGCTTTCACATTTGACAAATTACCCTCATAATTGTGTTGATTTTTCAAGCTGAGCACACACGTCTCCATTTGAAAAAATTAAATTGGTCAAAAGTAATCAAATTATGCTGCAGGTGAGTGCAGGTGCTCATTTGCTGCCATGGCAACAGAGATCCTTAATGTGACTGTTTTGTCAGGTAAGTTGAAGCTTCATTAACCCCCCCCCCCCCCTCCTGCTAATGGGGTCATTAGCAGGAGGGACACATCACCAAGAACCTTTATCTGAACAAGTATGATGTGGAAAAGATCGACTGCAGCTGGAGAACATCTGTGACTGGAGGAGCTCACATACTAACCTGGAGACCACCTTATTTCTAGTTGAACAATCAGGCTGTTTTTCCAAATCAATCATTAAACTTCAATGAAGGCATCTAGCAAACACTCTGTGATAAGTCCATTATGGGTGGAGTTTTAACAAGAACTAAAAAACAGACCTGCCTACATCGAAAACTTTTTTTTCGAGAATGTAGACTTGAAGGCATGATAGTGTACATATTTTATCATTTCAACATCTGTAAAAAAAACAAAAAAACCCCAAGTAGATTAAGTGAATTATATCTGTATTAAAAAAAACACTTTTTGTTTACCAGTTCAGCAAGATGTGATAATTAAGCTTTGCACCAAGGCTGAATCTGTTGAGGCCAACGTTTTTGAGTTGGTATCGAACAAAAAACAACAACCCTGCGATGCCATCTTATCAGAGGTAATTATTCATTTGATTATTTTTCTAGAGGTTTTCTTTGGTCTCTTCCGGGTGTTTTTTCTTCATACTCTGTATACATTTTATCTCTTAATAGGTTCTGAAATTCTCAAAACCCTGCAGAGAGTTTTTGGTCTCTATGGTTCTATATAATCTGCTGTCCAAAAATCAGCACAAAAAACTCAATGAAGGCAGTATGGATAGCAGGCAGGGTAAACAGGAACACCAAGCCACTGTCCATGCAATGCAGATTCATTATGATAATTCAATATTTCTGCATTTGTGAGGCACTGATTAAAACTGGTAAAGGACCAGCAAACAGAACATGCAAAGACGTGGGTTTGAAGAATGTGTGTCAGACCCAGGTGTGACTCCAAGCAAACAGGAACATTTTATGACGATCGCGTCTGTGATTGGTATACAAGTCAAATGCTTAAAGAATGTCTCTCAACAGCTTCAAATCCTAAATTTGAATAGAAATAAAATCAAATGCATCACAAAATCACAAGAAGGTCCTTAAGCTGACCATGATGCTTTAAAGTTTCTAAAGTTTTAAAGTTGTGATTTGTGTGCTTTCATCATGAATAAAAAGACGATAAATAATAAAGACAGACGCACATCTGGTACCATTCATCCTGACCTTGCTCTGACTTTTCTTTTAATGCATCTGATCCAATTTGTGTGTAAGACCTTGAGCTGTCGCACTTTATACTAATACATTTTTATATCTGTTATATCAATCATTGTAATCGCAAGTGTAGCGACAAAAAAGGGCAAAACAACAATGATGCTTAGATCAGTGACTTGACTTGATCAAACCTTCATGTCCACTTAATAAATACAGACTTAGCTGACAGGAAATACCAGATTTGTTTATTTTGACAAGAAGTCAACAAGCAGAACGGATGAGGGAGTGATGGTGACAGGAGACTCGCTCCCTGATGGCTTCAAAGACTGAGTGGATCAAAGTATCGGAGATCCATTCCGGGTCAATGGAGCTGAGTTTGTGAGTGCCTCTTTTTTTCTCGATTCCTGTCAAGCAGTTGTCCAATCAGACACCCAGAGGGAGACAGTGGGAGACAGGAAAGAGGGTGTGAGGAGGGGGATGCAGAGGGGGGAAGAACAGGAACCAGCAGTTGAACCCAGGGGTGTGGCTACGAATGCGAGGGCACCATGAAAATATATTACATTGGGATCCACCACAGCAAACCATTATAACCACACCTCAGTTACACAAACCCACTTAAGTTCATGTTTGATGGTTAAAATCAGTCTTTAAAAAGATAATCCTTTATTCATCTAACAAACGGAGAAATCTAAAAATAATAAAAGTGTATTTTTTCAAACCAAAATTCTCTCAAATCTATCGTAAGCCTATATCAAAAATTGTCCTTGTTTATATAATATCAAATAATGTCACATGGACTTTAAGCATAGTGGATGACAGTGTCATAAGGAAGACTTATATCTTCTTTCTGAAGGACTAAAGACTGCCTTGTACTGTTTGATAGTCTTATTTTCCTTCTGCTTGCTTTCTCTTCCTCTTCAATCTTTCTTTCTCTATTTCATTCTCTCTTTCACTTTTTACATCCTGATTGTGTTTTCTTTGGGGAGACATGGTGCTGCAGAATCTTTCGTAAAGCTCTCTTTGTTTCCTGATCGACCCTGTCAACAAGTGCGGGGTGGACTAAACTATTCTTTATATATATATATATATATATATATTTATATTTATATATATATAAATATATATTTTTTTTTATTATTATTATTATTTTATTTTTTTGTGTATTTAAAATAAAGCCTATCAAGGTCCACTTCCTCTGTTTGGGCCGGAGGTCAGTCTCACTCCCCATTAACGTTATGACACCCCGGGTTTAACCAATGTTAATCTCTAATTATAATGAAAAAGATTTGGATAACAATAGTGTGAATGCTTTGAAGCATTCACACTAATAAAAGATAGTCTGAATAGTCAAAAGGCTGGTCATTTTCTAGATTATTGAGACAAAACATTTCTGCTTGTGAATCAAGTCATCTCTCAGTCCACTCACACAAGGTGAATGTGCTACCCTTTTTGAAAGACTAATATTTGGGCTTCATATACAAATAGGACAATGGATAGTCACAAATCAGGCAAAGCGAGAGTGGGGAATGACACATTTGGAAGGAGCCACAGGTTGGATTTGAACCTGGGCTACCTGCTTGGCGGACTACAGCCTTTGTATATGTGGGGCACTAACTGCTTTGCTACCAGCACCCCAACGTCCTAGACTTTTACTAAGACCTTGTGTTGAGCAATGATTGCATGTCTGTGGAAAAGGAATAAGGTCAAATATGTCGTCAGCCAAGCCTTAAATGAAGATTATAAACCAAACCATCCAGGGTACTGGCTACTGTAAAAGGTTTTTCTTAGCAGGGTTCTCGGAACTAAAACAGTTCATAGCGGGGAGTAATGAATAAAAAAGGAGGACAGTTCCAACAGTTCCTTGAACTATGAAGAAGTTCCTGTGGTCTGTAAACACCTGGTGTTTCACCATGGTGAAAAGTATGACAGATTCCGAAGTGACCTTCTTGACCTTTAAAACAAATCTCATATTAATAACGCCTGTTATTGAGCAGCAGAAGATACTGAAGCTTCCTTTGTGTGCTCAGCAATTTGACCAGAATTAAACAAAATAAGCTCAAAGGAGTTTAATAAGTTGATCAATAAAGTGTTGTCCCCCATAGTTGTGCCTTTTTCTTTAATTCAGACGATCAACATCACTTCCCTGTCCAAGGATAATAAATCTGATTTTTCCCCCCCCCCCATTTTAGGAAGAGGGCCAAAGTGAGAATGATGCAGCAAAAAGCATAAAGATGCTTGGTCAGTATTTAAAGGGAGAGAGGAGGGGGAGTAATAAGAGACAGGAAGGAAACAAACACGAGGAACAGAACACAGGAGCTACTTCCCCCCTTCCTATTTTCATGCATATGTTCAAACTGTGCATTGATTTATACACATAACTGTGTCAGTGTTTGGCTGAGATAGAATAGACAGTGATGGAAACAGGTTATTTGAATGCACTCTATTTTGCTTCAGTCCAGTTCAGTGCTGTAAACGCCAACTGGCGGAAGAAGAAAGAGGAGGCTAGAGGAGGAGGGTAGATTATAAATACGGGAAGATAGATTAGCACAACCATATTATTGTACTTTCACTCCACAAAGTAAGAAAATAAGACTTGAGGACAAATTACAAAATGTACAGCAGGGAGCAGTGAGTAAGCAAAGAAAAAGTGAGATTATTTTTTTCTTTTCTACTTTTCCTTAGTTGCTTTCAAGGACACCAGGAGTGGATTAATCAAAAAGCATAACCACGAGGACTTACAGTCTCAAAGTTGCTGCAGCAATTTTCAAATCTGTTTCTGTGGATGAAGGGACATTGCCAAGGACACTTACTAGAAACTCCCTCCTACTCCATTTTACTTCCTAATTGTTCTCTTATTTTCCACCTGTTTCGACTCTTGAATTATTTTTAGGAAGGTGCTCAGAGGACTGTTATCTGCGCTCTCAGCCTTTTAATACCTCCTTTCTCTCTCAAGATGCCTTTTCTATTTTTACTCACAAAGACTTTCAACATCTTACAGTACCTGTATATTTCCCACTTTTACCCTCTCTCTCTCTCTCTCTCTCTCTCTCTCTCTCCTTCTCTCTCTCTCTCTCTCTTTCTCTCACACACACTTTCAGATATTCCATGCTCCATCTCTGGTGCTGAATAGGCAGATTAGCGCAGGAGAAAGCGGCTGTGAATACTGCTGTGCCTCTGTCTCTGTTGACCCACTATCTAAGCTCAAGAGGGAAGCTGAGAAAGAAATGTAGCACACTGTCTTTATGTGCAGAATATGTGCTGCTTTGTACATCCATTAACCACTGATTGAGTTCCATTTTATATAAAACAATAAACAAAAGGAGCAAAGACAGCCGCCGGAGCAATGGCAGAGCAGTTAAACCAACGGGGGAAAGATGAAGTCTTCTTGGAGACAGAAAAATGGTGACTTGAGCGAGAAATAAGATCTCTTTCTCCCTTTTTTTCCTCACTCCATCCCTATCTCTTTTTCAGCACTCCTGGCTGTCAGTATTTCCCTCCTGCTTTGTCCATCATGTCAGGCCACTGTGACTTTGAATCAGTCAAACAGTCACTCAATGGTCAAGCTGTTCCTCTCCTGTGAAAGTGGCTCTCAGAAACAGGCACCATGTGGGAGTTGTCCCCTGCAATTTGGCAGACGACAGCTGTCAGACACTCCAACAAACAGAGTCAGGGTCGTCTATGTTAGCTTTACTTTTCGGGATTTTAGAAATTGGAGCATTAGGGTAAAAGTTGTGATAAATATTATTTTATATAACCACAGGATTTGATTTTGACTGTCCTGTTGGTAGAGTTTGTGTGTAGATGTGTAGCTCGGTTTGAAAAAGCTGTACGAGAGCTTAGAGACCTCCTCTACTTCTGCAGCCTGTAATCTCATCACATGCACCAGCCTGTGATCATAAAGAGAGGGCTGAGTTTGGCACTAAGAGCTTAGCTAAAATAGGTTTAATCAAACAGCATTATCACTGCTACATCCCAAACGGAAATGCATTATCAGTGTGTACATGTATAATGAATATTTCAATTCTCATCTTTTATTTAGTCTTTTGTATTGTCTTATCTAAACCCAGAGTGTTTAATAATGCTTGATTGATTTTGCCACTACTGCTGGTAAGGTACTTGTTGATTTGATTTTTCATGACTTTGTTTTACTATCCATTTCATTTAAAGCAGCAATATGGAAGGTATTTGCTGAATTAAATCATACAGTGATCTAACAATAATAGCAAAAAGCAAGGAAACATGTTATGTTAAAATGACAGGCCTCTCTGACATCAATGCAACAGTCAGTATTTTCTCTTTATAAGTTTCCGAAATGGTCTGTATTTAATTTGACCGCAGAAGGTAGCTGTTTTTGAAGCATCCTTACATGGCCCTTTTGAAGGCCCCTTAGTTTGCCAGATATAAGATCAGTTATCTTTGCAAACCAACAGGTGTTGCATTGGAAGTAAGTGAGAAACCTGGTGCGGATAGAACTTATTCTGCCAGACCTAAAAAGCTTAAGCATTTTTCCATGACCAGAAATAGTGAAACTAGGATAAATATTGGACATGAAATTGGGCTCAAGTACCACTTTCAAATGCTGTGTGTTAAATATTTCTATTTTCACTCATACACTAAAATCCAATTGAAACTATAAACTGAACTACTTTTATACAGGTGAAATGTGTGTGTGTGAAGGGTACTTGGTCAATGCCACAAATATTATGTATTGGATCAGTATGTTTCAACCATGAGGTCTTCTATAACTGATTATTACTTTTAAAAAATCTGTTTTTAAGTACATTGGCTAGGCAGGGTAGCCAAAAAGATTTAGTTGGTAACACACCTTACCAATGTCATCAGCATTTGTGTTGTGACTGAAAACAATAGGCCTGGGGGATAAAATATAAGTTGATGGATGCCAGCAGGTATTTACAAGGTTTGTAAATCATCATAGTGGGAAAGCTTTTTGTGTTTAGAGGTTACGGTGTCAAGAGCTAGCAAAGGCTTTAGGAAGTGTGGAACCAGTGAAGGACAATCACAAACTGGGTTCCAACACACAATGAAATGATACACAGATGTAAAGAGTGAAAAAAACTAGGCAAAGTGAAGAATATGACCGGAAATGTTGGCCGTTAGGCAGTTCTTTTTCTCACTTGGTGTTTTCTTCCTCTTACATATAAAAGGGTCAGTTAATGGTAACACCTCGGGGGAGCAGAGCAAAGGAGGACACGACGAAAACAAAGAGAAAATAGTGCGAGGAAAGGCACGCTAAAATAGGCTTGCTCATCGAGGATTCCTCTTGAAGTGTCTCCCATCGAGGGTGGGCGGAGCTAGCCTGCAGTGACTTCATCTTCATACATGCCAACATCAATGGAGGACTGCTGTCTGACCCTATGCTAAGAGCCTCTCTTGGGAGTGAGGGGTGGG
This sequence comes from Symphodus melops, assembly GCF_947650265.1. Classification (NCBI taxonomy): domain Eukaryota; kingdom Metazoa; phylum Chordata; class Actinopteri; order Labriformes; family Labridae; genus Symphodus; species Symphodus melops. The sequence goes on from NC_136705.1 coordinate 9,340,281, forward strand.
AGGATGGAGGGAGGAGAGGAGAGGAGAGACTGGGGATTGGTGATGGGTGGGCGATTTTCTTCTTTTACGTGACTTCTATCTGCTCCTTGGTGTTTTTGAAGATGCATAATGTGTGTTTATGTGTCTGTATGTGCAACTGCTATGATCATTCTTAACTCTGATCACTGAAAAAGGCTGGAAACAATCAAAACAACAATAGCTATTTCATTGATTTGACAAGAAAAACAACAAGGAGTCTGGACATTCCCCAGAGAGCAGTCTGACAAGAAGTGAGGAGCAGCTTATTGGCCTAATTTCCTGATAATAAGACAGCTGTTTCTGTGATGAGCCAGTGATTTACAAAAAAAACAAAAAAAAAAAACAGGTAGTGAATATAAAACACAACTACAGTAAAATAGCAGTGGGACACTATACATTTGCATGAGTGCTGGTCAAGGTTAAATTTAGTTTAATTCAACGCAAATGTATTTGTATAGCACATTTCATACAATCGTGAACCCAATGTGTTTTTACAGAAGACACAGCTAAACAAACAAACTCAATACAAACCCATTAAAAATAATAAACAAAACAATTCAAAACAAAATAGACAAAGATAAAGCAGCAGCCAAAGGCACAAGAGAAAAGCAATGTACTAAGACCGGTTTAAAAAAAGTATCTATAGAACTGAGGAGCTAATGGTCAGTAATGGAGGAAATAAAGCATAAGTTGAGCTCCTGGTGACTGGAAGTGAGAATTTTGGCAGAATCAGTCAAGCTCATCCCCCAACTAGTCGGATTTACAGTCTGCTCTGGTCATTTCCTGTCAGTTTATTGTATCGTTGAAGGCTTTGCTTCGTGCCTGGAGGAATAGAGGCTCCTCACACCTGATCCAGTTACATTCACTCCACTATATAAAAAGCCAAAACTATTACAAGCCAAACCGACAGCAGTCTCTCAAAAAGCTGCAAGAGGGGTGGAAAATAGAAAGAGATTAATGTCAGGGGGACTAAATGTATGTGAATGAGTATGGAGAAGTTGAATGAGGTGGAATATGGAGGAGATTGGCTTCATGCTGACAGTGCAGAAAGCTCCAGGTCCTTGTTAAGGTCTGTGAGGAAGTGCTTCTGTCTTTTTTGTGATTTGTACAGCCGTGTGGTTGTTGGCTCAGGCAGGTGGAGGATATCACATGTCATCCGTCTATAGGGGCAGCATGAGAGCTCAGACTTTGGAAAGTCAGGATGTCTCATTTAGGAGAACAATTGATCCAACAGTCAGTGCCGGAGGGAAAACCTGCTAGGTCTTCCCACATCAGATCTGCCGTAAAATGTGCCATACATAGAGTTTTTATTCAATTATTCTGTGTTTTGCGGTGAAAATCTTGCTGATGCTAAATGTTGGAACATCTGTGACAGGAAATAAAATGTATTGATATCAAACGTGGGGAAATCTGATGGTCTGCAAAATCCCTGTGATTTTTATTCTCTCCTCTGATGGAGTTTTATTTCATTAATAGCAAAACTAAAAATCCTTTATAAGGCCAAAAAAGATATTCTCTTTTCAGATTATGGGGGTTTTTTTAGCGAACAGAAACTACTTTCATATATGTATGGCCCCCTGAGAATTTCCTGGGAATATCAGGACAGTCTGCCCCTGAGATTTTACAGGGATGCCCTTTCACACGTCTCTAACAGTAGAAGATTTTCCCTGTCATATGAGGGCAAGACCTGACTTTAAAAGGACACTTAATGTAACCAAGATAGCAAATGAAGCAGCAGAGCACGCAGTTATTATGGTTATTAAGTTTTAGCTATTCTATCAATGTGACATGAGAATGCACGAATCAGAAAAGACCAGAAAAGACCATACTGGAAAATGATTGATCATCCTCCCCAACTCGATGCGGCTCAATATAACAACATTCTGCTCCAGAACAGAATAAGAAGATACAATGGATGTATACACAAATCAAATTTAAACAACTGTTTTAGTCAGGGAACAATATAGTGTCATCATCAATAATATTCAACTGAACATTGTGTGACTGTCGAGAAAAAAACCCAAAGTGGTTACTTCCTTAATTTCCTGAAATATTAATTCAGCCTTGCACACATCACCTGAAGGACATCTTGCAGATTATCTTTGGAGCACAGTCATTTTGAGAATTGAAATGGGTTTGGTGCTTCACAACAGTCTTCTGAACTCTGCAGTTAGTCTGTTACTCTACCAAGTGACCACAAACTGTTTTAAAGATGACAGCACACAGAAACATCGAGACACATTCGATGATGCCTCAGCTGCCATCACGTTTTAATGTGTTTTGGTTTAATCTGCCAGAACCGCTGAATTATTTTCATGACACCTGATGATACGCCGCCAAAGGGCACACGCCTGCTACATCTGGAGTGATCACTATGCTTCTGAGAGCAGTTCCAACTTGTTAAAAGGATCACAAATGTTGTGGACTGGTGTTTTTGTGAGCCCACAAAGAGGAACATGTGTGATTTCATGGATCAGAGACAGCTGACAGTTTACAACATCTGCGGCAACCAAAATGAAAACAGAGGGCTCACCAGTGAGAGAGCTGATATTTGTAACGCTTCATCATAAAAAGTCACATTAGCTGTGTCTAAGAAGCGTCTGACAGTTGGACATAAACACTGTCTGTAGCTACTGCAGCTGGTCATTATGCACGACCTGCGTTTTAAAATTTACCAGCATGAAATATGATTGAGGCAGCCTTTTTTTCTCCATAAAAAGAAGAATATTGCACTGGGGTGTGCGATAAATGACAAGTATGCAAATAAACTGTTAATAAGCAAACAAAAAACATAAATCACTTTGCAGAAATTTCACAAAAGTATGGCAACAAATGTGATCAAAACAAGGCTGTTTTATTCTACAGGAGCTACACAGAAGTGCAGCATGGTTTTCTAAACAGACTAGCAAGATTTAAAATGTATACATTTGGCCATTCCAACCCTGGGTTGCAACTGATTTTTTTTTTTTTTTTTTTTTTTACAGCTCTTGAAGTAGGCACTCGGCCACACTTCAGACCCAGTTTAAGCTTAATGACTTGAGGGTTGTGTCTTAGGCCAGACTGGCATTTCTAATCATACTTACCATGTATATGCTTAGGAGGCACAGTCGTTTTGTAATTCACAAGTTTTGGGTAAAAATTGCTTGTTTGTACTTGTCTGTGCTTGTTTATAGGAAGAATGTTTTGGTTTCATGCTGGTGTGCAAGTGCGACAGCTACTGGATAAAAAAAAAAAGCACCTTCCTAATAGTATCAAACTAAAGTCAAGTGTAAATGGATGATATCCATGTTTCAATCATGTTAGCAATAAAGGTGATTCTTTTTTGTTATGGTGGGAAAACACTTGGGATTATGTTTTACAGGTCTCTTCATAACAAAGAAAAGGTAAAAGATTTAAGGTAGCATTTGAAAATAAATGATCTATGATTTGTACTAAAGTAAGTCATGACTGAGAATGTAAAAAATACCACTGATTATAAAGAGCTTAAAAATGAAATTTTTTACGTGTTGTTTACTCGACTCTGTCAGTATTAGTGTGAGTCCTACCAGACTGTCCGGGCGGAGGTATTCCAGATGGGACTCTTGGCAGATAGAGCAGCACCGTCAAAACACCTGCTCTGCTCCCCCAACAAGGCTCCATAGCTATGGGCTTGGGCACTCCCTGCACAAACACACAGTATGAAAAAAAGGACCACACTTAGCACACATTGATAAAGAAATAAGCAACAGGCTCAAAAAAACAAAGACAACAAAAGAGCATGTGTTATCCAGAATGGCTTAAATGGTTCACTTGATCAGCATGAAAATGAAAAAGAAGACACTGCCAGCAGCGTATGGGCCACAAGATAATGACATAGATTTCCTTACCCTCTCAAAATATGAAAATAAGTAATGCATACATTAGCAACAGTGTGTTTTAAATCCTGATCCCTGAATCCCCCTCCCTATGATCAAACTCTGCTGCTGCTGATGTAAACAGGTAGGAGATGATGAGACTGTACGCCAAATATAAAAAGAAAAAATGAGCTAACCCTTAATAAAATGAAAGAAAAAGAACATATACCAGCTTGTTCAGTACCTTTGGGACTGCATACTAGCTTAATGTCTGTACAATAATATCTAATGGCTCGGATTATGTTTCCTTACATCTTTTTCATAGAGGAAGAGAGTCATTGAGTTATCGATTAAGTTTGACCCTCGTGCCACTCCGTACCACAAAGGTCACAGAGACAGACCCTATTTATTACTGTGGTCTGTGGGGAAATATATGTGCACACATGTACAAACGTGTACACACACAAAAACACACGTAAACGCACATAAACGCACACACTCTCATATAGATGCACAGAGCACAGCATTGTCAACCTGCATTAATATAAGGTAGGCCATGGATAGTACCTTCTGTGGCAATAATTGAATATAAAGGATAACAATAACAAAACAGCTGTATCAACATATGGCAAGTTTAGCCAATATTTATTTAGAACTAGAAAAACCCTCTCTGTGAGCTGAGTGTCACAAGTTAAAACTGTAAATATTATTGTATATAGTATTGCATGATAAGCAGCCTCAGGCATATACAGAGAGTAATTAGAGGACACATCAACATGCTGCTATCAAAGTGGTTATCAACTTAACACAACACATTTCTTGGATCACCTTGGCACTAACAGGACACACACACACAAACACAAAGAGACACGCACGTAAACATCCCCTCTGGTGCTAATAAGTTTAAGTGCTAGAGCGTACAGAATAATTAGAGGCAAGAGGCTCCCCTGTTTGTTTAGTGTTTTCACAGTGTCAGGAAATGATGAATCCCCTACTAACTAAATACACACACACACACACACACACACACACACACACACACACACACACACACACACACACACACACAGCTCTAGTAGTAGTACTGTCTATTAGCGAGCCCTTCTTTCTCCTGACTGAGATAACACAGACTAAACAATGAGTCATTGTTCTGTTTTTTTGGAGACAGGAAGAGAACAAAACGTGAAAGATGGAGATGACACAAAAAGAATAACAGGTATTTGTTCGTTTTGAAATGATGAGCATGTGTTGTTGTCAATGTTAAACACAGTTTCTCTGACATACACGAATAACTCACTTATTTATTCACTTTGCGGTGGCAACTGACGGAATTGTTCCCAGGCAACTGCATTCCACTTAAGTTGTGTGTGTATAAGGGGTTACTAACTACTAATTCCTTTGATCCAAGGTTCACAAAAACCACAAGACAATGACAAGACAACCACAAAACACTAACAAAGATGTTTACATTGCATCATGTTTACGATACACTATTTCCTCCAGGAAATTAGAGGTTAGTGGAGCAAATGGTCATTTAAATTCACACTTAGTAAACAATCAAGATGGCTGCTGAGTATCAAGGACAGGTGGTGTAAGGAGCACACACTTATGTTTTGATAAAATGAGTTGTATGGTAAAGCAGAACAGGCACAACATGATGTTTGTTGAGTATTTGTCAATAAGGTAGGAGGAAGATAATATATATGACACATTAATCCCCAAATGCATCATTTCAGTCACATTTTTCATAAATTATATACCCCAAAAGTGGAAAAATTACATAAACAGATGTTTATATCTCTTTTTTTTTCTTCAGTTACTGCACTCACATAGATTTAAAAGAATGAATAACACCACAGAAAAACAAACAAAGCAACAAATAGCAGGACAACCATCCTGATGATGTTTAGCTAGGCTAAGGTGATGTTATTTTTTTTGTTACAGGCATATAGCCAATTAGATTTAAGTGGTTTTTTTTGTGTTTTATTCTAGTTTAACATGCATCTATAAACATAGCTTTGACTTTATTTATATTTATATATATATTATTCTTTTACAGCTGATGGCCTTGGCATTAGGTTGCGCCTCATGCACGGACACTGTGATCCCTCATGCTGGCAGTTGCAGGTTAAATTTTGACAACTTACTATTTCCCACACGTCATTCAATGCTCTCTCTCTCTCTCTCTCTCTCTCTTGTTTCGGAATCGATCCACTGTGCCGTTATGAAAAAAGGCAAAAAATCCAAACAGAAATCTTCACACCGCTAGTCCTTTTTTCTTTTTATCTCAAGCTCCTTGTCATTTTGACTCTAGTTTGTAGAGGTGTGTATGTGTGGATGGAAGTCTTTTGCAAATGTGCTTTTGAGCATCGAACCTTGTTTTTGTTTTTTTTGTTTTTCAAAACGGCACACTCTAACCAAGCTCGACATCACAAAAGAGCGCTGGCCTACATTCAATTTCATGATTTGATTATAACATGTTTCATATTTGTATTTATAAAATAAAATTTAAAAAAAAATGTTGATCACAAGAAAAAGGAAAAGGGCAAAAAAATGTATATACTTTTTTAAGTGTTACATAAAGGGTAAACTTGATGACTTTGAGTGTGACCCTCATAGCATCACATCGTTTTACACCTATCACAACTTTGTTCAAAGTCCTCTGCCTGAATCCTTGTCATTACAAGAGTATGTTAAATCATTTCCTTTTTAATACATTTTTATAGACTCATTTCCTCTTGTTAAACTTTAACTGTTTGCATCACCTTGTGACCTTCATTTTCTATTTTATGAGTTACTCCTGTGCCTCCAAGAATGCCTCTAAAGAGTCGTACCAACAGTCAAACTTTAGGTTCACTTTAATAGAGAACTGTTAAGTTTTCAACACCTGGCATCAGTTGCAGCTATAGGAGCCTAGGTGGGTGAAATGTTGTTTCTGTTTCTCCATTTGCATGATAATTCCCCCAACTCTGACTGTTAGAAAAAAAAGGTTAATAACATGCTGGTAAAGCAAAATGACTAACCTTCCTGTGTGTGTGAATTGTTGTGTGCTGTGTTTGTGCCAGTGTATAGACTTGTGTGAGTAAGTGTGTGTGAATGATGAAGCAGAGTCAGGGTGATGTGACGACTGTAAGAGCTTTCTCTGGCTGTGTTCCCGAACTAATCAAAGTAAGTGAGGGGGAGAGTGCGAGAGATGTGATACAGATGAGAAGGAAAGAGAGAGAGAGATAAGAGACAGAGAGAGAGAGAGAGAGAGAGAGAGAGAGAGAGAGAAAGAGAGAGAGAAAGACAAGAGGGAGAGAGAGAGAGAGAGAGAGAGAGAGAGAGAAAGAGAGAGAGAAAGACAAGAGGGAGAGAGAGAGAGAGAGAGAGAGAGAGAGAGAAAGACAAGAGAGAGAAAGTGACAATAAAGAGATAGGGAGAAATTAGCAGGGTCAAAAAAACAGGGATGGGTGGAGAGGATAGGAAGGTTAAAAAGGAGAGTCAGGTGGGTGGAGTCCAGGTGGGCATTTAAGTCAACACTAAAATCCTGCTGAGCTGTCTGTTGGGTATAAAAGCTGTCTCAGCTGACAGCTGCTAAGTAGTGCTGAAGAGAACGGAGGTTCTGACCTGACAGAGAAAAAAAAAAAAGAGAGAGAGAGAGAGAGAGAGAGAGAGAGAGACAGAAAGAGAGAGAGAGAGTAATGTCTCTCGTTCTCTCTCTCTATTTATATTTTAAATATCAAGTGCCACTTAAGCCCAGACAACAGCTTTTGCTGACTGTGTGCAATGAAGAAATTGACTAGTTGGCAATACTGGGCAATTTCAGTCCAATACGAATTATTGGATACAATCCAAAGAAGATTGTTTTTAAAGATGCAGTCAGGTCAAATTTAGGCAACAACTTAACTCTTCGATGTCTGTGATTTTAGTTATGTAATTTTTTTAAATTATTTTTTCTTTCTGTTATTACTTTGGCAAAACTGGTAATGTATCCCATTTTCCCCATTGGACAGAACTATAAAGGCTCAAACTGCTGTATTTTTCAGCAATTTGGCTCATGATCTACCCATGTAAAACATAAAACTGACTGACATTTTTGATTTCTATTTTCATTCATCTGTTGCACAGAAGCCCACTTGTTTTATATGGAGCTTAATTGTTCACAATGTTTCAACCATAAGACTTCTTCAGGTGACATTTTATGATTTTGCCATGCACCTACTGGTGTGCACATCAATACTTCTCTTTTCTGGGTTCAGTTTCTGACCAAAAGTCTCTCCCACATGCAGGGAAGAGACGATCAGAACAGTGGCTGACTTGCTCCTATCTCTTGATCCACAGTGAACTGTAACCAATAACAGATTCTTTAAAACGACATACATTGTAATTCTTGAATTGTGTCTCTTAAGTCACATGTCCTGCTACTAAACCAATCACAGCAGTGTCACCAAGCCGACTACAGTAAAAGTCGACCTCGTCATGGAAGAAATGTGCTGCTCTTTCTGTGTATGTTAAATATGAATTTATTCTTGGGTTGCATGGTGCTTTGGCCTCATGGTCATGTTCATGTCAGCCTGCATCTCTCCTGAACACCATAAAGGGACAAGCTTTTTTCACATCAGAGTTACAAGTAACTGGTGCTGTTTGGAAAGGAGTAACCCTCTGTTTTATCCTACATAAATAACCACAAGTCAGTATGAACTCAGACAAGGTCCCTTTTAATTATTTTTTATTTTCATATCTTTCATTATTTTCCTTTCTCTTTCATTCATTTGAAATAAATAAAAAAAAAACATTCTGTCTATGGTGAAGCAAGGTCGTTTAAAAAAAATGTCCACCCCTCCTTTCTTCTTTCCCCCCTTCCCTATAGCTTCCTTCCTCCTCATCTCCTTTTGTCAAAAAAAACCCCAAACAAACAGTTGTTGCAGCAGTTGTTCCACTTCCGTCCCCCAGATAAACAAAGTGGTTGGTGCAGAGGTATTTATGGTCAGGGTTACTGCTGAGTCAAAAAGCTAGCTCTCTATTTCAATCAGCTTTCACTCATTCCTGGGTCTTGGCTCTGGTTTAATCACAGTTGTGATTAAGCACTTACTTCTTATCCAATCATTCAAATAAGCAAATAATTGTTCAGTGAACAACAAGCACGGCGTAAAACTACAACTTACTCTGCTATAAAAAAAAGGAGAGTGCAGCATTGCATCTTCCTCTCTCCCACTTTCTGAGCCCAGCGCAGTTTTGGCAGGTGGCTGTTTAATGAACACAACTTGAATCTGATTCTGCTTGAAGGTTTCTGCCTCTTAAAGGGGTCAGGTTTGGGGTTCATATAGCTAATTTATGTGTATACTAAGTGCTAATAAGTACGTTCACAATCGCTAATGTTTGAAAAATGTGCTGCCGCTCCATGCAGCGTCTCTCATCTGCCTGTGTTTGCACCGCTCTGAACGAGCAGGGTCCCCATGTGTGCCAAGTCTGAGCTGATTGATTGGTCGGCCGTTCCGCTCTTTTTTTAACTGGTCAGTCCCTCAGCACGGATGTCACATGAGCGTGCAGCATGACCTTGGTCTTGTTACAATGAGCCAATGGACTTGGAACAGTGATATCACACTGGCAACTTTCATTTGGGGGCGTTACATGCGGCTACAGCTACTGCTAACAGGAGGACATAGGAGAAGACACGTTTATGCAGACTTTGAATTTTTGCACATAGATGTGCTTAAACATGCACAAGACACCTGAAAACACCCTAAAGAGCATGAAAAACAAGAAAAAGCACAATATGGGACTTTTGAAGAAATGTCTTCTTAATGTTGCTTAGTGCTAATGATGGTTTAATATTGGGTCTTCTGAGAAATTATAACAAAGACTAAGGTACTGTACATGCTCTTTTTGTAAAGTGACCTTGAGATAACATTAGTAGTGAATTTGCACTTAATAAATAAGGACTAATAGTCTGAGTTATTGCAGACACCATTCGAAACCTATTGTTTGAATTTGATAATAATCCAAAGATTGTTTTGTTTTTTCCAGAAAGGAGGAATGTCTCTTACTGGCTGTTCAGAGTTTTCATTTTTCTAAAACTTTCGACACAGGTTCTGTAAAGCCCCTTGAGCGTGCTACTGTAGTATCCATGTTTTCACCCATTAGTGCGGTTTCTCCTTATTTATACTTTTTTTTTCACTACAAAGCCAAGGGCTGAAAAGGCGGTGCCATTTTTAAGTTTTTATGTGACATTATGCTTGGTAAGTAGGCTACCTATAATACAAGTGGTGCGCAACAGCGGTGTGAAAATTGTCTTCTGATATCACAACAGACTACCGGTGGTTACTTGCATGGAGAGTTAATTCCTCTCACATGTGCAGAACGTATGTGGTGGTTAGCCATCGGTTGTAGTCTTTGGCTAAGACGTGAGGCGACGCCACAGGTGGCCTTTGTCGCCACAAGTTCTTTGCCGTTTGCTCCAGACAATATCTTAAAACACTGGAGACTATCAACTTATAACCAGTCAGTTTTGTCAGATTTATTCAAATACATCAAATTCCATTTATATTAAAATTAGTTTACAGTACAGAAAGTAAGAGTTGGAAGTGTTTAACATGTAAGTTTATACGGGGACCCAGAAAAAACAACTCCAAAGTAAAAATATTTGAAACAAAATGTTGTTCAAGAACTGAGCCTGTGGCTTGAAACATCACAATAAACACAGTAATAATTAAAATACAACACCATCTCTTCGGATGTTGTCAGGAGATCAGAGAAGATATGTACTTACAGTTATAAATACAATGACAGTGAGATAACCCTTCATCCTTAACTTCTCTGCTCCACATCTCCTCCTCAGCTCCATTTTCCCTCTTGTTGTCCCTCACAATCCAGGCTTTTTGTTTTGTTTTACATAACTTCCATCACTCTCACTTTTTTTCTCCTCCTCCTAATGGCCTTTTCTCGCTCTCCATCACTCTGTCTACCTTCCAACTGTCTCTCATTTTCTCCTTGCACCTAAACACTTTCATTCTCCCACAATTTAATTATAAAACACATTATCAAGAACATTCCCTGACATCTTGAGGATTTTTTTTTCGAAAACTAAATCAAAGCTTACCGTGAGGAAGAAACACATGCATGATTTACATTGCATACTGCGAGATTCAGCCTTAAGTCACAGACAACTTTGGCCAAAATGCTGAAGAGAAAAAAATGCATGCAGTAGAAGTTGGATATCATTTCTTGTTGGTCCTATCTTTGCTCATATCTAACAGGAGCCTCCAGCACATTCTCAGCACACAGAAGAGTCTTTGTTATGCTCATTATACAGATTTCACACTTTAATATTTCTCTGCACAGAGCAAAGAAATGATGTAAAGATGGAATGATATGCAGGCTGAGGATAGATAATATTTTATCGAATCTAAATCAAGGATAAACTCTGAATCCTGAATCTGCTATTGAGCCCACTGCCGTTTAGCTTTCTACCATTTAATGTGAATAAACTTAAGGTTAAGCTGAGATGTAATAACCTTTTTATTGGCTGAAACGGTAGAAAATCTGAGGTATTGAATGTAGAGGCTGTCTATCAGTTGGGTTTTCTCATCCTCCATCTGGAGTGCTTGAATCTAAACCTAAATATACAAAAAAACACATTCCTTTATTCAAGTCGCAAATCATCACTACTGCTTTTCCGACTCTTTCTCACCCTCACTGATGGTATTATAAGTAGCTTTAAACTGACACAAGAAGCTCCATGCTGGATTGAGGAGTTTTTGAACACTCTGTAACCCAGACTGGCCTTCCTGTCCAACACATCTCAGACCGTCACGCACGAGGCAACGCACTCTTACACAAACACAGGCCCACTCTCTGACCCCTGAGGTGTGGAGAGTGCCCCCCTGTCGTGCCCTCCTTAGCCGATTAGACCGTCCATGCATGTCCTCCCCTGCAGGGCAGAAAATTGTCGTGTCCAATCCTCTCTCCATCCAAAACCTCTTTTTTCCATTTCCTCCTCTCTCTGTCTGTCTGTATCTGTCGCTGAGCTCCCTGGGGAGTCTGCTGGATTGACAGGAAATGGTGCTGATCAGGGAGCCAGACAGAGTGTGTGTTTGTCTGTGTGTGTGTGTGTGTGTGTGTGTGTGTATGTGTGTGAACATTTCATTTTTTGTCTTAATGCTACATTTAGCTTTCACATGTTTGCAAGCATATTTAGAAATGGAAGCTGTCACTCCAACCTTTAGTCAACATGATTGATAGAAAGAATGATTTTAGCTGGGATCTTAGTTATCTGGCTGGTTCCAACAACAGTTACGATATCTTGAAGAAAGATACACATTTTTGTCTTTAATCCAAAGAGCATCCAATACTTTCTCATCCTGAGGCCATCAATTACTAAAGCTTTGTCAAGGTTCCTCCTTTAGGATGTTGACCAAGCTGTTAACCCAAAAGCATCCTTGTTCCCACTCTCAGAACCACAATCATTTTTTATTGCCACGTACATTTGCACACACAAGGAATTTATCTTGGTGTACTGGTGCAAAAACAGTTAATATGGGAAACAAAGCCAAAGCACCAACACACCGGGGCGACCGTGTGCCATCTCGATGTGACCCATAATTTTGATGTTGGTGATGTGATTTTTCCAAGCATCTTATTTTGCCTAAATGATTCCAGATTGAGTCTTGACGGGTTGGTTTCACACTATAGGGACCTTGGGCCCAGAGCCGAGTACGTTGACCCCAAATTCCAGTTCATTTGATCAGTTTGAACACAAATCTACCATACTTGTACTGTAATAGGGTACCGTGCCCAAGTCTGCTTGCAGAGGTGGTCCGGGGCACAATTCATGTGTACTTGAGTATAGTCCGAAGAAGACGTGAAAGCAACTGTGCAGCCACAAGGAAGTGGAGCGCTATATGACCTAATTCTAAGCGGCTCCTGTCGCTTTCAAAACCATTGTATCTGCGTAGCACAGGCCAATTTCATGCTCTAAGCTGGACGGTAGCTGTGCAAGTCAGAAGAGGGTCATTGGCGGCGTCTCAGAAATAATAAAAAAAACAGCCACAGTTAGAAGAATGAACTCAGCCAAGGTAGCTTCTTCTTTTTTCTGCTTTTTTGCAGACTAAGGGCCAGATTTACTAAAGGTTTGTGTGTATTAAAACGTGTGCAAACTTGATACCACCAGCAAAAAATGTGCTATCTGATCTACTAACAGCGTGCAGTGAGGATTGCGTCTTTCATATGAGCAAAACAACACGTACTGTTCATTTAGTACGTTTGCCTTAATGAATATGCAAAACGAGGCGTTTCTGCCCAAGGGCGCAAAATACTGGGAGGAGAACATGCGAAGTTAAGTTAGTACACGCAATGTGATTTGGGGGAGCAATCATGATCTGGCACGTTTCAAAACTATTGTACCTAATGTGAAAATGCTGTTAAAGAAGAACCAACGCCACATGATAAGAGCCTAACAGGTAGCAGCTCTGTTTGTTTATTCTTTGGTCCATTTTAGTTTAACTCAGTCTTCAAAAAAATAATCAGATAAATCAATAATAATAGTTTTAACTGATTGTTTTTTTAAGTAAACTTGAAAAAAATGTGGACTGTGAGTTTCAGGGCATATATACTCAACAAAAATATAAACGCAACACTTTTGTTTTTGCTCCCATTTGTCATGAGATGGACTCAAAGATCTAAAATTCATTCCAGATACACAATATTACCATTTCTCTCAAACATTGTTCATAAATCTGTCTAAATGTGTGATAGTGAGCACTTTTGCTTTGCTGAGACAATCCATCCCACCTCACAGGTGTGCCACATCAAGATGCTCATCAGACACCATGATTAGTGCATAGGTGTACCTTAGACTGTCCACAATAAAAGGCCACCCTGAAATGTGCAGTTTTTGCTTTATTGAGGGTCTGGGGACTCAGAACCAGTCAGTATCTGGTGTGACCACCATTTGCCTCATGCAGTGCAACACATCTTCTTCGCATAGAGTTTATCAGATTGTCAATTGTGGCCTGTGGAATGTTGGTCCACTCCTCTTCAATGGCTGTGCGAAGTTGCTGGATATTAGTGGGAACTGGTACGCGCTGTCGTATACGCCGGTCAAGCACATCCCAAACATGCTCAATGGGTGACATGTCCGGTGAGTATGCTGGCCATGCAAGAACTGGGACATTTTCAGCTTCCAAGAATTGTGTACAGATCCTTGCAACATGGGGCCGTGCATTATCTTGCTGAAACATGAGGTGATGTTCATGGATGTATGGCACAACAATGGGCCTCAGGATCTCATCACGGTATCTCTGTGCATTCAAAATGCCATCAATAAAATGCACCTGTGTTCTTCGTCCATAACAGATGCCTGCCCATACCATAACCCCACCACCACCATGGGCCACTCGATCCACAACATTGACATCAGCAAAGCGCTCACCCACACGACGCCACACACGCTGTCTGCCATCTGCCCTGAACAATGTAAACCGAGATTCATCCGTGAAGAGAACACCTCTCCAACGTGCCAGACGCCATCGAATGTGAGCATTTGCCCACTCAAGTCTGTTACGGCGACGATCTGGAGTCAGGTTAAGACCCCGATGAGGACGACGAGCATGCAGTTGAGCTTCCCTGAGACGGTTTCTGACAGTTTGTGCAGAAATTCTTTGGTTATGCAAACCAATTGTTTCAGCAGCTGTCTGAGTAGCTGGTCTCAGACGATCTTGGAGGTGAACCTGCTGGATGTGGAGGTCCTGGGCTGGTGTGGTTACACGTGGTCTGCGGTTGTGAGGCCGGTTGGATGTACTGCCATATTCTCTGAAACGCCTTTGGAGACGGCTTATGGTGGAGAAATGAACATTCAATGCCCGAGCAACAGATCTGGTTGACATTCCTGCTGTCAGCATGCCAATTGCACGCTCCCTCAATGCTTGCGCCATCTGTGGCATTTTGCTGTGAGACAAAACTGCACATTTCAGAGTGGCCTTTTATTGTGGGCAGTATAAGGTACACCTGTGCACTAATCATGGTGTCTGATGAGCATCTTGATGTGGCACACCTGTGAGGTGGGATGGATTATCTCAGCAAAGCAAAAGTGCTCACTATCACACATTTAGACAGATTTGTGAACAATGTTTGAGAGAAATGGTAATATTGTGTATCTGGAATGAATTTTAGATCTTTGAGTCCATCTCATGACAAATGGGAGCAAAAACAAAAGTGTTGCGTTTATATTTTTGTTGAGTGTAGATGCAGAGAGTGCAGGAAGCCAAGAGATCATTTTTAAAGATGCAGCGTTTAAAAAATAGATGAGCAGAAAAAGGTTTAAGGTAGAAGAAGGAGAGGCACCTCTCGCTGTGAGAAAGCTATTCATCATATTCCTTCTTCTCCCTCCCCACATACTGACATCTGATCCAGGGACTCAAACCTAATCTCATCATACTTGATAAATGAACAGTTTTGCTTAAAGCTGCTTAAAGAAATATCAAGATGTTTGCAAACCCAGAGCAATGACAGTGCAATCAATTTGCCTTTTAGATAAACTTTCATTTGTCTCAGAAAGAATTGTGCCTCCAAAAGTTGGTTCTTCATCCACTTTTGTGGTTTGTGGTGCAAAATGTATTTGATGTCCAACAATATTAACACTAAAAGCTGCAAATCTGTCAGAACATCACCAGGCAAACATTACTTTCAGCTCGCCACCTCCGACCTTTCAAGCGAGTGAACTACAGAACGGGCACGTGTAGAAGCGCTGTGTGTCTCCTTGTGGCATTTAAGAGCGGGCTATTTTCTTTTAATGAATAAAACAAGTGGAAAAGTTCAGTTTGCCATGCATATTTGGATTCAGCTCCTAGCCAGAAGAGTGGGAGTGAGCGAGGGAATGAGGGAGGGAAGGGGAGCAGGCGGACATGTTTGAGGTATTTCCAAGAAAGAAAGAAAGAAAAAAAAAACCCTTCGGGCTTAAGAGTGAAAGGAGATTTTCCGGCACAAAGTGGTATCTATGCCCCTATAATCAGAAAGATCCAAGAAGAGATACGATGAGCCTTGTCCCCCTCTCCTCTTTTACTCAACCCTTATTCCCCTTTAAAGCTTCTTGTCATGTCTCATAAACAGTATGTTTTCAACAACAAAAAAAACGGTAAACAAATAAACAAATAACAGAACACAAATAAATAAACATGCAGGTGTCTTCTGTGGCAGCCTCCCACAGGCTGTCCTCCAGCATTGTCCTGACAAGTCAGCACTTTCACACTCAAACATATGGATGGTATAAATATAAGAGAGAGGGAGAAGACGAAGAAGAGGAAGAGACACAGAGAGCAGTGACAAACACTCAAGAAAAGAAAAGGAAACAGGGAGATGTAGAGAAATAAAAAAAAAATAGGGGATAAGAGTGGAGGAGAGGAGTGGAGAAAAGAGAGGAAAACAGGAGAGAGGGAGCAAGGATGATAGAAAAGAAGAGAGAGTTGAATGAGCAGATATTAGTAATGTATGACAAGAAAAGGAGGAAAAGGTTTGTAGGGTGTAGATAGGAACAGAAAAAAAGGAAAATAATATATAAATAAAGGTGAGAGCAGAGGAATCGAAGACAACATGAGGGGAGGAGAAGGAAACAAAGAGAGGAAGGCAGGGAAAAAAATAGGACAAGAAGGAAGTGGTCTAAACAACACGGAACAGAGAAGTAAGTAAGTAGAAAAAGAAAAGAAGGGAATAGGAAAAACAAGGTGATGAAGAAAATTGACCAGGATGGAATGTGCAAAAAAAAGGAAGACAAAAAAGAGATGAAATGTGAAATCAGAAAATAGCAGGAAAATGAATGAAGGTATGTAGAAAAGATACCATGATAGGGTACTATGATAAAGAAGAAGAAGGTACGGAAAGAAGGAAGTACAGTAAAACAAGAGAAACGGAAAAGTAGCGAAATGCAAAACAAGAACAAGCAGACTTTTGACGAGGACAGGAGTAAAGTGGAGAGAAGGATAAAAAAAATTAAAAAATACAGGGATGAGAGGAATCGAAGAGAGCGGAGAAGAGGAAATTCGAGGAGAGAAAAAGAGGTTTAGTGAAGTGGAGAAAAAGCTTAAAAGTGCAGGAGAACACATTTGTAGGGATGAGAAGATGAAAAATGTGAGGAGCAAAGCTTCGGAGATGAGAGGAGGAGGAGGGGGAGAACAGAGAGAGGGAGGGGTAGAAGAAGAGTGTGGAGGGCAGGGGAAGGAGAGATGACGAGGCACGAGGCGAAGGACAGGAAAAGATGACAGGACTGAAATTAGAAGAAACGAGGAATGATATTCTTTTAAGCGCGCGCACACACACACACACACACAAACACACACACACACACACACACACACACACACACACACACAAGCACTGGTTTTTAAGAAGCGCCTTTGGGAGTCGCTGGCTTAGAGTCACTCTTGGTGTTGGTTTGAACAGAATCGGCTGCCTGTCAAGCGGATCACTTAGAGGTGTCTGAAGACTCCCAGAGTGGGACTGAGATCGAGTGTCATGTTGAATCAGCCTCTTGCTCTTGGAGCCTGGATGCTCCATTACCGCAAATTATTTACAATTTTCATCTATTAGGGTGTTAATCCATCTATAGATTCTGCTGCCTCGCACACACACTCACACCGTCTGTCTTCCCCCTTTAACAGCCTCCTTTATTTTTTTGTACTCTTTCTTGCTTCCTCTTACTTCCTGTCGATTGTTTTTCCTTTATATAAGTTGTTATGCTTCTGATTTGTCATGCTATTTTCCCAACGACCCTTTGGTGCATCTCACGGGACATTTAAATGAGCGACAGCAGCCCACCTGCGTGAATATTGAAAAAGCAACAAGTCCTCCAACCGATACGACCGTAGAGGTCGTCTGTCACGTAATACGACCCATAGGAGCGTTTCCTAAATTAGCGCTCCTACTGGCGAACGGAGAAATGCCAGTAAATCGTCACCCTGCACCGTCACACTGTTTGATGCGCTCACCAAGGTAAGTGGTAATTAATTATTCTTTTGGGAAAAAAGTTAGCTGGCTGTGTTAGGGTTAGGGTTAGGGGTCAAACGTCCTTCGACGACGAACACAAATTCACCGGATCGAGGTTATTTATACGTCCGCAGGAGGTCGCTTGACTCTAAAATGTAAATATGGGTCGTAATTTGACGCTTGCACAAACGACCAGTGGAGTCGTATAGGTTGGAGGACAGGCTCTGAAAAAGAAGACAGGTTCTTTCCAAAATATGCTGACACTATCAAAACAATCATATCATGGCGTATGCTCGGTTTCCCAACTAATTAACAAGGCTGCTGGTCTTACGTCGTATCCTGAAATACTTCCATGTGCTCATGTGTTTAAATGCCCCCACACACGGAAATATAGTAAAGAGAAAGCACACTTAAGTTGAGGCTTTACTCCTGGAACTATTTAAGCCAAAAACTCCTCCCACTGTCTCACTCCTGCATGCTTCGCCCTTAATTCCCACCACATTCTTTTTTGCCTCTATCCAGCCATCCCTAAGCTACTTTATAATTCCCCATTACTTATTTATTTGTTGGCATTTTTTCTTACAGTCCTCAGTTTGAGACACTGGGTCACATCCTCATCTTCAGACACCTGCATATTAAGCACCTTGTGCGATAGTGTGTGTGTCTAAGTGTGCAAGTCTGCAGTTGCGTCAAATTTCCATTTTAATCATCTCGTCTGTGAGCGAACAATCCTATTACGGCGAGTAAGGACAGAAGGGCCACTCCACAACCTTTTTCTTCTCTCTGTCTCTCCTCCTCTTTCTTCTTCTCCCTTCAGCCGCCCTCTCTCTCCCCCTCTCTCCCTCTCTGAGACGACAAATTAATCATCTCCCTAATGCCTCATGAAAGCTAAACTTTTCTTTTTTTTGCTTCCTCTTTATTTAGGAGGTGGAGTATATCTTTCCGTCACCCCCTCCTCCTCCCCCGGCTGCTCCAGACACACACACTTTCTCTTTCCCTTCACTATTAGTGTTAGGAAGATTAATGTATTTTTTACCTGCCAAGGATGTGTAGTTGCATTCACTTGGGAGAATATACACACAAATACAACTGGTTGTACACACCCACACTCCTTCAATGCTGTGTAAATGTTCACGCACACGCATGCCTATAGATAGATGTGCACATGAACCCATCCAACAATCCCCAAAGGGCCGTCATCATTACTGAAATGTTTATTTTTCCTCCAAATTCAGTATTGATGGATTGTGGAGGAGCAGGAGTGGAGATATTGATCAAGAGAAAAAGAGCAGAAAGAGAAACACACTCATCATTAAGAGGGCCAGGACGAAAAAGCTGTAGACTGAGAAAATGGCCTTAATGAGAAAGAATCAGGCTGCCAGGTATCGCATGGTTCCACACTTCTGGACCGCTGCCGGCATCTCGAATTTTTGACAGTGATTCAAAGTGATAGATTTTATAATTGGCTGCTTGATGTGGAGGAATAACTGAGGATGGGAACATTTGTGAACAGGATTAAGTCCTCCAACTCATACAACTACAAGTCTTGTCTGTTCCTTCTCTCTTCTGACCAATGGGAGCGTTGAAATAGCGCTAGTACTGCTGGCAGCCAACAAGTTAACTTCACGACCAATCACAGAACTGACTGGATATTGTCTGATGATGATAAAGCCTCTGGGAGCGATGGCCAACTTTTTAGGGCTTCTGGTGTAGCTAGCAGTTAGCAATGGAGGACTTCCAGCCAATACTTATTTCGGTGTGTTGTACAATGTGACTAACAAATTGAGAAGTAAGAAAGGACTCTGGGTTTGACACAATCCAAGAGCAGATTGTTATCATACCAATATATACTACTGCTATATATATATATATACTGTATATATAACTACTGCTGCTTTTGAGTTATTATAATAGATAAATAAATGGTCCACAGCCTCCACACCATAACAAAAAAAAAACTTTAATATATATGTATGTTTGAAGATTGAGAAATGAAAAGTTGTGGCTTTTAAGCACAAGAGAATAAGCTGCAAGCTTTTGACCAATACAATATATTTTTGGTTAACCTCAGTAAGACTTCAGGGAGAAAAGGAGGATTATTACCTATATTATTCTCCGTAATGATCTGAAAAGTGTGGGCCTAAATTGGAAATTTTGAAATCACAATTCCTTGCAATGCTTGTTCCTGAAAATAAACAAAATGATAAAAGAAGACATAAAACTGCTGTTTTAATTGGATGGTTTGCTCTCACATTCATGTGCAAAGCGATTGTTTTTCCTGTCTTGTGTTTGTGTTGTTGACATTTATTTACGTACTTTAAGAGTTTTAAAAAATCTATCATTGTTCTCTTTTTCTGGGGAGAAATTGTGAAAAAATGAGTCTTCGGGATGGGTCGTAGATTGTTTTCCATTAAATTTATACACTATTAGAGAAGAACATTTGCTACTTTTCTGTTAGTGATCCTCACACCTGTAATGCAATGCTAGTTTCTCTGCACATATTGCAGGCACAGAGAGTTGCGTGTACTTTATGTTCATACACCTTTACCATTAACCTGCTGCAGCTGTTGTTTGCCCACATCAACTCTCCCTGCAGAGAAGGCAGAGTTCATCTCTACCCTTCCTCCCTCAGAAAAGCCATGATTGTTCTGTATTGTGTTCGGCTCAGCTTTTTTCAGCCACACTTGATCTGTTTTCACTACTTTCCTATTCACAAAAGCTTGTCTCTGTGTATCTCAAAAGTGAGAAGAAGGAACTGATGCTGGCATACACACTCTCTCTCTCTCACACACATACTCAGTGTATTTGCTGGCAGAGTGTTCAGGACATAATGGGCGCGCCTGCTTGGTCAGCTGAACCTGAAACTGGCACTAAACTACATGATGCCTGGAGTCAGACAAAGGGAGGAAGAGGAAGGAGGTGAGGCAAGAAGACGGATGGATCAAGGAGAGTGAGTTGAGAAGGGGAGTGATGGAGAAAGAGAGAGAGGAAATGTGTGAAAACTGCAATAAGGGAGGGAAAAAAACAGGATGCAATGGATGCCAGGTGATGAATTTACAGATAAAGGTAAAAAAAGAAGACACAAAAAAGATGGCAGAGGGTGTTAAGAGAAAAAAAAAACCGAGCCTGGGTCGTAATATGTTTCAGAAGAAAAAGTTCATACAAAGTGAATGACAGAAAGCCGAAGGTGTTTTGGGTTAACAAAGTAATTACAGTGTCAAAACTGAACATGTATCACCACTTAAAGAATGTCTTCCATCGCTTGTCTTTAGCAGCCGCTCAACCTGCTCACACATAACACTAAGCTGAAGGATATTATGAGCGAGTCTATCAAACGAATCCCCTTATTATGGTGCATTATATTTCTTTTTTTTTCATGCAGCAAAAACATGACTAAGTTAGCTATAAACATAACCGGACATCTTTTTAAGAATGAGACTGTCTCAATGACATTACGTTTCTAATTAAATGTAAAAGGAAAACCTATTTTTTTTTATTTTTAAAAGCCACCTTTCATTGATGATTTGCTGAAAGGTAATGTGGGACAGCAGACTGCAGTCAAGCCAAGTGTGAAATGCTCATAAAGAGTTCAGCACATCTGAAACGTGTCATTGTGATACCAACACTGCTGCAAACGGTGTGAGGTGAAGAATACAGGCTAAAAATACATCAGGGTTCTTGACGTTTAGTCAAGGATCAAATGAAACATCTGTTTGCTCTCTCTGAAATGTGGAGAAGGTATGTTTGGTTTAAGTGCCAGATGTTTCTTTAAAGCTGTGAAGTGAACTGTCCCCTCATCAATAAAAGTTGGGGGCAAAAGAATACAATCTTTAAAAATGTCAAAAGGTCCAGTCGTATAAAGTTCAATCCCCTTTTTGAATAACATTGGGAATATATTTTACTCCCCAGCAGCCTTTCTTACAGAAGGGGATGGAGAAACAAGTGCAACAAATAACAACAAAGTAGAATAGGTTCTTATTTTATCTGTCAGGCTTTAAATCCTCTTTTCGGCTGTGGTTAGTGTAGAAATGTAGCATTTACACAAGACAGAAGAGAAATAATGTATCTGACACAAAACAAGATAAAAGGACTAGTACATCCTTTTTAACATTTATTTAACCAGGAAGAGAAACTCATTGAGATTAAGATAAACGAGGTTAGAGATAAAAATCTCTTTTTCAAGAGTGTCCTGGACAACACTTTTAAACATGTCTCTGAACTCCAGCTTGACATAATGATCTTTTTGGGTTTTTTTAAGTCTTCCACAAAGTTTTAAGATAATCTTCTGTGGACTGAATGATGTTTGACTTCATGGAATCAGTTGGTGGACTATCTTGGTGTCTTGATCTTGTTACAGGGTTTCCAGGGAAAGCAAAAGTTAACCAAGGCTGCACAGAGTTGATTTACTCAAACTGAAATATATATATATATATATATATATATATATCACTCAGTATCAGAATATTTAATGCATATTTTATAAAAAATAAATCTATTGAAGCTGTTAAGTGCTTTGCTCTTACCATTGTAAAAATCCAAATCAGCCATTTCAGACATCCACCTACTGTATCAGTAGGCTTTGATTTCAATCTTCCTGAAATGAAGACATTTATCTTCCCTTGACACCTCTCCCTGAGCGTAGGAGGCATAGTGCAATCACATCCTGGTTGTAAAGCATGACTGCTGTCTTGGATTGGTCCAATTGACAATTTACATCACCATTAGCTGACTTCTCCTTTTTTTCCCGTTACGTACCAAAACCTTTAAGGTCTCATGCTTTCACAGAGTCACCCAAGCGCTAATAGATTTACTTGGACAACAAGTGTTATGGAAACATCTGTTCAGTTGGAGAAAGTAAAAAGTGTGTGGCCTTCTCATATTTTGACATTCAGCCAAACAAAGTGTCTCAGACAGCAGCAGAGCCGGTTGTTGTTTAATATTGTCACCACCTTCCAATGCTTAAAAGGTTAATACCAGCTTGGACTATCAGTCATCTCCAGAGGCAGAGCTGGAGGAGCCTACATTCTGCCCTGTTGGATGGGGAACATTCATACAATGGATGTGACACCACTTGGCTCTGACTTTTTGACACAAGAAAAAAACTTTACTTATCCTTTTTTTTCATGCTGCTAGCAACAATAACTTTAATCTCCAGATTTTTTTTTTCAACACAAGTGTGAAATTGTGTGTTTTATGTGAGCTGGGTCAACATGTTCAACCATAATTTTCCAGCTCTATAACTTAATACCAAATGTGGTGTTTCTACTGAAATGAGCAATTGCTATCTTTATCCTCACCCTGAATTACTTTGATTACTTCAAAATGACAAAATTGCAGGTTGAAGAGGTAAAAGATAGAAAGAAAAGAGAAAAACACTGTATGTTGGGAGTTTGATTTTTCTGGTCTTGCCCTTCTATTTTTCTCACAAAGGAAATAAAAAAAAAAGGTTTGAAGTGTACCTCAGAGAGACAGGGAAAGAAAGATACAAACAGAGGGAGGATGCAGAGAAAGAGATGTTTTTTTTGTTGTTGGTACATTTGCCCAGCTGAGGCTACTGCAGGTGCTTCTTCTCCAGCCACTGAAAAAATGCATGGGCCGGATACTTTCTCTAATCTGCCCTGATGATGAAAAGAAGAAGAAGAAGAATAAAGCCTTTTTGTTAACGTGCAAACAGAACATGAAGAGAGATGGGTTTGTTTTAGCCTCGTTAGTGTTGACAGGGGTGTGAGTTATTGAGTTAATAACAGCGTGCTGTGTGTGTTTGTGTGCGTGTGTTGTCAGATACACACAAAGAGTCGCAGGTGACTGCAAAGTAAACCAAAGAAGCGCACATGCTTTTGTACATGTCAAATGCAAATGAGTGTGTGTCAGTGTGACTTCATGTGTTTGTACCGTTTCTCATTTTTCTTCTCTGCCTGAAAGAGGCTTTTGTGTTATCTGATAAGCCCTACAGTGGCACTGTGTGCATCTATTGTGGCTAAATCAGTATTTAGATGTGTATTTTTCTAACATACATTACACCCTGGTGTCATAAATATTCTTTATCTGTCCCTTTCTACTTCATTACCTCTACAGTCATCCATCCATCGCTCTTCACCCACCACCATCCGTTCCTCAGGCATATTAAATCCCCGCAATCGAAGAATAAATACGCCACATTAAAACAAGAGATATGAAATTGATTCATTTTTTGCCTTAAATAGCGTTGTGAAGAACAGGAGACCGCTGTTAATCAGCAGCATAGGTGGGGACTGCTTTATTCGCAGGCGGAGGTGTACGGGTGCTAGTTGTTGCGGGCTCATCAGCTTTACGATGTTACGGCAGTACTTTATGTAGGCTGTGGAAATATCGATTTATGCTGATGACTACGCCTGTGTTCTGTAATGCAGCCATGACACACTGTAAAGCTCAAATTAAGTTTGGGAGTGAGGAGGCCTGTAGCTACAAACCATATAATGGAGGGTGTTGACTGGCTAGTATTTAATAATGGTGGTATGGGGTTAGAAAGACATACAGAATGACGTAGCATAATGTCACTACTTCTTGCTATTAATATAAATGCAACAGAGGTATGGATATATAAAAAAAACCAGCTATTTTTCTTCGCAAAGGCTATGATGCAAGCTGAAACATGTAAAAATTAAATTGAATTTGAAAGATTTAGAGGGCATCTTTGTTGTGAGTTTTATTGATAGACATACTAAATAAATGTTGAGCTAGTAAGAATAGTTTGTAAAGGATCACATTTACAGACATGAAATTCTTTATAATTGAACATGATGAAGATTAAAATTGGTACTCTTAGAATCTCCATTTAATAAATAAGAATTAAAAATAACACACATAGACTCTGGCCTTTTGGAACATGGAAGTAGTTTAAACCTGCATGTCTTAAAGTGACCAATAGGGGTTAACTTTACTGCCAAAACAAGCCTGAATGTAATTACACAACAAGTAAATGAAGATTTGTCTAAGTGGATTTTAACTTCAATACACAGTATTTAATATTGGTTTTATACTCTTAATGACTACTTCTTACAAAAAATGCATGATCAGTAAACCATGGGATCAGGCAGAGTTAAATAAACAAGAGAGCAGGCTATTATTTATGGTATGGCCAACTTGCGAGTTAGAAGTTTTGTCAGGGGTTTAGTAATCCGCTAAAACATCTTTGGAAAAACAAAATAAAGAAACGTCTCAAACACCAAGATTGAGCCTTCAAAAAATAAGTTCATTAACAAATTAGTGACCTCAAATTAGCTTCATCCACTTCTTATAGTCTTTGTTTTTTACAGTTAATTAATGTCCATCAATAAAAATGAGTCTTTACGGATTGGCCAACAAGTTGTGAATTATTCTGATGTCTTAGTTGCTAAATACTCTTTTTATGCCATTTAGTAATCACAGATTGAAGGTTGGGTGATCTCAGCTACCTCGAGATGACGTACTTTTAGTCAACATGATTCCAATAGACAGTGTTTGCTCTAATTGGTTGAACTCTTGGAAAATATGTACTTTTAGTTGTGACACATGCAGTTTTGTTAACTGATCACAGACCCATGTGTAAACTTTCTGACACTGACACAAGTCTGCAATATCATTTGTGCTTGAAAGGTGTATTTGTAAGTCTTTAGAGGACTGACATTAAATGTATTCCAGCTGTGTCATAAGCAGTCGGTATCATTACAGAAGGTTAATAGAACTCAGACACTTCACCTCAAAAGTGTCTTCAAACAGAGGCAGCGCTTGTTTCAGAAGTGCCTGTAATTGTGAGTCTTCACAGGACAAATAGTATGTCTTTGAAGGGTAAAAGAACACCTGGAGAGAATTTAAAGTTCATCCTTTATGTGTCCTGGAGAATCTAAGCACACCAGACGTCCACATGAATTGATACTTATTTATGTGATGGATCCTGAAATCTTGTGTTCGCACAGAGACCACTTTGTGGTTTGAACAAGAAAGCTGCGATCTGAAGCTTCTGAAAAGAAACTCATGTGGGAAGCTCAGGGGATTGTAGCGTTTTCTACCGTGCAAGGCCTTACAATATTTCTACCCATATGGTAACAAAATGCGGTTAGACAGGACATGAATCATGAATCTGACAGCGGGTGGGGGAGCCAGTGAAGTGTGTGTGACTGTTTGCCTTTTTTGTATGTTCATGCAGTTGCCTAGAAATTATGTTCACATAAAAACTCATTCTCTTCTAAATAGATTGTAATGGGAAGTGCAATTGGTGCCTGGATGGTTTTCACAGGCCCTTTTTTTGTGGTGGAAGTGCATTGTTCTAAGACAAAGGGGGGTTATTGTGGTTTCAGTATTGCTGTGATAGCAAAGACGAAAAATGTCCAAAATGCAAAGTAAACACTGATGTTTGTTTTTGCAGATAAGTCCATATCAATCTTTTTTACATGTATGATTCCTGCTTATTGACATTAGCAGTGAAAACACATTTTTTACAGGACAATATATGGTAACTGTAAAATGCAAATACCCCTTCTATGTCTTATAATAAATTAATTTTACTCATTGTCATAGCTATGTAGTAAAACTGCTACCTATTACTAAAAAACTACATAAATAATGATCAACATATGATTTTTCTAATTTAACAATTTTCATCCTCATTGCAAAGTCATTAATGAAGATCCAACAAAGACTCTGAGTTTTCCACTTCTTACTCTCATCCTCATCTACTCTTAGCTCCACGTCCTTTTCTGTCGTCCATTGCTACACTTGTTTTAGCCTCTGATCACTACCTTTACAGTGTGACTGTATCACAGGTATACCTGTGTTCCACCACACAAGACTACATGAAGCTATGAAGCTAAGATGCCTTCCTGCCCAGAGCTCAACCACTGCTGCAGTTTTAAATGTCACGGTTTCAGTCTACGCCAGAACTCTACAATAAATGGTGTACTTTCTATGATTCATAATTGTCAATGTATGATACCCTTGATAGAAAGAAACATGAAAAGCAGGTATTGGAACATAAGGGCTTGGATTAAAATGTGATATTAAATTAAAAAAATAGCATATTATTTAATGGTCAGGTCATGACAAAGACAATGTAAATAAAAACATATTGTATGGCACACTATGTCAAGTTTCATGGTGTTGCATTAAAAATGAACATGGATACCCAGACTACTGTGCAATGAATATTTGTAACATGTCAAAGGTGATATAAAAAAGGATGGAAAATAATGGAAACTGGAGTAGAGGTTTCCCATATTTTAATATTAAATATATGTTTAAATGAAATATGAGGTGGAAGGTGGATTATGTGTAGAATGGGAAACATGGCTTATTTTCTTCTGCATTAATCCAACAAATCAAACCCCCCTCCATACCATGAAATTATATCCCCTCTAATTCACCTTCTTTCCCAGTTGTGCTTTGCAGACCAAATCAAGTGTGTGAGAGTGGAAACAACAGGTGCTATGTTCATCGCTTGCTGTCTAAACATGGCATGAAATGGGGTGATGATGACTCTATTTGTTTTCCCATACTCTGTTGCTCTGCGTAATCGGGACAACATAAAATAGTGGGGCAGCATGGAAATGTTTCCTTTCCCTCATTCATTACACAATTATGTTAAGCTGTATGCTTGACTATGAACCAGATGTTGTGTAATTAACCTCAGTGTGAAGATTCAGTTCTGCCCGATTGTCTCTCACCTTCAAGAAGGAAATGGAAACCAGGGCTGAGGCAAAGATAAGGGAAGGAACTCTGGAGGTTTTTTCAAAGGCACATAAACCTGATCTGAGCCAGGTTCAATCTGGTCAAAGAAAAGCTAAAAACTAATTAAGCATCATGGACTGATAGCCTTCCATGGCATTGTCTCTGTAACCTTCAGCTAACGCTGTGTTAGGACATGAAACCTCAGAAAAGTGGGCAGATATGTGAAGGTGTTGGCAGGTCTCAGGGGAGCAAGACTACAAACAGAACAATGTCCTTTACAGAATATCTTCCATCATATAACGAAATGTAATGGCTGTACGAGGATCAAGAAGAAAGTTGCACCAAAGCAAGGGTGTTGATAGAGGAGATGTTTGATTCCCTGAAGTCTTCTTCAAGGACATTGAGCAATTGGATGAAAAGAGGAAATATGAAGAATTATTTAAGTACCGTGAATCGCATTGAAAGATTGAGGTATCATTGGTTTATGAAATATTTCTCAGTTTGTGTGACACAAACACAGTGATTGCCATGGTCCAAAAGATACAGCGTTTTTATACCACTACATTTAAAATGATAATATGTCCCTCCACCATTGGGCACCCTTGGGTCCCTTGAAATGAGCTTTATAAATTAAGTATATTATTTGTATTTTAATATTAATTCATATCTGATCCGACTTGACTTGTGAAAAGAGGGGGGACCCAGACTTCTGCTTTAGCACAGTGTTAAGGCTGTCCGTCAGCCTCACGCACTACGCCGTAGTTAGCCACGTGTTCACACAGAGGTCGCTGCAATCCATCTCCAGAACGTGCCAATTCTGTACCACAATGAGTTGGAATTATTGAATGAGCTTTAATTTATCATAGACATTTTATTTACTGAATGTTTAAACAGAGACTGGAAATGTGTCAGGAGTGTTTGTTGGTTTGGACTTTGTGTTGTCTAAGAGACAATCCATGCTTCCAACTACAATTCTACTATTCACTTGGCAGACACTTTTATCCATAGTGACGTACATCAGAGAGTAAGTTCAACGCAAGCAAGGATCTAGGAAAGGGGAAACAATGTCTGAATTCCCCTGATTGAGTCTGATTGGACACATTGGGTACTGAAAGGCATTGGACAGAGGCAAAGCATAACACGGTAGTCCTTGAGAGCTCTAACCTGTAAAGAAACCACCTTAAAAGTCGTTGTGTTGTACTGAAACTTGAACTGGTTAAAAAACAGCCTAAGATTAGGTTCAGGTCTCCATTAGTAAGCCATTGAGTACACTGGTTTAAAACCATAACATATTAGCGCAAAAATAAACTGGTTTCGGGTCATTTATGAAGTGGCAGTGAAAATATCTTAACGGTTTAATGCTATCAGAGAGGGTTATGTTTGTCAGCAATACGTGATTTCCCACCACAAGTGTGTTTCATTAACCATACAGGCATCACAGAGGGATCCAGGCAACAATAATAGTCCAGGTATATGAATATGTATCATAATGAAATCTACACAATGCATCAGTGCTGTGTACTTCAGCAGAGTGAGCAGTCTTATTCAGGCTAGCTTGGGTTTTTGAAGAAAAAGCTTCTCTCAAACCTCCTCAATGCTAATCCAACCAATAAGACCCCTAATCAGACAAATTGTCACTATCTCCATGAGGCTACATCACACTGGGCACTCAGCTACTCACTATTCACAAAGCACAAGTCCACTCCAGCACTCTCTGGTTATCTAAACCCTGTATGTGAATGTCATTGAGCTCTCATAACAGAGGTGACTTCGCCGTTTGAACACCCCTGCCTCTGCATCCCCCTCAGGAGAAGAGAACATCTGATTTGTAGGAAAGTACCACTGTCATGCTGCATGCACTCTGTATTCTCCTTGCACAAGAGGCTGATATGAGCTGAGGGGCCAGCTGGCTCTCTTAGGGCCCACACTCCACCAGCCACATTGCCTCATGAGGACCCTTCAGGGCCAGTCGGTGAAGGTGAGGTGCCAGCATGTTGGAGAAGCAGAGAGAAGAGAGAGAGAGAGAGAGAGAGAGAGAGAGAGAGCGAAAGAGAGAGAGAGAGAGAGAGAGAGAGCTGTTCTCACACAGGACAGCTAAATGAGAAGTGGGCTATTGAAACCAGCTGCACTTTTTCCCCTCAGCTCTCAAACTTTCATTGCTTTCCAGAGGTTTAATGCAGAAGTTGTTTATGTGAACTTTGCTTGTCCGCACAAACTTTAATGTCTGAGAATGCCTTCAATATTACAAGAAAAAGTATTTTTTCTATTCTAGCACTTGTGTCATACTTTCTAATACCATAGATTGTTTCATGGTTAATGGTCTCCACCTCTTGTTTGAGCTAAGTAACAGATAACGGATTCTGATGCAGCTTCAAATGTGATTTGTGTTCAGCAAGTATGTCTGTCAATGCCATACTTGTAGCATTATCAATAATCACTATATTGTGATACTAACTTGATTGTTGGCCAAGTTTTGTATATTGTATCATATCGTATTTTATTCTTACCGAACAAGTCACACCCTTGTACTTGCTGTTGGTCAGAATCATGTCTACGTATCAGAATCAGTTTTGAGAAAGAAAAAAAAAAAAAAGATTGGAACATCTCTACAACCACTTATCTGCTACACAATAATTGCATTGTTCACGGGCTAAACTGACAATGGCACCAGGGGAGCTTTTCTGCTAAAAGCTCCAGATTTGCTCAGTGACACTGATGATTCAGTGCTCTCAGCCAGGCTCCAAGGGTTCTGTTTGTTTGTCCATGCGCTGAATACCATTTAAATCTGCGACACTTAGCTGTACGTACCCACTGAAACCCTCTAATCAGCAAACAATGGTATAGCCGCTGCCATTCCTTCTGAACTGACGAGGGTAGATGTTGACTTGGCTATGCAATGCGCTGTGGGATGTCTCTGGGCATTCCAAGCAGACCACATGATGTCAGACTGTCGATCTGAACCGCTGCCAATTTGATGAATCACAACTCAATTCTCCTGCAATAACAACAGGCTCAGGGGTTTGAACTGCAATTTCTGAAGCCAAAACTCTTGGCTAGATTCTGTTCATCTTCTCTCATCTTTTCTCTAGCCTCTTGAGCTCTCCATGCTGATTCTACCTGCTGCTATATGTTGTAGTTAACAAGCTACAGGTCTGCTAACTTGGAATGTAGCCTTAATGTTTCACAATTCTGCAATGAGATTGACAGATGTCATCCGTATTAGCCCTCAACATCCTTCATCATTGACTTAAATCTGTTTCTGTAGCATTATTAATGTCAAGTTGCCACCACTGATGACCTAAAACCCGTAGGACCCTATGAAGTTAATCAGCAGTCATTGAAAAAAAGTGACACTGACGGTGTACTGCATTGTGATAAGGTCCTTGACAGTACATACAGGAATCTCATGCCAAGAACATTAATACAATTACAGTAAATGAACAGTCAAACAAAACAAAAATAAACTTTTCTCATAACAAGCAAATCTGAAATGTGAATATAGCCTCACTGGAAAACTCAAACACCAACATATTTAACGATAATCACCCTAATCACTCCTGGTTTCACCATATTGTCTAGGGCACTTAATGCAAATCACTGCTCCTTTAAGTTGGTGAGCCAATTTACATTCCTGCATTGACTGTTTAACGACTGTACTCACACCTCTGGCACTACCTCAAACACCTCTGTACATGCACATGTAACTAGTTTCTAAAGGTCAGCACTTTGTTTCTAAGGCTCTTTAACTGTTTACAGGTCTCTTTTAACCAACACATGTTTTTCTCTCCTCACAGGTTATGTACATTATGCTATATTAGTTTTAAGTCTAACTGCTAATGCTAACTGCACAGGTTTAACATATAATTATGTTTATTCTTAGTCACATAGGGGCTGCTATATCTTGTTTGGGGGATTTTGTATACAGAGGGGAGGGGGGACAGCGGGTGTGTATTGTAACTAATGTCTTGTGTCCTGCCTGTCTGTATACTGCTACTGGATGCCTTGAATTTCCCTCGGGATCAATAAAGTATCTATCTATCTATCTATCTATCTATCTATCTATCTATCTATCTATCTATCTATCTATCTATCTATCTATCTATCTATCTATCTATCTATCTATCTATCTATCTATCTATCTATTTAAATAAAGAATGAAGCGTATCCAAACAATTTTCTTAATTTTCACTATTCTTTATACCCAATAGATGCAACTTCTTTTCATCAACCATTTTTAAAATGTGTTTGTTTATGTTTGCATCCACGTTTGTGTGTCTGTACTAACCTGTAGCTGCTCATCTTCACTGCCTCCCACCTCCAGCGCTACGGCAACTGAAGCAAAAGGACGACTCGCCATCTGCTGTCGCTCTCTCATCAATTGCTATATAGTAAAACAGAAAAAAAAGCTGATTAGTTGAACACATTATTCTAAGGGAAGTTGATATCATAATATTCCACCTGTTTTAACTAAATTAAAAAAACAACAACAACAACAAAAAAACAACAACATGTTTTTCATATACAGACCGAGTGAACAAGGGAAATTGTCACCCAGTACCTCTTTTTAGCAATCTACTCAATGGATTCTAACTGGAAACCAAATATATGTATGTGTTATTAGCAAATACAAGCATTTCAACGAGGATGTACATTTCTGTTGCATTTCTCAAGAATAACATAGGAGCCATTACAACCTGTCTCATGGCTGCAAGCTAAAGCAATAATTGAGAGCAATCTAAAACATTTTTTGACGTATTTATATTTTAGACTCAAACATATGACAAAGAATACAGCGATGTACTTGAGATTAATGGTGAGGCAAGTTAGAAATATCCTAAAAGGGGAGGGTAAGTGAGCAGGAAAGAAGAAGCAAAAACAGGGAAAGAAAAGGGGGCAGAGATCAAAGCAAAAATGGTTAACATTCATGCAGGAGGAAGGTGAGGAAGAGTGAGAACTGGCAGGTGGTGGGGGCATGTAGGGAGTCAGAGGAGAGGTAGAGGAGGGCAGGAGAACTTCATTAATGAGGAAATGTCAGATGAACAAAGGCAGGCAGCGAGGCCTTTATCAGCATGAGGTCCAAACATCCTGCCTGTAAACATACACATGCAGATTTACAGAGGTGTGCATAAAATACTGAAAGCTTTGTTGGAAAAATATGATACTTCCACACACGTCAAAATCAAAGATTTTTTTTTTTTTACAACGCTCGCTCAAAAAATGGTAAACCAACATGCTCACTGCTGCCTAATCTGCCCCTGTCTTTCATCAAAAGGCTTGTTTCCCAGGCTTTTCCACTTCACCACAGACATGTTAATGGGGTTTTGTTTTTTTACATTTAGCTGGGGGGGTGGCCACCTGTTCCAGGCAAAACAAACTCATTTCTAGTCCATTATACGCCAAGCTCTAATCATCAGTATGTTGCTTGTTGTTTCGGCAGAAAATCTGCCTGACGCTTGCTCAACCACACACAAACACACACACACATGTCTGATATTTGAAACCAACGGTGGGAAGGCAGATGGAGAATCTACGCTGCAGACTGTGACCTTTACTCAGGAAGGCAAAGCGTTTGTTTACAACCTCAGATCGTTTTTCACATGAGCGACATAAAGTCAAACTTTTATGAATTATCAAAAGGTGGGGCAGCTATAAAGCAGGTTCAGAAGGATAAAGTAAGAGAGAAGTTAAGTTGTGGAAGATACATTAAAAATATGGAAGACACCCATGTTGGTTCTCCATCCCTTATCAAGTATCAAAATTAACTTTGGATGACAGTGACAAAACGTTTTTAATATGAAACAGCAATATTGAAAAGACGAAGTTGAAGGGTTGAGATTTAAGGAAAACTGAATTAAATAGGAAAACATTAAAATTTGACAGAGTGGAAAAAAAAGAAGGAAAACAAAAAAAAGGTAGTGGATGGCTATTTTAATCACAAAAAACAGAGTCAAAACTTAAAAGTATATACAAAAAAAAAACAGAAATAAAGGATTAGTATAATACAGAGAACAGAAAATGAAGCACAAAGGAGGGAAAGACACAAACAACAAAAAAGAACATAAAAGCAAACTGAAGGAAAAATAACAGCAAAACAAAAAAGACAAAACAACACATAAATGTAAGAAAAAAACAGTCAACTCCCAAATGTCATTGGCCCCCACTCCTGTTATCTCTGCCTAAACTAAAGCGCCTCCTTCACCTCTGTGTCCTCTCCTGTTGCTTTAAAAGAAGCTGCACATTGACATTACCCAGCTGTCAGGTGTTGTGCTATCACACCGTTGGCTGCACGCTTGCCAATGTCAGACTCTTTAAGCATGAGTGAATACTACACCTGTAGCTACATCGGCATAGTCAGGTGCTCCGGCGGCAGTAACTGCTCTGCTAGCAAGCCGCCGTGCTGGCTAATGTGATGTCTTCTCTTGTTAGCTGTCAGCTCTACGCTAACGCTGCCTGGATGACAGGCTGTGCTTGCTAGGGTTGCTGTTAGCCTCCTGCTGATGTCAGTTTAAATCTGTTAGATCCTCTGTGAGAGCGTGTTAGAGAGATGGACTGCGTCTGAACTGTGAGTTTTGAATAACTATATCGGCTTTGAACATTGTTGGATAGAAGCGGATGTTTTCCTGCTGTAATAAGGGATTGTTTAAACAGAGATAGTTCATTCATTATAGATAAAGAGGGCTGAATGAGTTGAAAATAGCTGTGAAGCAAAGTGAATTTTTACATGTGCTATCTGGTGGTAAACAGCATTACTACACACTAATTGCCACAAATTGTATCAAAGGCAAACATTTTCCTACAAAACCCTCTAAAGCATTTCTTTATAAACTGGCTTTCAACTGCCTCCCACAAAGAAAAATAAATAAATAATAATAATAATTTGAATGACTCTTCAGCTAAGAATTGAAATTGTTTCATGTAAGCCTTAAAACAATTCCAATGTGCACTTAAACTGTATACAGTTGGCACATGGTGGAAGTGGAAAACTTAACGGTTGCAATACATGCTAATGTCCTTCCTGTCCTCCTATTCTAATCGAGTTCTTTCTAAACTTAAGCAAGCTTCAGGAATAACTCAGTATATCAGCATGCGAAGGTTGTTTTGTAACACACAAATATGTTTAACTGTCTTGGTGGACGGACGTGGTTTACAGTTGAATTTTGGAAGGACAGGAAAGGCACCCAACAGTTTCTGGTGTAAAGTGGACACCATCAGTGGACACCATCAACATGAATCTATTTTCAAAGGTGACATAAATAACCTTTGCTTCCCAAACAAAGGTCATCATGCTTGATTTCATGCACAACAAACCGATTGTTGAATTGTTTTAAAGGAGATCAACCTTTACTGTTTTTACTGCTTTGGCATTTCTATTGGAAAGGGCTTATGGTGGTTTTGGACTCTTGAACTGAAGTTCTTCAACAATACATAGTGACACTGCAGGACAACATGGCTTCCACATACACATATGAACACCCTCTGACAATAGGACATATTGGTGTATTGCAAATCCTCCTAGTCTATATCCGACATAACCTATATTGATGTTTAAAGGACATTAAGAGTTGAGTAGCATTGTAATTATTAGATGGTTGTTTACTACTTCATCTTTTTAAAATACCCATAGGTTTTTTTTTTACATACTTGGTGGCAAAACTTATATGTTGTTTGGATGCATCCATGCGTGAGTTTGAGTCATAGAGGTGTTTTCTCAGTTCTGCTTTACCTAAAGCCTCTGCTCCTGTGTTACTGAGATTAGATAAACTGGTCAAGGTGAGTTGAGTCACATTTGTAAGTCTCTTTCTCCATGTGTTTTGACCTGATAAATCAGTCTAGACAGTGGAATTATGTAAAAACATAAAAGAGGGAGTAATATTTGGAACTGTGTTAAGTTTCAGAGTCTATTGGGTATGCAAGTTAGAGAATGTGTATTGACTGTTTATATGAACTCCTTTCACCACTCTGCATGTTTACATGCTTATGAAGGCAAATACACATACGCACTAATTTGGTCAAACAGTGCACTTGTCTAAGTGTCCATGCATGTATTGTGTTTAAAGCCCCCTTTGACAAGTCCTTGAGTGGGCAACAAGGACAAGGCAGTGGCCATGTTCTGTCTGCTGTAAATCAGCTATAAAATGGCTAATTAACTCTGCTGCGCTGTAAACAAGCAGTGCAATGCTAGAGAGCAAAAACTCGATGACAAAAGGAGTGGAAGAGACGAGAACAAATGCCTCCAAGGGAGAGCAAGTAATACAGTTCTGTTTTTTTGTTTTTTTTTTTGCTTTCAAGGATTTTATCCAGATACTTAAAATTCTTACTCAGAGTTATCATTTTCTGCAAGTTCTTCTGTGTGCTTTTACTCTATTTTGAATGTCCCAGTGTTTATCTAGTGTCATAGGGAGGCGCGACATCCAAACATCCATTAATGCATCCATCCTGCCGCTTCAGCTGGACAAACAGATGCATAAACAGCCGGGAGAAAAATGAGAGGCTGCAACAATGAAGCCAATCACATGGCGAATTATGCTTCACAGAAAGCGGCTCAACCAAAGTAGCACCTGCAAGCTACAATTGCCAGTCCTGTTAGACGGATTGGAAATACCTGTGTAATGTGCTGTTTGCTGATTTCGGATGCACTCCTGTGCAGATGACTGGTTTCACAACACAAAGAGTGTCTCAGCACAACTATGGCTGCAATTGAACTTCCCATCAGCTCTGTGAGGAAAAACCCCAGCAATGTTTACACATAAGAAGGCCTGCGTGTTAGTCTGTATGTTTGTTTTTGAAATAATGTTGAAGCCTACAAACCTGTGTTTTGGTACAAAGTTTATTTTTTGGATAACAATTCTGGCACAGTATAGGCCTGTGCCAGAATGCTCATGTCCTGAGTCTGGCCACAATAATACTTAGAATTATACACTCTATGACTGTATGACTGAAGATACTTTCCTGCTCCATCCTGACTTTGCTCTGTGCACACAGCCTGGTTAATAATAAAAGCTTTTAAATAATAAATAAATAAATAATTTATACTTTATTAATCCCACAAGGGGAAATTCGGTTTACACTCTGTCTAACACACACATAGGCCGAGATACACACTCATGCACAAACAGGGTTCTAGTGACATGCATTAATGGAGAGGTCTCAGAGTGAGGGGGCTGCCCACAGCGAGCGCTCCAGAGCAGTTTTTGGGGTTCGGTGCCTTGCTCAGGGGCACCTCGGCAGTGCTCAGGAAAATGGACTGGCACCTCTCCAGCTACCAGACCAGTTTCCGGACTTGGTCCGTGCCGGGACTTGAACCGGCGACCCTCCGGTTCCCAACCCAAGTCCCTACAGACTGAGCTACTGCCGCCCCAACTTTTAGTGTGGAGAAAGACACTGAAATGCAAGTAGTCCTGACTTTAACTCCATCCAACACAAGAAGGGTTAACGCTATCACACAACATTAGTTCCTCAACTCACCAATTTGTTTCAGCCGTCACAGATGCCCACAACTATGTGGCGAGGCCTATAACCATGTTGTTTAATTAAATATATCCCCCAAAAATGCTGTCTGTTCCTAATAACGTTTTGTACAGTTTGTACGTGTAATCCTCTGAATATCCAACATGTGTTCCTTCCCCCCTATGGTACCAACCATTTGTAACAACCCCTCCATGTCTTGTAAAAATGCAGTGGGAACTTTATGTTTCATATCTGAAGTCAGTCTGTTTTTAGGCACACTTTATGTCAAGGCCTGTTTTTCTCCCTTTTCTTGCACTTGAGTTACATGAGTAAGTTATGTTAGAAAAACAAGATGGTAAAGTTCAGGAAGTCAATCATGGTTAAATTTGAAAATTATTAATTTTACTCGACTTTTTGATTCATACAGTACCCAGATGCCAGTTTCCTGGTTTAAAGTCCAGCATTGTTTTTCCTTCCATCAACCTCAGCCTCCATCCCAAGCAGACAAGTTGTGAGTATCCGACATTCGTGTACACTGTTTTATGAGTAAGCTTCAACTACACAAAATCCAAATGAGCACAATATTTGCCTTCCTCCACTTCCGGATTTTCAAATAATGATAATGATCATGCCCAATTGAAATGCATGAATAATATACAACATAAAACTGTATTAAGAAGCAGTGGATAAAAAGAAAGAATGATAAGGATGAGGCACAGCCACACTATTGAACATGAAGAACTAAAACACAAACAACACACCGGACCCAAACACACACATTGGAATTTGCTGATGTGGACCTTCTTAAAACACATTTCTCATCCAACATTATTGCCCCCTTCCCCCCTGTAGATGTAATGCTACATCAGCGCTCGTGTTCCTCCAGTCAATCTGTAACCTAACAAGATGGTTTAATCAATGCCACAGAGGACTGCAGGTTTAGGTCTGATTAATGTTTTAATCAGATATAGGAGGGAAACAACCATTTATTGACTTGGGCGTATGACTTTTAGAAACTAATACAAAATCCACAGACAGTCATAGCCTTAGTTGTGAAGTTGTACTTTAACGTAAGTATTTATCTATATTATGTTTCCTTTTGTCTACTTGAGAACCAACATACATTCAAATGCCACTTGCCACAATGTTTGATGTTTGCCCACCAAAAACAGATTAATGAAGAAGAAACCGCTGTTAAATCTACAACCCAAATATCCAGGGTTCCAAGAAGTGCACAATATAGCTACCTATTAAAAATGTGTCTGGTGTTTTAAGAGTAAATGCAAGTACGAAGAAGAAGGGATGAAAAGGGTGACCATGACAATACATTTTATGGTTCAGCAGCAAAGGTCGATCTTTGTTCCTACCCCCACCTATGGTCATGAGCTTTGGGTCATGACTGAAAGAACAAGATCCCGGATACAAGTGGCCGAAATGGGCTTCCTCCGTAGGGTAGCGCTCTACTGATGCCCCCGCGACCCGGCCCCGGATAAGCGGCAGAAAATGGATGGATGGATGGTTTCAGCACCCAAAAAGACAAAACCTTATTGTAATATAAAATCTGTTGAAGCATGGTGAGACTCATCAGAATACGTCCACCAAATGGGAAAAGTACGACAAAAAGATACATCAGTTTGACATACAAATTACAATCTAGAGTTTTGGAGTCTTGTTTTTTTTTAAGGAAATGTTCACAAGTTAATTGGACTGTCCATGGCTTACACATCTCTGAAATGGAGTTGTGTCCCCTCTTTGGACAGGTTGAATGATGTGCCTTTCATGGTATGATTGTAATAGGGGAAAGTCTGTTTCTATAATTATTGTGGTTCTGATCTGCATTTGGTATTCCCATTATTCATGTTATAATCTAGTTTAGGGAAACCTGAGAACATTGGTAGAAGAAGGGGTTAAGTTGAAAATCATCTGTTGCTCATTCTTCCATTACTGGTGATGTGGCTTAAACTCTTAACCCTCTGGAAACAATTTCAATATTGTTTTTTCATTTTCTTCAGTGACCTTGAAAATCTATAAACTCTTCATATTGGCAAGAAATTGCTATTCTGATAAGTATAGCCTATCCTGACAATACATTATACCTGGCGGCTACATATGAACATGATGCCCTGATTACCTTTAGAACAAGAAATAAGAAGGGAAACAACCTTTCTGAAGCTATAATCTATATCTTTGTAACAATGGAAGACGGCAAAAGTAGCCTCACATATTTTACCTGATTCGTATTCTTCTTCTTTTTTTTTTTTTTGCAGATCCCAAGGCCTTCAGAGGTCAGGTGGGACATGTCTGCACCAAGTTGGAAATGTCTGTAATACTTCCATAGGGACATCTACTTGAAAAATTACCAAACTTTCTAACTCTTCAACTACACTTGCACTACAAGTTAGAGAAACAACAAGACAAGATAAACACAGTGTCCGGCTCTCACAGGACAGCATTGTTGGATCCCCATCACACTGATCTACATAAAAAACCTACAATCATCGTAACCATAATTAACACTGATATAGTAGGTATTAAATTATAATATATAATATTATAAAATATAATATTATAACAATTGAGCAGCTTTTGATGCTCACTGCGGTGTCTTGAGACAGATAGGATTTACAGCTTTGCCTCTTGGAACAGATTATTAGCTATTCAAGAAAGACTTGAGACTTCAAACCACATAGACCCACACCTCTGGTCTACTTGTTTAATACAATACAGCTGCTTTACAAAGGAGACACGCATG
Organism: Symphodus melops; assembly: GCF_947650265.1. Taxonomy (NCBI): domain Eukaryota; kingdom Metazoa; phylum Chordata; class Actinopteri; order Labriformes; family Labridae; genus Symphodus; species Symphodus melops. Next base: position 9,379,968 of record NC_136705.1, read on the forward strand.
GATGCACTCCAGGATTTATATCATAAAAGAACCTTGAAAAAAGGCCAAATGTATCTGTTGTTTTCTATTAGACAAAAAGGTGTGAGCACATAAAGAGAGTCTCACAGAGACTCCTCTGCCCCTCGATTTTGGTATGCCAGTGGAGCCACGATTGTGCGACGATAACAAATCTCATTTCCGGCATGTTTGCCAAGTTTCCAGGCAACATTTGTCTCTTGGCTGAATGTGGAGAGTGTGATCTGAGCAGTGTAAACAAGGGGACAGATATCCTCCTCTGATAGGAACCACCACTCCAGATCGGAGTCCAACACACAACCGCAGGAATATACAAAGCACTTGAGATGCTCGTCATCTGCAAGACAAGGTCATTCCTTTGTATCTTTTTTTCACTGGTCACACCCACAGATTTTTTTCTGTGGTCCTTACACAAGCAGTTGAATGACATCTTAAAACTTACAAAAAACTTTTGGTGTTCATCCGAAAGGTTTTAAAATGTCTTTCCAACCCAGATTGTCAAATCCAATAAATGTGTCATACAGAGACTTCCTCAACCTGAACTTGAAGTGTTATCTCCTGAATGAAGGCCCTTGGTGTTCAAACTGTCCAATCCACCAACATTCAATGGGAAGTTCGGAAGTTCTTGAATAGTGTCTTTTCTCATCTATATCAGTAAGATAGGAATACTGGAAATGCTTCAGTTGTAGTATTAGGTATTCAGCTGTATCACTAAGCATAGACGACCATTTTTGTACAAATGAAATTATTCTTTTCTTACAAAATACAGTTTTCCCAAATGTATCTTTGCCTAAGTTCTCATATTGTGAACTTATTAGAAACTTGCAAATCTGTGCTTTTAATGTAACTTCCACAACACTGGTGATTTGTTGTAAATGGGCAAAACCACTGGTTCATAAATGTCTTAGCGAAACAGTGAGATCTGATTAAAGGAGGGCTAGGAGCTTTATGTAAAAGGTAATAATAAGAGTTCTGATGTGAAGAAAGATAAATGCACATAAATCAAAACGCCATAGAGTGTCTTTGTCTTCAGCCTTGAATGGAAAACCTTCTGAAATCTGAAAACAACCCATAAAACAGCTATGAGTACAGCCTGAGTAGGGCTGACAATCTGAGAGCACCAGAATGTCTCAGAAACACCCTGGCATGGTGGTAAAATAAATCCCAATTGATTCTGAGAGCTAATTAGAGAGGTCCAAAGAGACAAAGAGAGACAGAAAGGGCTTATAGATCGTAGAGCTTGTAGCTGTTAGCCTGAACAAGGCAGACACACTTTTGTATTATGACCAATAAGTCCCATTCACATCTTACTGCCAGGCAATTACTGCTAACACGTAGGCTGGGGAGAGAAAAAGAGCCAGAAAAGACAACACAGAGAGACTGAAACATTCCAAAAGAAATAGGATAAAAATAGGTCAAATCAGTAATAGTCATTGAAAAAAAAGAATCTTTGCAATGCTGATACAATGTACAGTTTGTATTTCTAAATATCTCAGGGAGATAGTTTTCTTTCTACAACGTTCAGAAAAAGGAGTTTTCCACAATTAAAACTGAAGTGAAATTTGCCAGTGATTCACTTCAAAGGTTACCAAGGCTACATTAGCCTGTTGAGTAGTATGTGCAAGCATCATATGTTTTACAAATATGGTAATATGTAAACATAATGCGGCTGAGCTTGTGTTCAAAAGACTCAGACGTGAGTATTCACAGACATTTCTCACAGGTATCCCTCAATGTTGAGAGACGAAGAACAGTTACAGTGAATAACAATAAAGCTTGTTGTGTAGGCATGTAATTACTGTATTAACATAAACATGTCGACTAAGCCCGTCACAGCCAATAAATAGCAAAGTCCGACATGAATGTACTTACAAACTGTGAAAATTGAGCATTAAATTGTACATGTGCAGCAAGTTTAGTCGATTTATGTAAACCTGAATAATTTATTAGAAATCAGCCAGACTAAACATTTCAAAATAGAGACGGAGGAGGGGCGAGACTTCACTGAAATACCAGACTGGTGAAATGTCCATCCCTCTTTTCTTCAAATGTAGTGACCGTAGTGTTAAGCAGTGTGGTGACCTGGTCCACTAAATCATCACCCGCTTAAAGACATAGGGCGAGAGAGAGAGAGAGAGAGAGAGAGAGAGAGAGAGAGAGAGAGAGAGAGCTGTATGGAAAGAAAAGTGGGACGTTTTCAGGGGTCATCCATTACATCCCATTACATTAGCCCCTCATCACTGGCCGGCTCAGCCAGCCATCATCCATTCCCGTTCTCCACGGGCCAACACACACACACACACACACACACACACACACACACACACACACACACACACACACACACACACACAGAGAAGGGAAGACTGTGAAGGATAACTCGGCTGAGTGAGTGTTTGTGTCCAAAGCTTTGCTCTCCTTCTCTCTTTCCCTTTAAAATAGGTGATAGAAATCTAGCAGCTGGAGTAAATCTGGTAGCACATCTAACTTAAGTAACACAAGTTCAGACACAATAAATGCATGTGTTCCTCAATTTGGAACAAAGAATTTGGGCACACTCACATTTTTAATATCAAACAATCATGCTCTCCCTACACCTTCAAACTGATGCAGTTAAGTTTACTAGTTCTGCTTTGGTTTGTATAGACTGTTCTGAAAAATGCAGTTACATCGCTTAGACAATGTAGAGACATTAATAACCACAACAAAGTATGAGCTATATATTTATTCAGAACATGTCACTTTTAACTTATTGTATGTTTTAACTGCATAATGTCTATCATACTGCATTATTGATCCATATTATTATTTGCAAATGTATATAGTGTTTTGTATATTTTTATGGCATCTTGACTGCTTCAACAATATGTCATTGTACTTGTACAGCAGCAATAAAAATATCTTATCTCTTATCTTAAATTTCTAGGCCTCATAATATTTTAAACGCTTGTTTTCATGAGTGCTTGATAATATTGGCTTGTTATATTCCTCAGCATTTATGGGCTTTGAAATAATTAATGTTGGCCACACAGAATTTTTGGAGGGGAATCAGACGATTAGTTAAGTATCCTAATACATGGAGAGGGTATATAGAGATGGACCTTGGATCCTCAGCTCCTTCCCTTATACAAAGATAAAGCCAGACAGACACATATACACACGTAACAAAGAAATACCCGAAAGAAAAAATAAACAAATACTACAGAAAAACTAAGTTCAGCACAACACAAGACCTGAAACACAAACAACATAAATATGTGAGGAGCACTTAAAACTAATGAACACCCATGTTAATAGTGGGAGGTTAGCACTTGGTGTATGATATTTGTATAGTATTCAAGCTACATGTTTCTGTAGTGGAGCTGTGGGATTGTTTTTAAAGACCAACCCAACCCTATCCCCACCAAAGCTCATTCTGATCTGAAAGAAAGAACCTGATGGAAAAGGTTTGTCATTTCTCAATGACATGTAGCAAGTATGAGCTTTATTTTTGGGACCAGGCTGTGTAAAGGTACAGTATGTGTGTTTATGAATGAAGAAAACTAAAGGTGGTTTGTATTATTGCCTTGACAGCATGATTTATACGATTTTAACAACCGTACATCCCTTTCACATACACACCCACAACACACAAGCACACACATACACTAACACACACACATACACACACACACACGCAGACAATGAGCACACCAATCTGAAACCCAGCCAGATCCCAATCACGTAGACTATGCTAACATGCACTGCCATTCTCTCTTGTTCATTCTCTTTCCTCCCTGACACACAATCTCACACACACACATGCGCACACACACACTTACACACTTTATAACATTCATCCAGTCCTTTGGTTTCCTTGGGAACAGTGTTTATCCCTTCCATTTAGTCCATTTAGCCGTGTGTCCCATTAGCATCAACCTCCCATCTGTCTACCCGGTCCCTAGAGGGACACTCCAGAGTGTGTATGTGTCTGTGACAGATTGTAACTGTTCTTATGTCTGTGTGTGTCTGTGTGTGTGTTATTGAATGTAGTTATGTTTCCTTCTGATCGCCAACCCAACCCTCCACAAACTAATCAAATATCAGATTAATGCTCGTCAATTCCCACCTGCCCCAGTGATGCCGCTCATAATCATTATCTGTAACCTCACTGGTTGGCTGGCTGGCAGCCATCCTATCCACCAATTAAACTCCACAGCTGACAGACCTGCTGACTGCCACTTGTCCAATTACATTGCATTGAAGAAGCAGACAGAACAGAGATAGGTCAGCTTGGCGTTGTTGACCAGGAGGTCAAGGAGAACGTCTCTGATTGGTTAAAAGTGTGGCTGACCACCAGACAGGGAAACCTGTTGTTAATGAGATCACTATATCTTCATAATGCTGTAACGTGAGGAGATGTTTAATCATCCTGGGCCTAACTCACTGTCAAATATAGTTTAACTCACTTATAAACTACTTTATGTCTTAGTCATGGGAATGAATTGAAAGACCCAATGAACTCAGAGGTGTCAAATCTAATGGTTGTAGCTAATGGGATATCATGGTGGTGATGAAGAGGAGGAGGGAACCAAAGAGATTTGTGTCATCTCTGTTAAACCAATGCTCAAAGCAGAATGACAGCCAATGACTTCAGAATCCAACATTGGCTGAAAGCTAAACGTCCACTCACCACAAATGAGACCAAGTTACATTGCAAACAAAAGAGAAAGATACAACCAGAAGGCAGAATTTATTTTAATAACAGACACTGATGAGCTCTTCCAATGGGTTTCAGTTGACAAGGGAGGGGTATAACTTTTTATGGATTTACAACACATAAAGGCCCCCTAGCATAGGCTTTAGGTAGCTTCTTTGGGGACCAGTTCACATGCATGGATACTTTTTTTATTGTCTCAAATATCCACAAATATATTTATGATGTTATGCACATTTATTTCAGAAATTTCTAACTAATGTCTTTCATAAAACACTCAAGCTCATTCATAGTGTCTTATAGGGCCAAGCAATGTATTTATTTGCTGCATCCAAGAAAGCAAGCTGTTACTATTGAATCATATATATAGTTGGATAAGGATGTACTGTTTGTTCCCTCTGCACTTTGAGTTCTCCACAGCCGAGGTGAAGCCACTAATTGCTCAACGAAGTGCACCTGGCCACAGTGCTTAAAAGCCCAAGTGCTGGCTTTAGGAGGGGAGGCATTTGGAGTTGGCACTGCTGTCAGCTACGTTCGTTGAGCTTTGTTAATTATTTGATTTAGTCTGTCTGTCAATTGATAATAAATCCCTTTGTTTGATTTTGTTAAGTATGTTTTAATGGGCTAATTTGTGGATTGTTATTTGCCCCATAGGGCTGCCTAATGGTTGGGCGTAACAACATGAAAAAAGGTACAATAAACGTTTTCCCATGACATTTGTAGGTATTATTACCAACAATCAATGAGAATGCTCATGTTACTTTGCACCTCATACTTTGGTTTGATCTCTTCCTCAACAGACAAGCATAAACTCATATTAGTTTCATTGTCATACTTTTGCAAAGCCATATACAATCCCCAAAACACACTTCTGACATCTGAAGTTTACCAGTGGAGTTTCTGAAACCCAAGCAGAGGTCATTAAATGCCATTTGAATTAAATGCCCTGTTTTTATATGTTAGATTTACTGTTTAATCTTGCACTATGATCTCTTTCCGTCCTTTTTCTAGTTGTTTATCTTTTTTCTTTTTATTTCTCCATCCCTCGGTCCCTCTCTCTCAACGTTAATGCAACCGGGGTTTAAAGCTGCAGAGATCGGCACAATCAACACAACAAGGCCTAATCTCATTAACAATAGCCTCCTCTTGCCAATATATACAACTCATCTACTGGGCGTGTGTGTTTGTGTGAGTGCGTGTAAACTAACACCCTGTTTGTGAGGGATAGAGGAGTCAGCAACTTTACTGGGCAGCCTGCAGGCCTCATCTAGAAATCTTTTTAACAAGGAGCCGGTCAATCAATCTGTGATCGATAACTATCCAAGGTGTGCGTCTGTGTGTGAGTGTGTGGATGTGTGTGTGTCAGGCTGACTAATTCAGACATCTAAGCGTAGGGCTGATCCAGTTGGGTCTCTCTGTGCAGTACAGTGTGCCAGCTGTGGAAATGAAAAACCAGCAGCGTCTTTGGCTGAGCTATCTGCATCCAAGGAGGAAGACTTGCAGAGAGGGAGCAGTCAATAATGTTGGAGTAAACAAATATTCTGAGGGAGAGAGAGAGAGGTAGAAAGACAGTGTGAGTGAAAAAGAGGGAGAAAGGGGAGAGAAGGAAATTCAAAAGCAGAGTGAGAGAAGCCAACAGTTTTGCCAATAAACAAGCCAGCACAGCACTATTGCAGATTGCCATAGAGCTTAAGTTTACAGGATAGAAGCATTAGAGAGTCGGCCCCATCAGACCAATGCAACAAGAGCTGATCTAGCATATCTGCAGGTGTGAGTGTACACAACAAAGTATCCCAGAAAGCCACAGTGACACATTAAAGGAAATTGAATAATGAAAATATGATGGTACCCTAATATTTATTTTAATGTGTTCAAAGGATTTTATTAAAACAACATTTCACTGACTGTACTACCAAAATAGTGGGGTTAAAGTCAAGGTCTTCTCTCCAAACTGAGAAAACTTTCTGCGTAGTAATTAAGCAATTTGTTGTTGAACTTGTTGAAAGAGTCTATTTTTTTATTATCATGTGGCTGATATGAATGGTAGATTGGTAAGGTTTAGATAGAGAAACTTCTTGGTTAGGTTCAGGGAACCTTTTATGTCAAGGTGTCAATCACAATTTAACCTTTGGTAAGATTTTTGGTTCCACCTGGGGCTTGAACGCCAGTCTCAATGGTGGAAGTTGTTCTTTGTTTGGCCCACCTGACCCTGACAAACATCTGTAGTAGACTTTAATTGTCTATCTCCATCACAAAAGAGCAGCTCTCTCAAGGTGCAATGTTGTTGTTGATTTTTCAATGCAATTACACGAAAGCCTATTGTATCTCATGACGACCAAAAGGACTACTTGGTGCATCTGTATGAAGATGTAGACCTTGAAATAACAAATTTGATGAATTTTGATTAAGAACTTCGAAATGAAAGAACTGCTTAGGAAGTACAATATGTCTTCCAATCAGATCTCAACATATTGTAGAGGCAGAATATTAGTGATTTAAATTGGTCATGAAATGTAAAGAAATACTACAGGCAAATGTGTTTTAAGTTAAGATAACAACTTCAAAGAAACCTATGAACAAAACAGAAAGATAACAAAGGGACAAATATCTCAATACACGTGTAAAACAAATGTTTTCAATAGTCATAGCACATGTAAAGCCCTGTAAAGTTAAGCAGTAAAAAAAAACAAATGAAATGACAGCTTTATATTGAGCATCAGTGTCAAAAAGGTTTTGTTTGCAGTGTCAACTGTCAACACATTTGAAACAAAGTCACCTTCTTTATTTGTTCATTTATACACTACATGTACATGTCGCACATATATGTATAAAATTCTTTTTTTCTTGTCTTGATTTCATTTTCATTGACATTAAAAGACCTTTCCAGGTGAAATATGTTGATGACGAGATGAAACTATGAGTATGAATGCTTGCTATTCAGATGTCCTCTAACACTACCTTCGTGTTTAGTTCAGCATTATGGTTGGATATGTGTGTGTACGTGCAGTGTGCGATGTGTGCCCTGCTGTAATGTGTTGCCCTGCAGCGTTGAGAAGCGGCTCATTATCTGAGCAGATTCCTATCTTCTATCCCTCAGGACTGTTACAATCACAAAATCAGTGATTTGCTCTGCTCCCTGAAACAATGGATGGTGAGTAAAGTCGTGATTGAATAGATTTCTAACCGGCACGCTTTTGTTGCTCATAAAACTTCGTTAATGTTTGTTAAAGCCAGTGTTTTGTGTTCATTTTGTTCTGCCTCAGTTTTACATGAAAAAAAGACTCCCATATCTTCATCAGTAAAATACAATACAGCTTCCAGATTTTCTGTTCCTCATCTAACTATTCTCTCTGGTCTGGTCTCTGGAATGGATGGATGAAAAACAAAAGTTGAAGTGGGCTTCCTTTTAGGTTTGTGCATATTGTTTTTTTCTTTATTAAACCTAACTTGCATGCTTTCTGCCCACATTATTATCTGTATACAAACTCAGTGGTTTAATTCACTTAACTTAACCAAACAGTGACACTTTCAGAATAGTAACCATGTGTAGTTCCTGGATGTTGTAAGGTACAACCTGTAGTTGTGAGGGTGTGTGAGCCGCCTTTGGTAGAGTTGCTTTTTCACGACAGGCTTATCACAGTATGTGGGTAATATTAAAGAGCAGAAACAGACATTTGACTTTTTTTTTTTTTTTTGCATTTCTGCACATTATTGAAAGCTATATCTTAAAAAAAAAGTCCAATACCCAGATTTTATAACATATTTAGAAGAAAGAAATTCATTTGTTAAGCTTTTACATAATGGGAATAATGTTGCCCAACATAATTGTATTCAACATCACTTCCTTTTATACTTCCTCTAACGCATATACTCAGAATGTTATTTTACAGGTTCATTTAATAATCCATGATGTAACAGACACACTACCAAACCAAATGTAGAATGTGACTAATTAATGTGTGAAACATCCTCATAGCTTGAGGGATATGTCATCTTAAACCTGTCTATTTATACATTTAGGCCTTTTATTCAGCAGCATTTCCTCAGTACTGGAAGGTCACTAGATTATACTCTCAGTAGAAGGGTATTTTTCGCTGCATTGGGTCTGAAAAACAACTGACTTTGAAACTGAGATTCTAAAAATCTGAAAGAAAAGACACAAAATACCGCCTGAAAGGCAGAGGACAGAGAACGCTCACCAGATTCAGAGCAGTGTATCTAGGGGTAAAGAAGCAACAGTGAAAGTCACTAGAACAAAGCCTTACTCCTCTTAGTGTGTGTGTGTGTGTGTGTGTGTGTGTGTGTGCACAGACTACCTAATGTTCCAAGTCAAAAAGAGGTAAGAGCTCCAAGACTGGATGTTGTGATATGTAGTAGCTGGCAAGGCTGAGTAAAGAAAAACAGAGACGGAGAAGATGATAGATTCACGCTGTGATAGGGCATCGCTTCTTCGCGTCACACAGAGTTCAAACAGAGAAAAAAAAAAATCTTCCATGCCAGTCTTGAAAGAGGACAAAAAAGAATAACAGGAGGAGGAGAAAGGTATAGATAGGAGAATTCTATATTTACTGGGCTCGAAACAGGCCGTAGAAGATGGTGGAAAAAGTAGAGGCAAGGCAGCAGGGAGATGGTGAGGGTGATATTTGAATAAACAGAGACATAGAGACGACAGTGTGTTATTGTGAAGACAAAATATTGAGGTTGGAAAGCTGGAAGAGAAAGTGCAGAGAGGCAGGAGAAGCAGCTTTGAGGTGAATGATGTGGAAATGACAAAAGTATTTGGGTTAGCTTGGTTTGATTTCTTAAAAACAAAAAATATGGTTCTTTCAATGTCAATGGACCTGCTTCAAAATGCTGTAAGGTTGAAAAGATATAATTTTTAGTTCCATACAATTTTCTCTACTTTTAGAAGATGTATAAGTACTGTAGTACAGAGTCAGAAATGGTCTGTTAAAATTGATTAAGCAGTTCATTTCAAGGTTTTCATGGTTCATATCTTTTTTACGAACTGTCCTTTAGACATTATCTATGTAAAATGTTGTCTACTAGAAATAAGATTTATTAAAATAACAACATTAAAAACATTCAAGACAACTGGATTCTAAGCATTTTAGAGCATTTTCCTGTATTTTGAAAACTTGAAACTTCAAATCTTCCAAGATGATTTCAGTCTTCTGACATCTGGATCAAACTCTGAAGTCATCTTTCACTCAAGATCTCGGCCTTCAAAGCGCTTTGATCTTGGATCCAACTCTATATTTAATTTTAGGATTGACTTCTGTCACAAAAAGTGATCAATCTTCCATTCATTGTTTAGGGTGAGTTTAGGGTCAGCGACAATGCTGTTAATCTTATTATAATTCAATAAATGGAAACATACTGAACCCAAAACAATGCATGATGAACTAAAAAGGTGTTTTGGAAAGTGATTCTGTCTGTCTGTTGATTATGAATATGTGTGTCATTATTTATAACTTTTGAAATATGTATAATACAGAGACGGATAACACACACCCTAGCCATTTTAAAGATGGTTGTAAATTAGAGGGAAGAAATGTTTTTTGCTGAGGAATAATAAAAACCTACAGTACATTTCAGCAGCTTTCCCTCTACTTGTTTCTCCACCATTAACAAACACAGCACTAATGCACTTTCATTCATCTTACTCAAAGCCTGACTTTCATTATTATCAAACCCATTTACGCAAGTCCCTCTTCTCCACCTAACCATTCAAGCATGAAATATAACTTATTTTCTCACATTATTCTATTTTCTCTTTCGATCACAGCCTTTAATTTTGACAGATCAGAGTAGCAAAGTTCATGCAGAATGAAGAGAGCTGAATGAGAGGTTTTTTTTAAGGCTTATTCAGGGACTTTTTATGTCTTTATTTAGTGACAGGACAGTGGCGAAAGACTGAAATCAGGCAGAGAAAGAGTTTGGAGCAACATGCTGGAAAAAACAAGAGATCAAATCCAAACTCATGCTGCCATTGAAGGACCACAGCCTCTGTACAAGGAGCATGCACACTAACCACAAGGCTACTGGTGCCCCCATAAAAGAATTTTTCAACATATAAACCACAGTTGGTACATACAAAACCCTTTCATACTGGATTGTAAACAACTTGACACAATAATATGGCCAACTATATAACTCTTCAGAAAACATATGTATTGGTAATAGTATCAAACTCTTGAAATTACCAACATTCTTCCTACGTTTTCATGAAAATCATGTAGATTTGCAAATATTCAGTGTACTCTCTTAGGCTAGACATGCATGTGAATGCCTAATAGTTCAGTGTTAGCCTTGCAGCATAAAAGGGCCACATGTGCCCATTGGGGTGTGATCAGCGGCTCTGACTGGTTGGATGAATCTCTGGCATGTTTGGAATTTTGGTAATACGACTTCTTGCACAGAAAACGCAGAGCAAAGAGTTAATAGATCGACATAAGCCCCATTTCAACGGTCAGACTTGGTTTGGTACGGTCAACAATGATCTTGCTTGCATTTCCACATCACTAAATCACAGCGGTGTGACATGGTGTAAACAGCTAAGAAATTCAAAAGTCACATTAAAGAGAGATACATGATTCCTCAGAAGATCCGCATCTCCAAGGTTGTCCATGGGACAGTGCTATGTGCTGACAATAGCCTTCAAAAACAGCCTTGAAATGACTCTCTCCAAATCCGCAGAGTATTGAAACACTGCAGTGTTTTGTGTTTATATTACCAATTGAAATAAGATTTATTAAAAACCAATCAATGAACTGCACTGTGTCTATCTTAAAACTCTACAGTCAGATCAGTACACTTGTCACCCCAACAGAAGGGTACGAGAAAGTAGGATGGTATTGATCAGTTCAGTTTTTGATACCTTTCCAACTTTTGACAGTGGAATCACCAATAATTGTTTAGCGTACTGAACCGGATCGCTTGGTGAAAACGGGGCTTTAAGGGCTGATTTTTTAGGACTGGTGTCTCGAGCGGTGCATATAGGAAAACTAAAATACATGTACATCTAATTACAACTTCCATTTGAGGGAGTTCTCAAAAGAAATGTTGACAATTGTAAATGCTTAGTCCTGATTAAATATAGTGTGAGCACTGAGATTATGCTTGACAATACAATAATACAGTGTGATGACATCATTCAAGAGCTTTGAAAGGATAAGTGTTTGGAAAAGAGCTTCTTATAGTTGAACTTGACCCAACCTGAAATGGAAGAGGCTGTTTTTCAATTCCTCTAAGAAACTAGAGCTCACACAAGAATAAAATACTGGAAACTTTCTGCATCCACTGTGTATTTATTTGGGTTTCATTGGTTTGCTGGAGATGTTCTCTGTTCAAACTAGCCAATGGTCTCAATCTGTACTTATTGGCTGGCTAATTAGCTTTGAGTGGGAGACGCAATCTTGTGTCTTCTGGTCTCATTGGCTTTCTGTCTCCTGAAGCACCGTCACACATGCCTTCCATTGAAATATTGACCCAGGAAAGAGCAGCTGTCCTTCCTAGTGATTGAAAAAATGAACACAGGAAGAACAAGTATTCTCTGTGATTGGGTAATTGACCCATGAGGGGCTGTTATCCTTCTGCATGATTGGGCAATTGACTCAGGAGGAGGGTTTCCTTTTGGTTTTGATTGGCCCAGGATGGATGAGTCCTCTTGAGAAGCTGCTGCGAGTCTCTCCAGACAGATAAGAACGGATGTCTGCTCTCCACACAGCTGCAATCACCTTCTTTACTCTGTCTTTTTTTTTTGGTGGGGGGGGGGGATGTTTGTCCCTCTTTGCAACATGTGCACACAGGGAAAGATCTACAGTTCGAGTGCTACCTTGCTGAAACAACCAAAAGAGAATATATACAAGCAGTTTAGGGGCCAGCACATAAAATGAAATATTTTTTGTGTATCATTTAAGAGTACTTTAGTGTCCTCACAAATGAGTATAACCCACGCCTGAGCTCAAAAGAGCCTCGTAACTGTTATTGCATATTCATCTCCACCATGAACTTAAAAAAATGTGAATGTGTAATTGCAAACATCTCCTTTTTGCTCGGAACTAGTGCATACTTATGCAAATAGTGTGCAGGATTTTGTTTTTGGTCCTTGGTGAGGACTAAACCTAGACAAAATATTTACCATATTGGTGCCCGAAGGTAGATTTCCCCAACCAGTACTGCCCCAACACCAGGGGAGATAAGTTACACCATAACCCTTTGTTAACTACCCCTGTTGCTAGGCTTTGCTGGAGCCCCTGGATATATTTTCTTTATGATGTACTGTGATTATTAGTTTTAAATTGGCTTAATAAACAATGTGAACTCTTGTGTTTCTCTGTGCTCATCTTTTCTCTGTGACATAACAAAAGCATGTCTTTCTCTTCCTCAAACCTCTGGCAAACATTTAACTCACGGTAGACTCTACTCTCAGACTCAACACCAGCCCACCTTAGGCAACATGAGTAGCTAGAGAGATTCGTCGAGAACACCTCACAAATCCTGACGAGACAAGATAGGAGCCAGTCAGTCCCTGCAGACTATGTCTGTTTACGACCTGTCTGGGTGCCAGCTGGGGGAGGAGATTGGCCCTGCCAAGCGTCCGTCACGCCTCACCACACACAGCGACCCCATACAAGACACATAATGACGCATGGGTCACAAACCACGCCTCCTTGGTGTTGTCTCGCCATGCTTGGTGAGACATTCCACAAAGAAACTGAAGAAAGGGAACATGAAGTCACCCATGTACACGCACACCTGGCTGCACACACCAACTTGTACAGTTATACACAAACCACCCATTGCTTATAGCCTTAAGCTCCTTAAGTGAATTGCTGGCAGAATGGAGTGGTGACCATGGTAGAGTCAATGAGGTCAGAGGATGTGATGTGATGTGATGAGGTCACAGAGATTACCACAGGGGAGCTGGATGGTCCTTTATTGGAGTGTTGGTTGACCATGAACCACAGGATTGTTACATTTCTTAGGAATGGTACTTTGGTACTAGTAGAAGCAATTTCAAACTAAACAATATTATTCAATAACTGTTAAGGAAAGATTCAACATAAATATACCAAATTAACATAATATTTGGGAATATTTTATTCCCATAGTTAATTACGACCAAGAGTTTGTAGATAATTATCATTTTGATTTTAAAAAGAAAAAGTTTGTTAACCTCCACTCAAAGGATGATTGGAACCCAAAATGTGAGACAGCGCACGCTGCCACACATTGTTTAAAATACTCAAAAGTGTCTGCTCTCCATTATGCAATAGAGCAAGTGGTCCTCTGTAAAATGCGTGGTTGACAATGTATAACAATATAGGGTATATACTCAGAACATCTTTCTGAATACTGCATTCAAAACAATTCTAAAAAAATAAAAAAGTTGTGGCCACTTTATTTGTTATTGGAAATTTCCCTTCAAAATGAGTTTTTGACCAACCATCAATGTTTCAACTGAAATGTTTATATAATTTGACTGCACTCCACGAAAGTCTCTTGAAATGTGTATTTATTTATCCATCATGTTATGATGTGTGTACAGTGGTACAAACATAACCTTATTTAGCTCTGCAGCTCTGCATGGTTAAGCTGAAGCCATTCATACAAACCCACTTAGCTTTCTCAAACAAGTGGCGAGTGTGCACTTCTAAAGCAGCTCATCATGAAGAGAAAAAGTCAGTGAATAGTGGGTGAGTGGAGTAACCTTTATTGTGTTGACAGAGACCACTGAACCAAATGCTCGATGTAACAATTTTATAGGTAAACAGATTTTTTTTGGTTTACATCTTTCAAAGATAACCATGTAGTAAATAGCTGATTTTTTCACAAAAAGTGTTCTTCTTTCAGTGCATGTGACAACATGCACATCCGAGTCTTGTTCCTATGTTGTCTCACTGTTACACTGCTGGCATGAGAGGTACAGTACGTGCTTGTTTTTTTCTGTTTGTGTGAGTCTGGGTGAGCATTTGCCAAATGGAAGGTCTGTCTGTTTTTCGTCCTTGTGTTGAGAGTTTTCTTCTTCTGCTTGAGTGCATGCATGTTCACATGCTTGCATTTTTTTCTGAATAATTTTTTCTTTGGTTGTTGGCTTCTATTCTTTCTGTGAGATCGTCAAAGTGAGAGAGTGACCATTTTGTTGATTTCATGTTGTTGTAAACTGTGCTCAGGCTCTCGTCTCCTTCACCACTTTAATCCTGTTTGTATAATCCAGTTTGGACCACGTTTTTTATGACAGGAGAGAAACCTTTTAGATCACTGCAGGCAAAAGTTTCAACTATATAAACTAGCATATCTCACAGTTGCTTATGACATCCCCTGTGAATCAACTTATGAAGATTCCTAACTTCTGGCACATCACGTATTGTTTTCTTTTTAAACAGCTTGCGGTAAAGACAGTTGTTCAGCTTGTTCTAAGTAAAGAAAGAAACTGACAAATAGTGATGGTCTCTCATCTCAGATTCAGTATATATTAGGTTTTTTGGGTCTTTTGGGGGGTATTCTGTTGAAATAGCATAGCGGGCATTCAAACTACTGAATGTGTTCACTCAATTAAAGCACAACACATGATGTAGAAGTTCAAAAGGGTTACATTTCTCTCTTATAGCTCCCACTTTTCTTTTCTAGTATCCCTACGTCTAGCCCGTCATCAGGGAGGATATTCAGTGTCAGTGGGCGAATCTTGGAAGTGAGACGCATGGAGCTCAGGATTTATTTGATCAACAAACCTGTCTGCCTCCACAGCAATTTCAAAAAACAATGTTGTTTTTGTGTCTTTCTTTTAAATTTTTTCTATACTGGCCAAATTGTTGCCAGTTGTATATAATAACTTTTTCAAATGTGTTGAACCAAAAAAGTGGCTGTCAGTTCAAATTGAGAAATCCATCCACAAGTCAGGCTTTTCTTGCTTAGTCTCTGTGTTGTAAAAACCAGCTCTAAAATCCTCTCTCGGGACCTCAGGGATCCTGATCACGATGAAGCCCTTTAGAGATCTTTGAAGTGCAAACGATTAAATAGCTAGCTTAGTCTCATCAAACTGGCAACGTAAAAGTTGAAGTCTTTAGCTTCGTAAATAGCTAAAAATTTTAATGGCCTCGTTAAACTAAACTAGTTTTTATACATATTATCACCCATGCATAGGAAAGGAAGTAATCTGCTTTGTAACAAGAGAGTTGTCTATAGTGTTTTACTTTGGACGTTCATATCCCATCCTTACCATTCTGACAAAAATGAAGGTGTTATACGTTTAGCTTCATTATCTTCCATCAGTCAAAACAGAATTTAATTGCAGAAGTCCATGTCAAACTTTGAAAAAGCTGGATATCTCACTTCTCTATCAAAGTCTCCATATTCATTTTGTAATCATAATAACAATGTCAAACTTACTTAGAATAATCTTTGGGATATTAAATTTCATCATTTCCGCGTGGCAGCTTGGAGCTTGAAAGCCCTGATGGCTAAAATGTTAATCAGCTAGCTAATAAAAGGAAAGGAACAGTATTTAGGCTGTCATGGCTGGCTTCTCAGCTGCAGGGGCTCTGTTGTTTGTTTTGAAGCACTAATAATGGCAGCGCAGACTTATAATTATGAACTTAGTGAGGTGAGGAAATTACTAGAGATGAATAGACAGCAGGGGAGCAGACTGTTGGAAGGCACATATCAGAGTCTGTTCCTAACTCACTCTCGATAACGGAGGTGGAAATGAATGAGCCAAAAAACAAGACTTTCATCACTCACCAAATAGCTACTCTCCTGTAGAATACATGCTCATAAAGAGGGAAAACATAGCGAAAGGTATTATCTATCTTTAGAGGATTCATTGGATCTTGCTGACCGAAGGAAAAATTTCAACTTTATTGGACTTCTCTAATCAATTGTATCTGTACACGTGCCCACATGTGCTGAGAGGAGGTCAAAGCAGATCTACTTTGTTTTATGAAGTTTCACAGAGATAATATTCAAGTTGTAGTATGACAGTACAATCAGATATGCTTCTTTTTTTGGGGAGTCTAAAACACAACCAAGTGTTTCAGGTTGTTTATTTAATGAAGTTGTTTAAGATGTGGTTGAGAATATAAATATTATTTTCTTTATTTTTATTAGATTAAAAAAACTCTTAACAGAATTACATATCACCATGCATACATCCATTTACAAGTTGCTAATGTTCTCTATATCTCAATGGTGGTACTCTTTTAATAATTCTGGTAAAATGAAGATGTTGTGGGGCTTTACATGTCCCTTTTTCCAAAGGAATGTCCAACAAATCAAAAGCATTGCTTTGACATTTGTTTTTTTAAAATAATTTAAAGGTTTAGTCCAAAAAACAAACAACCGCCTTCTAAATAAAGAATGCACAAATCAATACACATGAAGTGAATTTAGTTTTCTAACCCCGGGCAGACTCCAATTCAGCCTCTAGTAATACAACTTCAAAGCATGTTGTGCCATGTGTCTTAAATGGCTCTATCTTGAGATTTCCTTGCACTAGTTTGATAAGAGACCAAGAGCTTGACATTGTGTTGCCCTTATCAGGTAGAAGTAAGCGAAAGCACACGAAGATCATACTTCATGGACAACAAATGTCTTACTTTAATACGAAGTAGCCAGAAGGGTAATAAGGACAAACTCTTAATTAATGTCCCATTAGCTATATATTGACTATGGTCATATAGTAAGTTCCCATGTCGATGTAGCTTTTTTTTTTCTTGAGTACCAGTGTTCTTTTTCATTGTGTTATTTAATGAGTAGAAAGTGCTGGCAGCAGCAGACGGCCAGTGTCTTTCATATGAGCACTGTGCCTTTTTTGTTCGACCGCTCTGACGCCTGACGGCTCAAGTTAAAAATCTTTGAACTTTTCATCTGTTGACTGTCAACTCTTCATGCAAGCACTTCGCAGCCAGCACTTTTCTGCCCCGAAAAAAAAAAAGTTTATTATTTGATGTTTTAAACAGGTTCTGTTTCATACTTGTCATATAATTCTTGGGTTGGAAACAACTATTCTATAGCTAAAACTGACTTTTTTCCTCATTCAGTAAACAACAGACTACTTGTATTTCTTGGAAAGTTGACTTTAAACATCATCTCTTATTTCTTCTCTCACCTGCTCTTTCTTCCCTCATGATTTCCCTACTCTCTACTAACCTACCACCTGTGCTGAATGGGCTTCCTTCCCACCTGTTTCCCTCTTCTCTCTCTCTTTCTCTTGCTCTCCATCCCTCCCTTGTCTCCTTCTTGTACACTAACAGATGGCAGACAAGTGTGGAAAGATTTCCAGAGATGCCGTGGGAGGTGCATAAGCATTTGTGTATAAGCTGTGAACGTGTGCTTGTGATGTTTGACCGTTATTTACATCTGCAGCGTGGAGCAGACAGCTGCTGCTGCTGCTGCCTGAGCTTTCTGTCTTTCAGCCAACAATGACGCAGAGCAGTGGTAACTCAGAGCTACGGAGAGGTCTGCAGTTTACACACATCTGTGCTTCAATCGGAGTCATCTTTGACCTCTCGCTGGATAATCAGTGTGGGATGTTGTTTGAGTATGTCGAAAAAAAATAAAAGACTTTTGCAAATAAAATACCTGCATCCCACGAGAAAGTAGATTGTGTGCGTTAGTTTGGGGATGGGGATGTTTCACTGCACGCAAACATTGGATAAAGCTATCAAACAACGTGACGAACAGATGATGACATTCATTTCAAATTTCACGCAGTAACGATAACAACAATAACCGAGACTGTTTTCCATCCAGAGTGTGACATGTCTGTGGATGTGGCACCAATGTGCTCGACTGAGCAATGATTCCTGCCAACAGCTTCATTAAAAGTTAGGTAAGTGCTATTTGAGGAGAGGAGGCTGCTTGTTAACTAACAGATCAGAGGACGAATGACAAAGGAAAGAGAGACCTGAGAGATGGGGCCTACATATTGACATCACATGACAGTGTACACATTTTAAAAGGTCCAGTTTAGAGTCAAGTCAAGGAATATTTAAGGAGGATTGCTTGGTTCTGGAGAGTCTGAGAAGAAAAACTTCTCCCAAGTGATGTCAGCGTTTGAGAAATTGTTGTAGATTTTTAAGCAAGAAACCATCCACTAACACCAGAGGGCATTAGGCCCTACAAGAGAAAAGGATTCTAATGAAATATACTGAAGAGTTACATGATGGGAAATGTAGGATACAGTATTTCAGGAGCTTGTCAACAGCTGTTAATACTGTACTACCATTGATAGAAAATATTTTAGTTCCTTTAAATCAAGGCAGTGAATCTTACCTCTAATATGACTTCTTATACAGACAGACTTTTGTTGTCCTCTTTGTATGCTCCACAATTTAAAAAGTGTTTCAAGTTTTCAACAGTTAAAAAATGTCAAAACATTTAGTCTGTAGTTCCTCTGAATCTCCTCATCATGTCTAAAAACATTCTTTACTTATCCATGATGTGTTGTCGTAATGGGGTCTTTTAAACTTTTTCTTTTCTTGTCAATGTCATGACTTCTGTTTTTGTTTTGGAGAGTTGACTTTTTACAGTCTAACCTCTGAGACATATAGTACCTGACTACGCTTCCCTGCCTTGTCCAAACATTAAAAACAACTCATGTTGGATTTAGAATAAATATTGCTTTGGTATTAAAAGTTGAATTCATTTTCAAACGTGTGTAATATGTAGCTGGGTGATGAATGTGCATATTACATCGCAGAGGGTGAATACTGCAGCCCATGTGAACCCAGATTCTTTATTGAAGCAGGATGATGAATCACTATCACCAGTTCAAACAGGAGAAACAACAACAGACCAGCACAGTGCTGGAGAACCGTTTTTCACCGTAAAGTGATTAGAAAGTACCTGGACACTATTGACACTTAATATATTTTTTTCTTTCCAGTAGAAGCTCGGCTCTTTCACCATCTCATTAATCACACCGGCAGGACGACCCATCCACACCTCTGTCCTCTCACTCCTCTGTCAGTGCTTTACTTTCTTTCTCTCTCTCTTTTCCACAACATTTTCCGAATGTTCTTTTTTTCTGTCTTAATCTTGTGTTTAAGTCTTTGTTCGGTGTTGTTAAATGCTCCTCAGAACACGTTTAACAATCTATGAGTAAAACCAAAAGTTAATGAGTGTACTCTTCTAAAATCAGCCAGAATACTTTTCTTAGAAAGAGCTATCAGGATGGTTTCAATGTTCTGCTACATGAACAACTGTGAACATGAGCTGTTTGTGAGTGAGGGGTTTTATCAATCAATCTTTAATCAATCTTTATTTATATAGCGTCAATTCATAACAGGCGTTATCTCAAGACACTTTACAAAAGCAGGTAAAGGACCTTACTGTTTGTCTGTTAACATTAACAAAAGGGCAGGTAACAAGACCATGCTCATTGTTATGTTTACAAAAAGCAGGTAAAGGACCTTACTTATGGCTATGTTACAAGAGCCCAGCTTTATCACTTTCCACATCAGGAAAACTTTTTTTAGCGTACTTTTCATATATATTGTACCTATATGTACTGTGAAGACAACCAAACAAACATGGGTAAGATGAAAAAAGTTTTCTTTTTTTGATTTGCTTGACCGATTTTTCAGTCTTTGTTTGTTACGTACACACTCCTTTTACACAATGCTACTTCTTAAAAGACCAATATTTATTTTTTGTGTGATTTAATTTTTGCCTCCTAGCTTGTGTGCCTTCTAGCAAATCTGCCTTTATTAAATAACTTTTTCCGCCCCTTGTTTAAATCTTTCCTACGTCAGCCTTCTGCACTTTCTTGAACAGATTTGGAAGCATGAAAATGATCTGAAACTTCTCCACAAACTCAACTCCTCTAGGTAAACATACTGCCCATAAGTGAGTTGATTTTGTCATAAAAACTGGATTGTGTATTAATCAAAAATGGAATTAACCAGGAAATCTCACTGAGAATAAAAATCGTTGTCCTGGATTACTCAAATATGTACAAGGTATAAAAAAAAAGGAATGCAGGACTTTTATGTCTTTTGGTCATTCACATCCTTTTTGTTGTTCTTCTCATGCTCCAGAAAGTGATTTGGAGGGGACAATTCATCTTAAAATCTAAACAAAACTTTCCAAACCTTCAATGTGGATAGCCTTTTCTATCTTCCTCTCTCCCTCTCGATTTTATGTTGCTTATGTTTCTGTTGAACACCACACCTTGTTATTTCACATCTGATATAAAATTTGAAGAGTATAACTTCAGAGAGAGAGAGATAGGGAGACAGAGAGGGAGAGGGGGGAGAGTTTGTTTTAATGAGCACCACAAAGCTCTATGCATCATTAAGTCGCACATAATTAAAGTAAGAAGAAACTCAAGTGTTTGATTAAAAGAGCATTTGTCTGTAAAATACCATCAAATACAACAACACACACAAAAACAAACAGATACACAAAAAAACAAATGAACACACAACCACGCCAAGAATTCAGAAATACACGGCCCTCTCTTTTTTTTTAAGCTAATGATGCATAAAGCAACAGCTGAGGACGGTTAAACTTGATCAGAAAACACACACTCACCCTCGCACACATCCACACACACACACTCAAACAGGCATCTATGGGGGGTTAATGTCATCTCCGTTTTGTTGATTGTAGTGGCTTTTTTCGCCCCTGGAGACTTTTCCACTAGTCTGCACAGTTGCACTCTTTATCTGCTCTTCATCTCCACATGCAGGCCGGATCAGTCTCACACACAAACATGTACACACACACACACACACACACACACACACACACACACACACACACACACACACACACACACACACACACACACACACACACACACACACTGGGACTATTCAGATAGAGTAAGAGATGAAAACACGACAACTCTGATTTTCAAATGCCCTTCAAGGAAGAAAACTGAAGAGAAGTTGCTAAAAATGTATACAATTACATGAGCATAAATGCTTACACAAGGCCACCCCATCATCATATTATTGCTTAATGCTATTTGTACTAATAACACACTTCGAAAAAAATACATATTTTTCTGGGTGTGTGTGTGTGTTTCTGGGAATGTGTGCTAAATGCACTGATCATTAAGTCTATCCTGCTCCTGTCTCGGTTATTCTAATTTCCCAGCGTGGTCAGTCAAGCAGAAGAGAGGAACGGAAAAGACAGGACTCCAGTCCAATGCACAGCCATAATTACCTCCTCAGGTAATCAGAGAGGACAAAAAAAGTCCACTCTTTAACAGCCTGACAAGATCCTACCTTCCAGCTAAGCAAGCTTAAAAAACTCTGAAGGGTTTTTAGAGAAAACTTTGATTTTCAAATCAAACTACTGTGAGCTTTCATGAAATGAGGATTAACTGAAGACTACCTGAAGTGCAGAAAGAGTGACAATCATGTCTGTTACAACCATAACATGATATGAATGGATGAAACCCGAGTGACGTCAACCATCTGTTACTGCAGGGGGCTCCGGAGGCTCATCGGTAGCTACAGCCATGCTGGAAATCCTGTCTCACTCTAACTTTAAAGTCAGCATAACGGCAGGCAGAGAGCCAAAGCTGAGGCAAGTTCCAGTCCTCTTGGACGAAGCAATATATAATGCCCACTTGTTAATCATGTAAGCTACATGCCTAACTATGGATAACATAAAATTAAATTAACCCCCAATATATTGTGTGCCCATGATGACATCAACAATAAGATCTGGTAAGTTATTGTGTTATTGGCCAATAGCATTATTAATAAGTATAAGGAATAGAGATATTAGGTAGGAGGGCCACGTCACCTTCTTCTCCACTTGTGGAGGACACAGTCATTAATTGAGGCTTAAGTATTCTACGTGGAATACTAAAACTTTGACCATTTCTGACACTGATCAATGATTTTTATTGTTGTGAGAATTAAAGAAGAATTTAAGATTAAAGTCTGGTAATGTTTTGCTTGTGGCTATAGACAAAGTTACAGATAAGAGGAGGTGCCAATGCAATCTCTGTAGGTCTGTAATCCAGAGCATTTCAAAACTAAAAGCCATTACTAGCCAAATCTAAGGTGGGGGAAAGTGAAGAGAGTCAATTGTCTGGGATGTTTCAAACCCCCTTAATACTATCTAACGGTGCACATGTATTTGTTTTCTTTCTCAGTTAGCAGAGTTGATTAAAGTTGAATCAGTGGAATGGAAATGAGACAAAATGTCTGTACACTTCTTGCTGTCTCTTTTACTGTGATCACTTTTTGTGAGTTTTTTTGTTCAAACTCTCTCCGTCTCTCTTGAAGACCTCAGTGGAGTCTTTATCCGTCATATTAAACCATTCACACATGTTCGGTGAAGAACCATTAATTTGCCAAACTGCCTTCCCACTTAAACCATCAGAGGGTTTTTAAATCACGGCCAATTAGCCAGCCACCACAGCACTCTGCCTGCATTACTGCACCCATCAGTCAGACAGAGAGAGGCCTCGCGGACAAGTGATCCGACCTGTCCAAGTGCTCGACGAGCAGGGAGGAAGAGGGATAAAACTAAGTTCAGGTATTAAGTCTCAACAGGCAACATTTGACATGATAACTCATTGGTAATAAAGTTAAAATCAGAATGTTATTTAAAGTCAGACAATCAGGATAACCCATATAACCTGGAATATGAAACTCCTCCCGAATACATACTAGTGTGTGAGTCGTCTAACTGAAGTCATAAAATGTAATGACTGAAGAGGACACGTGATAATGTGTAAGTCTGAATTCATTTTCTAAATACAAGTTTAAACTCAGTCTCAGCAGAAATACAGAAACAGATCCACTGTATGTGTTCTGCAAACCGTTCTCTCCATGGACTTAGCTCATTATTGGATCGTGTGTGTGTGTACACTCTCTCATTTAATCCCCATAAGCAATTTGGCTCGTGCTCCTTCCTAATATTCAGCCTGTTCAGGTACGTGAAATGAAGTTGGGTTCAGCTGAGATTCACTTTAATCTGCTTCCTAAGCAAATCAACATTGCTGCAGAAGCATTCATTCCACTTCTGCGTGATTTTGTTGTACAAGCAGCTAATTGGACTGAGATTGTTCTGCACTCGAGGAATTAGCTGCATGTTTGTAGTGTTACATTAGATATTTGTGAATATCACTGAGATTTAGGAATGGCAGCAGGACCCCTTTGAGTAATAAATGTTCATATGTTGAACTGTGTTCTGTAAATATAAGATAACTTTATGTCCTTGACAAATGGTTGTTTCCACACAGAAATGTTATCAGTTTATTTCTGCTATGTCTGACTGACAGATATTTTTTGATTATTTTTATTTTCTGTTTGCTTTTTTTTTTTTTTCATCTCTGGACCGGTTTGCTCTTTGTTGCTGTTCAGTTTTGTAGATGAGAAAAGGAAAAATCAAGAGTTGTACCTTGGAGTTTGTGCTTGATTTAAACCTGTGTGATTTTTTTTATGGGGAAAAATAATTATATGAAGAAAAAGGCATCCTTAAAGTCTACAGATAAGAACATTTTTCTTCTAAGACGATCCATATGTAGATAAAAAGAGCCCCTGTGATAAAAATGCCAAGTAAATTGTAGTTGGATAAAATTTTTTATGCCCAGTCTGGGACTTATAGTAATTTACTTTGTGTAGATTTTCAATTCTTGATTGGATGAGTGAACCCCAGGAATTGTAACTGCTACTACAGTAGGTAGTGGTTAAACACTTTTTTTTCTGACACAAGCTGCATTTACAGAAATAATAAACATATTCATGGACAGCTAACTATTTGCCATCCAAGTGTTAAGACTGAAGAAAAATCTGAAATAGTCGTAATGTAGTTGAAAGAGGAAGAATTTGAATAAATGTGTAACTCAATTAGATTCAACGTTTTTATTTGTCACATACTCATACAGGTGTGCAGTGAAATGTAAAGTTAATTGAGTAAAGTAAATTAAGCTCCGAGAGGCCATCACTTTTAAAGCACTTTGAAAAATAGTGGGGACTTCTTGCAGATTTTTCACTGCATAAATCATGTTTAGAAAGTCATGCAGTAAGTTTTTTTTTTTTTTGACGTAGATGATATTTTGAATGCTGTGGCTGAGAAAGACAAGCAGGGTGTCTACTTATCAAAAAGATTGGCAGCTTAATCCTTAAGTCTGCAAAGTGTCCTTGTGTACGATTGTTCATCACAAGTTGCTCCTTTAGTATGAGACAAGAAAGCAGCTACTGAAGTGCAATCCATTTATCATTTTAACTCACTCGTCTTTCGGTGAGGAGTTTGTGCTTGAAAGGTTCACTCATAAAGATCATGTGACGGTTTGTGAAATGTATGTTTCAAAGGGAAAACTTTACTGAAATATTTAAAATCAAACATTAAAAAGAAACACTTGCAGGACTGCAACTCCCAATGTGTTGATTTTCCTGTATGATGGGCTTTGATGTTTCTTAGATCTGAAGCTATCTGGTGTTGGAAACGTCAACAAGTTGAAATGTATGTAATGTCAAACTATTTTTGAGTAGTTGAATTGGTAATAAATTGGACATACTAAAGTGCATGCTTACAGTATTGTGATGCTGGTTACTGCAGTCATTCTACAATCATTTTCAAATCCTGATCCATCCTGTGTGTGTGTGTGTGTGTGTGTGTGTGTGTGTGTGTGTGTGTGTGTGTGTGTGTGTGTGTGTGTGTGTGTGTGTGTGTGTGTGCATTTCCAGTTTAAAAAAAGCTTCTTAGAGCAGGATTAGGATCATCATTGTCCACTGGCTTATGATAGGACAAGGATTAACTGAGTACGAAGATATGTTTAGCAGCACATTGCAGAACTCACACACCCACATCAGTCCATGTTCACAGAGATGGAGCTTAAAGATTCCTTTCTCCACCAGAAGCTTTTCCACATGTAAAGCATTATGTCAGCTATGCATGTTACACACAAATATTGAAATGTGTGAGAAAAGGCATGCCAAAAAGCACAACAGCGACTGAGAGACTGTCTGCGCAATCAACACATTCAAATTTCATGGAAGTTATGTGATTTCATTACTGAAAGCCTTGCATAGTCAAACGCAACTGAAGAGTAAATTAACATGATGGTCAATCTAAATGTGTCCATCACGTGTGTTTTACTAAATGTTGCTAGCTGTTAGCTACATTGCACATTCGTTGCCATAACAATTTCGGTCCAATTCATTTCCTTGTAATTTCAATTGTGGTACATTATGCAGTACATGTTGTATAAACATTCTGTTGCCACAAATTAACAAGTTGGTCCACCATTTTTGACATCCACGGAAGTTTACGCTTCGCGTTTGCCATCTTCGCCATGTTTTCTGTCCTTCCTGATTCAGTCAGCTTGCTGTTAAATGCTTTTAACAGAGGACTCAAACCTTGGCTACAATCAAACCAACAGTGCTCACATGAGGAGGTCTGACTGGTCTACTGCTGCATCATGTTGCCTTTGCAGTACAGTTCATGTGTATAATTGAATGAATATATTACAGCTTTTTTATCAATGTAATATTTCACATTCTAATATCTTAGTCATTTTTTCTTTATTGTTTCTTCTTGTTATTTAGCTTTTCTTCTTTAATCTTTTTCTTTCAAAAGCTTTCTGTGGACAGTTGTTAATAAGAATAAGCATGTATGCTAAAACACTTAAACATGCCATCTGATTCATCCAATGTATCTATGATGTCCATGCCAAATAAAGTCTATATAATTAGGGTGACCAAACGTCCTCTTTTGCCCGGACATGTCCTCTTTTTATGTCCTGTCCGGGGCGTCCGGGGGGTTTTTATAAAATCATGAAAATGTCCGGGGTTCACTGTCTTTCATGGAACCATCAAGTTTGTACTTAAATTGACCGGTGCAAAATACTACGGTAGCTACTTCGTTGCGTGACGTAATTCTCGAGAGACTGCTTTGTGGGCGGCTCTGCGACGTGCACAGGGAACAGCAGACAGCGGCAACAGAGCTGACAGCGGAGCAGCATTGATTGCACACAGAA
This sequence comes from Symphodus melops, assembly GCF_947650265.1. NCBI lineage: Eukaryota > Metazoa > Chordata > Actinopteri > Labriformes > Labridae > Symphodus > Symphodus melops. The sequence goes on from NC_136705.1 coordinate 9,406,634, forward strand.
TGCCGAAGCATAAGTGCAGCTTCACAGATGAACTACAAAAACACTGTAAAACACTACAGCAGCTACGCAGCAACAGCAAAGAGATGTCTTGCAAAGACTTTAATGCTTATTTGTTGAGCAACTGGAAACTGCTGGGAAAGACCAGTTCTGCAGAAAATTTGGATGTGCAGACAAGAAGGATGAAGAAGAAAAGCAGGATGAATAAGACAAAAAAAATGATTAAAAGTAGATCATTTTTGTTTGTTAAGTTAGTATTTTTGTGAGCATTTTTTCTAATTTATTATTTATCTTGTTACCTTGAAAAGGGATATATTAAAAGCTGGATTTTCTAACACAAAGAGTTCATATTTTCACATTATTTATTTGAAAAGAGAGCTATTATTTTGTTACAGGTAGTTACATATTTCATTTGATTTCATTACAGAAGATACATTTGCACCATTGAGGCATAATAAATCATGATCATAGACCTCTGAGAAGCCTGTCTGAATTTGTGTCTCATGGCCGCCCCGAGTGTCCTCTTTTTTGGAAATCAAAATATGGTCACCCTAATATAATCTAATTTCAACAAAGATACACAAAAAAACAATGTTTCTTTTGCAACGTTCTCTCCCCTCTGGACATGCAAGTGCTCCAAGGACAAACAAACAGTCAACGTAGTTAAGGTCTAAAAGTCAAATCACTGGTTCAGGTGTGGAGTCGTTACTAATAAAAGCTAGACTATACATTCCCACCTTGAGTCAACATTGGCCATCAGTCACAGTGACAGCCGCGAGCAGATTTGTAGGATAGCAACAGAAACAAAGAGATAGAGAAAAAGAGAGGGAGAGATATAGTGGAAGGGAGAGAAGAGGATAGGGAGAGAGGGAGATATATTGTTACAGACGTCTGGCCCGCAGCGCTTTCTGGTAAAAATCCTAAACAGAACAGACAGACAAACACAACCGTATAAAACCATCTCTACCACCATATGGCTCTGGGGAGATGTCCTTGACGTGTCCCTTACAAAAAAAAAAAAAAAACTCCCTCCCTTTTTTTCTCCTGCTTTGTGTCTTTATTTCTCTCTCCACAACCAGACCCCTCTCGTCTGTCTCATTTCGCTGCTTTTGAAGTTGACTAGCTGCTCAATTCCTTTTCGGAGTGACGGTACCTTCAAGGAATTCTGGATCTGTGATGATGACAGCGGTCACCTGGACCACACAGATAGCAGCAAAGCATCATTAACATTTCATCTATCTCATGTTTTTAAATGTTGGATTCTCAACAAGAGGGTAAACACAGCTTAAAAATTCTGTTTCAGATACAGTTTTCATCTCTGTAAGTCCGCTTATAAGTCAAAACACTAATGTTATTACACCACGTGATATCCGCATTTTACATTTAGCATAACATACATATATGTGTATAGAGTACAGTTAGAGAGAGAAAACTTGACTGCAATACATATACATATATATATATATATATATATATATATATATATATAAACATAATATCAAGAAAGCCTGTGTCATTTGAACAGAACCATTTTTCTAAATCAAGCAGATTCTCAAACCCCGCCAAACACATCTGTTACAAAAAAATGACACAATTTCTAATACGTAGATACTAGAAATGTACTGTATGTTTCTGAAGTAACAAGATGGCCAGCGTATGTTTGTGTTTTGATAAGATGACTCTTTGTGGTCTGAGGTCAAAGCACGCAGGAGGCATGGTGGCTTTTTGTGCTGTGTGTGGCTGTGTGTGTGTTCCCATGGCCTCTATTTGATTTGTTTACACAGCGGCCATCCGCAGACACCCAGCCAGCCATGCTTGGCCACATTAAACCTCTTCTACTAATCTGCCACCTCGATTAACGCCAACTAAATGAGGGACACACAACACACACATGCAAGCTTGTACAACATTGACACACACACACACACACACACACACACACACACACATAGAGAAGCTAACACATACACAAACCGCTTTGGCATTCACTGGTCTAGACATGCTAATCTGTCCAACTGGAGACTAGGGTGTTTGGTGGCCAAGGACTGAGCAATCAGAGCACAACGAGGCCCTGCACAAGTCGACAAATACCAGCAACAGTTGTGATAAAAAGAAGGGAAAATGTACATTTTATAAAACAATTTACTACTGCAATTGATTGTTAGCTAATTTATTGAAAAAGTTAGCTTTGTGTATCAATGTCAAATATTTTCTCCTGTGTTAATAAACAGCTGTCGGTTAAATAACTAACTTTTATACTTTCTACACTGAAACTAATTTAAGCACCTGACTCATCATTACAAAGTTGAAATTAGATTATAAAAGACCTCAGGAAACCATTTACAGCAGCACAAGCCAGCTTATTGGATATAATGCAGTGACAACAAGTCCTAAACAAACAAAACAGCCTTAAAACTTAAATTTTAATCAAGCTCTTTTCATTACACTGGAGCATCTTGGAGTGTAACTCCTTAATGAATGTACAGGAAAATGACACAGTATGTTAATTGCCTTATGCAAGAGGAGTGCAAACATCTAATTTAAGAAAATTAATGCGAGAGGAGGAGCTGCTGTAATAACGGTGAAGATGGCAGAGGTCAGGAAGCGCTGACAGCAAACAGCAATCTTCACACAAATCAGTGTAATCTGCTCAGAGAGAAGCCTGGCTGGGTCTAAGGGAGGGCTTGAAGTTGGCTGTGCTGCAAAGAATTGAAAAGTCTTCAGGAAAACTTGTTGACAAGGAAGTGGAGCAACATCTGTCTAAAAAAAAACAAGCTCCAGAAAGCATGGGAAGGCACAGATGGTCAGGGTGTCAGAGTGTTCGTTGTCTGTGAGGCAGTGTGAAAAAAAATGACCTGTTTGATCAGATTTTGTCATTGACAGAAAAATAAACATTTAATCAACATTGAAAACGTGAATCAACATGATGGTAAAAAAAAAACCTACAGTATATTTCCTTTATAGACGTGGAATAAGGTGGATACAGATGAGATTACATCAATGAAAATGAAAGCCTTACATTTTTTTACATACATTATCTATATTATGAGGTCTTTTTGATGCCGTTTAAGTTTGTCTGAGACACAGTTGACTTTGTTTGTACTTTAATGTAAACCCACAGGATGCTAATAAGAAGTGCAGAGCAACTGGTCCAAACGTCCAAAATGCATGAAGACAGGTGAAGAAGTACTACAGTATCAGTGAGTGATTATTTCTACTCACTACTGCTCCTGATTTTTTAACACACTGCGCGACAAAGTGTTGAAAACATACTCTAAAAAGGATGCTAATGAATGACCCGAAGAACAAATCTAACCATGTGTTAGAAATAAATAAATTACACTCTAAGTCTCTGACTGTGTCTCTTTCAGAGAAAACATGCCAAGGCACTGGTTTTTGACCAAAATAATGAGAATGTTAAAATCGTTGATTGTAGAATGTATGACAAAAATTGAGTTCCTTTGTGTAAACTTCCTACCATCTATTTTACGAATCAAATTGACTCAAGTGCGGTAAGAGGTGAACCAAGCTTTAAAACCTTAACCCTTTTACACCAAGTGTGTCGTTAACGACACGTTTGTGCAGGCCAACTTTGAATCGCCGTAATTATGTGAGTGATTGATGACAAACATGTCATCGACGACACACTAGGTGTAAAAGGGTGAACTGGAAAGAAGAGTGGAACAGTTCTTTTCCAACTGATGCTGATCGAGTCTTTAAAGACCTATCTAATTATCAGCTTTAAATCCTGTGTTTGTTCTACAGAGGCCCATAGACTCGAACTTCTACTACAGACAAGGTACATGCATCAAAGATACACTCATGGAAGCAGCTAAACGTTTGGTAGCAATTTGAGGCCAAGACAATGGGACAAAAATAAAAAAAAAATAATAATAAAAAAAGTGTATTAGTTTGACGCTGATTTTTGTTGACACTTTTTGTTTTCAGCTTGGACTGCCCCTTTTTATTTTGGACCGTAGGTTTTGCTGGGTATTTAATTGAAATGTGTATTCAGTTATAAAACTTGGCTCTGCTTTGTGGTTAGTACAACAGAAAGTTTATTTTTTTAATTTTAATTAGTTATTTGATACAACAAGTTTCAGGTAGTTGAGCTGAGAATGATAAAAAATGTATCTAAGCCAGAGTCGATGGGGAGGAGAGGACCTCAATCTTGTCCTTCTGGCTGCCTGTCTTTCTAGATTTTCATTTGTCTTTTGACTTATTTATCCAGCTGAGAGGCAATATATATCTTCCGGCGTGGGTTTCAAAATACTCTCACACACACACACACGGTCTTCAGAGGGGCAACCCTATTAGGGAAATCCAGAGACATCATGCACAGCCTGTCTCTGTGCATCAGCATTAGAATTTCAAAGTAGCTTTTGATTGTTTGATCTCATATCCAAAACTGATTGTTAGTTATAAAAAAAGAGTCTGAGGAAAAAGAAGCAATTAACATAGAGCTATGCTTCTATTAATACCCAGTTTTCTCTGTAGTCTTGTGGCTGGTTGTGATCCATAATTAACAGTGAAGAGATCCCATTTTCACCTTCTGCTGTGGTGCCCCACTAGACCAGCTCTCAGGAGAGCAGAGCGGAGCGAGAGCAGCCAGCAGATGATACCTCCCTCACAGGCTGCAAAAAAAAAAAAAAAAAAAAAAACTGGAAAGGCATACTTCTTTTCATATTTTCAAACCATATCTAAACTTCCGTACAATAAAAAAAAATAAAAAAAATAAATAAATAATTTAAAAAAATGTGCCAGCTTCATTGATACATTTAGTTTGAGATAAAGGCAGTGTGGATAAAAAACCCTGGTGATTTGAACAGGTGGATGACATCATGACTCTGTGCTTCTGGTCCCTGTTTTTAGACTGAAAGTGAGAAAACCTTTGTAACAAGAGACTCGTCTGTGAAACAGGGCACCTGCCAGAGGGAAGACACATTCACAAGTTTCAATTCATTGTTGTATTTAAAGCTGCTGCGTCGTTTCTTAAGATGTATTTATTTCCAATGTTCCTTAAACACACCATCCAGTGTGCGTGTGTGTGGGGATGTGTGACTTTTCTTTTTTTATACCAGAAGTAAGAAACTAACACTACATCTTGTACCTTTTGTCTGCAGCAAGAGAAATAATCTGCACACAAGTCTCTCTCTCACACACACACACATACACATGCTGATCAGTAATACCAGCTCTCTTATTGCAATGACAATAACAATATAATATATTAGATAAATCTGGCTGTATTGACCATCTCTCCCGACGAAGCCCCTGAGGCACTTGACAACTGTAATATATCTCCATAAAAATCAGGCCTAAACTGAATACATCAACACGTGGAGATGATAAAAACAAAACATTCAGCTCCATTGATTAGCATTGTTCATTTCTCGCTCGGAGGTGCAGGGTATAAGTGAGGCTGCAGAGCTTACCATTATAAGACAACAGCAGGAGGAAATCAAATTAAAATATAAAAGGTTCTTTATTCATGGATGTGTCTCTCTTTCTTTCTTGCCCAACTACACTTGTCATTAATAATAGATCGAAAAAGAGAGATCTAAGTAAAGTATATGCTGGAGTTTTTTCATTACAATTTGTTCTCTTGTCTCTAACAACAAGAAACAGCTATTTACAATTGTTTATAAATATTTCAGAGTATTTTCTGATCTGCCAACTTCAGACTGAAGAATTGTCTCACTTTAAAGAACCCAGCAAATTAAAATGACATGAATGTGTTTTAACACTGTTAAAGTGTTTTTGATGTGTAACACATAACAGGAGCAAAAAAAGCTCTAAGCAGCTATAACCAATGACATTATAAAAAAAAGTATCATGGGTCAGTGGGAACTTCAGAGACAAGTTGCATATCTATATCTCTGCCATACTACGTAATGCAATGAAGGATTTACAAGGGTTATTCAATTCATTGCAATGGCAAGACATAGTTTTCATGAACTATGTGCAAGAACATTTTAAGATGATACATGTTGTTATCTCATAGGTTTTCCAAAAATAAAGTTCACAGCCAAACAAGTTGAGAGTAGACTGAGTAGCCACATACATATCAGACTTATACAAATGAAAAATCATCATTTTTAGGTCAGAACCTCTTTTTTTATTTTTTCCCTTCCTTTGCGCTTTGCGATATGATTGTATTTTGTTCCACAACCAGAATATCAAACTGTTTTTTCTTCCGATGCAGCTAGGAGCAGAGGTCGTCTGAATACAAACGTCCCTATGAGACAGAACGATAGTAGACTTTGTTCATGGAAAAATCTGACATTTGCAACGTGTGTCTGCTTTTTGCCTGCAACAGGCAGAGCTCCTGTTTCAGTGAAAGGCTCTTTACTTGTTGGCATGGTTTGCATTGTGGCTCACTTGATAAGAGCGGTTTAATCAGCGATGACATTTTAAAGCTAGCTAAAGGACAAATCCAGAAAGACATTCCTGTAATATAACCACTGACTGGTGAAGAAAATGAACTTAGTTCATTTTTTTTAAATGTCATGGTCTGTCTCTATATCTAGCTGAGTTTGTTACTTAGTAAAAAATCTATTGAATGTTTCTTTTTCCCCTTTTTCTTTGCTCAGCTCCTGCTTGAGCTGCCCTTAAGTGAAAGACCACACTCTGAGGCCATTCTATTAGCTTCCTTTCATTTCTGTGTCAATTAATTAATCAATTAAAAAAAGGAACTGATTTCATTTTAAATAGCACATTTACGATATACTGTATGATGATGGTGGGGAGAAAACAAGTTTAACTGCCAGCCTTCCCAGAGATGATTCCTTCCTCGAAGGCAGAGCGTTTCATTTATTAGACGCTCTGTTATCAAAAGGAGGGGATGGTGAAATAAAATTTAAAAAACAAGCCCTCAAGATGTAACAGTCAGAGACCGGCAGAGAGCAGGAGAAATAGCGGGATGTCTGCATACAGTAAATAGACCAACAGCACAGTAAATGTAGCATTGCGGTTCTGCTGCGATATGAGACCAGCTCTCATAAATAATGTAGCTGAGTGTCGGCTGGCCCGCCAGCAGACGCTACACTGCTGCTCACACTGTGGAACCAGAGCTAAACAAACAGCTGCCAGTCAGGTCACAAGTGAGTGAACACACATCGCATAGTGCAGGTAACTAGAACCCCCAAAACATGGTAAGACAACATGTTTAGAGGTTATAAGATTCTGATTGCATAACATCAAGCCTGGATTATAAAGTACTATTCGTCCCTTTGAATATGTGAGGGTCTGCTTACATCCACAGCTTGAACTTTTATACACAAAAAGTTTTAGAAGTCAGCTTTTTGGAAAGCTGCTCATATGAAGTTTTCAGTAGAGTAGCATTGTGTTTGACATTACGCCACAACTCAAGCATGAAATCTGTTTTCCTTTAGATACTGATCTACTGCATGTGTCGAAAACCAATCCACTCAGCAGACTCTTGAAACAGACCTACTACATGTGAACGGTGTCCGGAACAGCTGTCTGGTTCACCATCTCTTTGGAGTATACATAAATCTTTAGAAGGTTCCCATGGTAAAAGTGTCTGCAAACTGTTGCTTCTGACACAAAGAAGCAATATTGTGAATTTTATGTGAAATTGCTCCCCGCTATTCATTTTATATTGTTTTAAAAAATACCTCGACAACTGCCAAACAATCTACAACAGAAACAAAAAAGTACAGGGCTTTCACACTTGCAGAAAACTTTTAGTGTTTTTTTTTTTTTTGTGAACTGATGTGAGAACACAGCAGAATATTCTTTGGATAATTCACCTTGAGCCAACAGGAGGGGGAGTGACGCTTATATACTGCGACTACTGCATGGAGCATATAGAGTGTCTGTATGCAACCGCTACGATCTTCGTGCATGTAATTAAACAGCTGCATTATATTTCTGTCCACGAGTAGAGTTTGTTGTTCTCTGCTCTTTTGTTGTTGATGTCATTTGCTTGGACTACAATAGCATTGATCTAAAGGGAATCTCATTATAACATCATATAGCGTAGTCTACTACTTCCGTGTCTTTTTTAACGTCTTACTTCAGCCCCCCCACCCCCACCCCCACTCCAGTCTCCAATGGATAGTCTCCCGCTGTGAGTTGCATAGTGTATGTGATTAGCCAGGTCTCAGAGCAGTCTCCCTAAAATTATGTAGATTATCTGATTTATGAAAAAAAAAAAAAAAAAAAAAAAGATTTATAAAAAAAAAAAATTAATATTAAAAAAATAAATAAATTATTGGGCTAAACTCTGGCTAAAATGAAAAAAAAAAAAAAGATACAATAAAATGGACCATGTAGGAACATAACATTGTGATTAAAGTCCCATTAACCCACTGCTCTTCTTCTAAGTTATGGACATATATATATGAGATAATACAAAGAAAGTCAAGCGTTATCTATAAGGTAATCTACAATGTCCTAGAGTTTGTATCCTTAATGCAGAATTGTCACAAAACACAAGTCTTACATAACGCGATGACATCACAAGCTTGTCTCACCGTCAATAAGAAAGTGTTGAAGCATTGCAAATTCTTTTTACTGAAGCCGTTTTCTTTTTGAAAGACAGTTAGTGAAACAAAAATCCAAAAGCTTAATTTGCACAAGGCAGCGATGGCAGGATGGGGACTCCAAGTGTATTTAAACACAATATATCCCCGTGGAGCATTTGAGCATTACTACAATAAAAACAAACTAGTATTATTGCTGCTCATAAGCAACACTGATTCTTCCCTGATGACCCAAACACAAACGCTGTAACAAAAAGGCCTCAAAACATTAAGCAAGTGAGAGAAACACATGGGGTATTAGTGAGTGTATTTGTGTGTGTGCCTGTGCGGGAGAGATCAGGAGGAGATATGAGATGATGCTGCAGCTGTTGAGTCTTTAAGTGATATATCACTCCATTCCACTTCGTTTAGCATCACTTCGTCTGAGTTAATTGGTTCACGAGGAGCACTAATTAAGGGGGGTGGCCTTGTTTATCTTCACGGCGACTCTCGTTAAGCAGAAGGGGATTTTTCTTTTCTTTAGGAGGGGTGACATTAACCCACCCTTCATAGCCGTGGATGGGGGGAGGGGATGTGTGATGTGAGTTTCAATAGCTTGTGTGTCACTGAAGTGAAGTGAAATGCACACACAGCTAAACAACACTCACTGTCATCTGTAAACAAAATGTGAGTATTAGTTTGTTTTTATGTCCATATTGGGACACACTGACCGACATGAAATCTCCAAGTGTACAAAAATGATTTGTGATGATTTGTCCTACCTCTCTCCGCCGTGATGCCCAGCAGGTCTGTTTGATTTTCCAAACCACCGCAGCCACCAGCAACAGAGACAGGAAGCAGCTGCAGAGAGGAGAGAGAGAAAGAGAGACATGGGATGAGTTCATGAATATTTGGCTGGAAATGGTCAGTCAATCACACTTTCTCTCAGGTATAAGACTGAGATATTATTGGTCAAAAAAAGTTTGTTTTTGGGTTATTAGTTCCATAAATGCATACACAAGTCCAAACAAACCCTCCGAACACACATTTGTGAATCGTCACCGACATTTGTTGATCTTGCTCGGCAAAAGTGAAGCAAAAAGTCCCAGGCAAAGAGGAAAACCAAGTGAGAGGACCGATGATCATCAGTGCGGTAACTGATGACTGATGTATACTTTCAGCTCTTCAAGGAAAAACACTCACACTTTTCTGCTCTAAAATAAATATGAGCTCAGTTACAAATTTCTCTATATATTTGTAGATCTGTGTACACATTTCAGAATCTGTGTTTATATCTCTTTACTCATTTGAGGATCAATTTTGATTGAACTCCGTGATTCTGCATTTCCTTTTGATGGCCCAAACACATGAAACCATAAACTCTAAAGAGCTCTTCCAGAGTTTAGAATTTGACGTTTTGACGGATCTCAGTGGTTTTTGTCACTGATTCAGAGTGTTTGTTGAGTTGTTGCTTGTTATACTGTGCTTGTAATCTCAACTACATTGAGAATGAGGTAAACCTCAGTGTTCTTTCTGGAATGAATAAAGGTTCAAAATTTGATGCGATGGAAAAACTCCATCTAGCGTCCTTTCAAATACATGCAAGAGGCCCAAAAATATTGAAATACAGTTATATGACTGCAAGTTTAACTAAAAGATGAGACAGACACTGACTTTAAATAATCATGAAGAGAGGACATTTGTTTCCTGAGTGGCAACAGATGTTTCAGAGTGGAGCGTCTTCCCTTTGGCAAGAATCTTTGGCGAAGTAGAGACACCAGAATGCAAAATAAAAAACAGAGGATAACAGATGAATTATGGTAGAATAAACATACATCTGTGTATAGAGTGTCTGAACTTAAAACAGATTAGAGTATAGAATGGATAAGAACAGGCTTTAATTGGCTTACAGTAAATTTGATCACAGTGATCGATTGAAATCGCCCCAGAAAGGCTTGGATGGGATTTGTCGTGATCCAATAGGCTCTTATAAGCCAGATGAAGCACAGTTCAAAAACTTGTGTTCCAGCCAAAGTTAATCAAAGTTCATGTTCAAAATAAAAATTGTCCTGCCAAAATCGTTTGTGGTCCATTTTTTCCAATCACTCTTGGAGCTTCAAATCAATAGCCTGCTGAAAACCAACCAAGAGCATGAAGGAGAGTTTATAAAGGAAAGCTATTAAATGTCTGCACCATTTCTGATTACTTAGTCTTTGTCTCAGAAGCATTGCACAGATACCTTTGTTAAACCACGCTACTATTTCAAACTAAAGCTCAATATTTGTTACCTTACCTTAAGTCACACTATAGAGAAGCTACAGTAAGCAGGAATTCAAATACTATAAAGTTGCCAACAAATAACCTTGAAAAAAACCTGTTCTGACTGATGGGAGGTCCTTCACTCTGAATACAATAAACAGCTTCAAACGAGCCTGGTGATTAAGTGTGCTGCGTGGTTTATACACTGTGTGAAAAAAAAGAACTAGCCTTCCATTAAAAGAATATTATACTTCAAAGAAAGAAAAGAACATACAACCATTACATAGTTTTAGCTGTCTTTTAGTATATTGGACTGTTTCACCCCCTCCTAATGTATTTTGTATAAAGTGAAACATTCTGAGAAGAGATAATCACTGTGCTTAAGCACTGCTCGCTACAGCTGGACATATCAAATGTTTTAATGGTGCGCACAAGTCCAAAAGGTTAAAAGCCATCTCAGACTTCATTTGGTTGGAAAATGTAATAACCCATTTCTGACAAAAATAAAAGCGTCAGTTCATTAACAGGCTGTTTTAATTACAGGTTGAAATAGGAATCAAAAGAGAACTGCAAAAATAAAGCAGGGATGCTAATAACATGTTTTTTGAACTTGTCCTTTTGAAAATGTTTTACTGTACTTCTCTAACACATTATTGTGTAGCAATTGCATCAATTTATGTGACGCTACACTGGGTCCATTATCCACAGATAACATTTAAACAGCATTCCTCCTGCTTAGAGAAGTTTTAGTAGCCAAGTAGCCAAAAGCTCCTTAAAGTGCAAAAAGAAAGCCAGTAAAAACCACAATAGCACCGAACAGAAGCTGAATCTTCACACTGATTCACTGCCCTCCAGCGCTGCTTCCGGCCACAGTAAAACAACAAAGGAGACAAATTCTTAGGGAATCTGTGGCGAGATATGAAACCACAGTGACCACAGGCAGCTGGGGATTTTAGGACAGCAAAGGCCAGCAAGAGGTCAACGAGGGAACTGATGCTCTCTAACAAAGAACAAGGTCTCATGTGAACACAGATACACACAAACACACACACTCAGCTTTAAAGTTCAATGTCTGGAGGGCAGAGTTATCTGGCCAAACACAAAGCTCCTCTCTCAAGCAGAACTTCTGACAAGGCCTCAAAACAAGCGCACCCAAAAGACTTGACAACAGGAAGTCCCTGAAAAAGTGCTGAGGACAGCAGCTTCAAACAATCCTCCTCTTCATCTATACATTCGTTAGCGTGTGTGTTTTGACGTCTGTGCGTGTGTGTGTGTGTGTGTGTGTGTGTGTGTGTGTGTGTGTGTGTGTGTCTTTCTCCTGTGTCTCCATGTGAGGATGTCAACATTGTAAAGGGTATCAGTGCTGTAATGAGCATGACATTTCAGGCCCAGTCGGCTGAAGGGGCTCCAGTCGTGGGCTCCACAGTCTACAGCCGACCTCTCTGCTGCACTCAGACGCTTGTCGAGCAGGAAATCCCCTCCGGTGATGAACACAAGATGCTCATTGGTCCAGATAGATGAAAAACAATCCGGTTTTAATCCTCTAATTGCTGATTTTTTTTTTTCAATAAGATGTGAAAAGTTTAATTAAATAGACTTGAAGAAGCCCTGCCAAGTTGGGTGTGTGCACTTAACAAAGACGATTCACCCAATCCCAAGACCGATACCTAGTATAGATTTATTTTTTTTAAGCCAAGGGCACTGATTATACTGTGATAATTTAAAAGATAGGGGGGAGAAAGAGAGGAGTTGCAGTAATCTAAATAATCTTTCTTATGCTATCAACTATTTGGATCATTATGGGCTTTCTAGTTGAAATCACCAGGTACTGTATGCCAGACCCCAATTATACTGAATGTTTCCCGATACAATTCCAGCCAAGACAAACACAATGATTTACCATCCTCCAAATGCATATTGTTAAAACCCTCCAGTGGCTGGGATTCAAATCCAATCAAGCCCAGGATTCCCCATTCAGTATTACCTCAGCCTGCTGTTAATGGGCCACAGGGTCTGGGCTTAGCTATCTAACCAATGGAGCGGGGTGGCTAATTGTCCCTATTACCAAGGCATTAGGGATGAAGGGGTGCAGGGGGAGGGAGGGTTGTTAACACTCTGAGCTGAGCCTCCTGGTTTAGGTTTAGACTGTTCAGCTACAGGTAATAACAATGAAAATGATAAAAAACAAACATAGGATGTGGTAAAAGAACCATTATGGTTGCATCTGAGATTATGTACATGGCGATGTCCCTTTTCATTCAAGTGGTAATTTGTAAACTAAAAACAGCACTGCAGATACACCTAACCACACACACACACACATTACAGGAGAACACAGCGATACATCTGATCTCCTGAGGACTGAGCAAAAAAAAATAAAAAATCAATAAGCTTTCCGTTGAACATGAGCCACAGATAGCTCACAATCAGAAACAGCTTTCAATCTGCACGACCAGCAAATCAACTCTCAGTGTAAAGAGCGACCAAAGCCAGGCGTGCAGTCCTGAGAGAGAAGCTGCAGGCACTCTTTCTGTAATGTTTTGAACATTTAAGCTTTTATCCAGGGTTCAGCCTGAGGATGTGTCTATTTCTAACTACTTTTCAACCTTTGCTTATTCCAAACAAGAAGGATGCGAATTGGAGTTAACTGAAGTTTATCTGTGAACCAGATGGCTACTTTACATATCCAAACATCCTGATAAACTCTCTGGTAACCAACTCCACATGGCTGCAAATAGTGTATTCGAGTTTCTAGTTTGGAAGCTGTAATGGAAATTTCTGTTATCAATGCAAAAGAGTCTTGAGTCAATCAATGTCTTTGTTTGGTTTAATTCTTCTTGCAAGTAGAAGGAACAAAGCTTCAGAGTGTCAAGACAGTCTGGAGGAAAGCTCAATGTAATCACAATATGCTTGGGTTTTGTGACTCCTAAAAATAACCAAGTCTGGTTATTTTTGATATTTTGCTTTGTGAGAAACCTTCGCCCATGCAGTATCTGTGGCATATCCATATCCATGAAACACAAATATTACCTATTAAATACTCACACGAGTTGTGAGTAAAACATGTCCTCGACAGTAAAATACATTTTTCCATCACAAAGCCTTGAAATGAGCCCGGGTCTGCTGAAGATTTCTGCCTGTCAAAAGGAAGATTTCTTGCCCCGCTATGACAGATTAAGCCGGGCTCTTGTAATATAGCCATAAGTAAGGTCCTTTACCTGCTTTTTGTAAACATAACAATGAGCATGGTCTTGTTACCTGCTCTTTCGTTAATGTTAACAGACAAACCGTAAGGTCCTTTACCTGCTTTGGTAAAGTGTCTCAAGATAACGCCTGTTATGAATTGACGCTATACAAAAAAAGATTGATTGATTGATTGATTGACACACGCACACTGGATGGTGTGCTTAAGGAACATTGGAAATAAATACATCTAAAGAAACGATGCAGCAGCTTTAAATACAAGTCATATTTAAAATAAAATAAAATTACTTTATTACTTTACCAAATTGACTAATCCCCCAGACCATGGTACAAAATCTGATAATGAACAATGAGTAAACTTGTTTATTTCCACTGTAGTGTGAACATCTTTATAAACCAGATATAGATTATGATGATGTCAGTCTGGGTCGGCTGCTCGATTACTGACTCTAGAATCAAACATTTCAGTGACCTCATTCTTCATTTCCTCTGGCAGATGAACTGGTCCCCGTCCCCTCAAGACAGATTTACAGCCCACCTGGCCCTGACCAAGCTAATCACGAACATTCATCTAAAATGGGGCTGCTGGATTTGATGACTAATCACAACTGAGGCATTTTTGTAATACGTCTGCTATCTATTTGGACTGTTCTAGATTTGCTTTAGTGTCAGTTTTAAACAAAGTGACTACTAAATTATACTAGGCTCAACTCCAACTCAATGTGTGGAGTTGCGCCATATTCTTGGTTGTGTAAAACTACTTCTATCTAGCATGGCAAAATATCCTTGCTTGCTACTTTATGTTAAATGGTTGGTCCAAAAAATGCCTAAATGTATTTTAGTCTACATCCCTTATTCAACAATCCTTGGAAATCAATATGCATAGAGGGCTTTCATGTGAATTTGCACCAAAAAAAGGATCAACGCAGGAGCTTTGGGAGTTTAGTCACCTTAGCAGCACTTTTGTTACTCCATTGGTTTGCTTTTTGTAATGTGCCTAAAAATAGAGATATTTTTACGAGCTTAAATCTTTTCCGAGAATCCCGTTGGAGGTGCATGCTGATAGGGATGGCCATTTTGAAAAGGAGCCGGGAAGTTTTGGAGAGACTCACGAGTCATTTAGGGCTGAGCTTCGCCACTGTTGAGGGATAAAAAGAGAGAGAAAGTGTGCGAGAGGAACTGATTGCTAATCAAGCGAGCGAGAGCTGAGAGTAATTGGACGAAGCTGAAGTGCAGTGTCACCAATTAGCATTTGAGACTGTGGAGAGCGGAGACATAAATGGTGTTTAATTAAAGCCATTTTCCCTTTTTCCTCTACTTCATTTAGAGATGAGAAAGAAAACAGGGGGAGGATAGAGAGATCGATGGAAAACTAGAGAGACAGAGAGGCCAAAAAGGGTTTTCATCTTTGTGTCACAACGTTTAACTGCTGAACAGCTTAACATCCTTCTTAAATTTATAGCCAGTTTGGATTATGACACATCTTAACACATCGCGTTGTGGAACAAAACTGTCTTGGTGGTCATTAGAGTGTTGGATCTGTAAATTCTCGAGCATTTCATAAAAAAACATTGATCGCAGGATTGATGCCATCAGCTGATTTTTTTATTTTTTTTACGTTGGCTTTTTTAGTTCAATGTTGCATGACTTAAATTTTTATTTCTGAACTCCTCTATTTGCCCTAGCAGCTTCCAATATATGTTTGTATTTTTGGATTTAATTCTCCGTCAGATTTCACCACTAATGGAGCTACGCAATTGTACAGACAATAATGGAAACAAACTTAACTCGTACATAAAAAGATAATTTGCTCTGCCGAAGAGAGGCTGCTCGGAACTCACAACTCAGAAATTGTCAGGCCAATTAAACTTGGCTGTTCAAGTTGAAGAGTTGACTATAAGCTAAATTTGTGCTGAGGTCAGAGCAGAACAGAACAGAACAGAACACAAACAGTGCTCTTGTACCAACCTTTTGCCTTGCACACTGACTGTTGACCAGGTGGCAAGTCCTTTAATCATTTCCATTTCTGTATTACTGATCTACACATCTGGATCTTAGTTCTGTAGATCATAAATCAAACCTAAGTTAGCTTAACTTACAACACCTGAAGCACTGTAGAGAATCATTGATCAACAAATGAAACAGCTTTATCATTTTCTCTTTCAATCATTTTGTTTTTTGGTTTGGAAAGAAGATATGCCTGCACACATGTCCAACTGCTACAAAAAGCCACAAAAATTAGCACCTGAAGAAGACCTCGTAGGAACACTGTGATGGAATCAAGCTTTTTGGCCTATTTTCTTCCACATGTCTGCTGAATTTGCACAGCCCTGCACCTAATTAATGTGCATAACTATCTCCTTTTTGCAGGCACTTTGAAATTCAATTGAATTAGTTTGAAAAGTGTAATATGAATACAGAGTAATTGATAGATTGACTGATTTAAGGTGCTTGTAAAGCAGAAATGTATACAGCAATTTACCTTAACCTTGCTAATGATGGACGTGATGTGATATTACTCGACTAAAATCTAAATCTCAATAATTAGATGCTCTGCATTTGTTTTCATCTCAAAACTGATATCAATGCTGTATGTATTCAATAAATATGTTAAAAGTAAATAAATTCAAGCAGAATACAGTACACATACACGTATACATACAGCACTGTATAAAGAAGTCTGGTAAGATTATTACATCCTTGAAACACCCATGTGTTCATGGTGAATGCTGCTGACGAGTATCTGCTTTGTTTACACATATCCAAAAACATTTATCCAAAAAAGGCTCAATGGTTTTGAAGAATTACTTGGATTCTGTGCCGTTATCTAAATGTAGATAAATGTAGGTCTTATAAACCTTTTCAATAGAGCCTGAATGATAAATAGGCCAGCCAATAATATCAGACGATATTAGCATGTCAGTATTGCCTAGTTTTATGTCAATATTACAAGATTTTTTCACTTCCTTTCCATTTGTGTGACCATCTTGTCTTCATCATACACCTGATTCACCAGGGTTTGATCACTGCATTTGAGGGATCAACGTTTAGGTTAGGGTTAGGGTTAGGTTAGATTGTAGGTTAGAAATAGGAATTATTATTACTCAAAATTGTTTTGTTATTGATGTCTCTGGGCCCCCGTTCATAAGCTACAGAAGCTTCTGGGGTGATCATTGACTACCATATGTGTATTGAATCAGTATTTTGTATTTTAAAATTATTTGTAAAATAAAACGAACCTTGAACGTAATACGTGTGTGTGTATGAAAAAATATATCAGCCGACATATCGGTGTCAGTTTTTTCTCTCCCCAATATCATCCCTCAAAATCCTTATCTGTTTAGCCCTACTTTTAAAACCCATGCAGCCTTCTTTCAGTGTGACCATATGATTATTATATGAGTAAAGAACCTGAATAACTTACCCTAAAAAAATAACATGCACCCCTTGTATTATATAACAGGGGGAGTAAATAAACAAACAACATATGCAAATGGTCCTGTGGTGGTTGCACAAAACCTTTTCTCACCAACCATTCCTTGCACTACATAACATGTGGTGACTAACATAAAATACAAACACAAACAGAAGAAACACCAACTTCTCCCGGCAAATCTGTCCCCTTCTGATGACATCATACCTCTACGCTTGCCTAAAGGTCGCTGATGTCCGTAAGCCGGCCCTGGGCACAGAAATGGCTCACTTCCTCACATGGCTTCACAGTGACACACACACACACACACACACACACACACACACACACACACACACACACACACACACATAGATGGAAGGATGCACACAGGACAAATGGTTTGGTGTGGAAGCTGAGTGGCAGATTCTTGCCTGAAGACAGTAGACTTCATTCCAGACTTCATCCTGAAAACACTCTCATTATATCCGCTGCATGTTAAGCTGAAACATTAACATCTAGCTCCCTGTCAAAATACAGACTTGTCTGGATGTTTAATGGACATTATGGACATAATGGAAATTGAAAATCTAGCTTTAGACAAAAAAAACCCAAAAACTTCCATACAAAGAAAAAAACCCTCAATGTTTCCTAAAATCCTATTTAACCAAAAGAGTATAGGATTACTCCAAAAACAAATATTACAGGGTAGCTGGAAATAAGTAGTGACAGGTGTACAATGGTTTTTGATTAAAAAAAATAGTAAGTTCACTTAAGAGGTGGACTTCGATTTAGCTACACATGGGAGTCAAATGTCTCTGTGTTGTGTTGTCTGACCCAATAATTCACCTTGGCTTTTGTTCCCTGACAGACATTCTTGGCCTGTGTACTGTGTCACCTGACTTCTGTCTTTGCTCCAATTAAAGAATTGTTACAGCCTTAACATACACCAACCACTTGATCGGTCATCATTTCAGTGGAATAGCTCCTTCAAAGTTGCCCAGCATTTCTGCTTGTTGTTGACTAGCAGATGTATTAGATCAACAAAGATGTTGGAGATAAAGTTTCTTGCCCCAGGCTGCTGCCACCTACTGTAACTGTTGACTGATTGTGAAAAGAGACGACGGGAAGTGAACCATTGAGCGGACACAGGGCATATAGTAAACATGACAGAATGGTCATACCTGAAGAAAGTGACGAAAAACTGCACCAGGTCCATGATGCTGTTGTGCTGAGAGAAAGCAATCTGTTGGAAAAGGAGAAATAAAATTTAGGTATGATGCGTTCACATTTAAAATTAAGAATCTGTCTTCGAAATGACAAAACAATGCAAATTTTCCATTTGTAACTTACAGAATTACAGCTGAATATAACTCCCACTTTAAAAAAAATGCCAATCACAATGTTCCTCAGCCCGACAAAACCAAGTTCAAAGAATATGTTCTTCAGATTGAAATAGTTGGCATTTTGCTTGATTTATCATTTGTATTTTGGAGTATTGCATCTCGATGAATTTTGGAAATATCAATAACATAGAGTTAGATCCACGTAAAGTTGAACAAGCTAGTCTAATCTTATTCACAGTACATCAAAGACCAAGGCTTAGTTGTACACGAATAGATTAGACTGATCCTGGCTTAAAACAGGCTAAATGATAACTCAACTCACTATTGATAAGGTAATGTAACTTAAACATGTTTTGATTTAAGGTATTTAAAAAGAGATGCTCAAGAATACCTTAAAACAGATAGTGGAGGAGATAAGTGCAATAATCTTTCAATTTATGATACAAGCATGAAAATTGGCATAAGCAGTCTCCATGGGTCACTTGACAAGAAAATTGTCAGAGACAAGTAATTAATTAATTAATTGCATCTTAATGGAGAAATCGAGTGATATAATGGTTTATTTGGTTATACAAGCGTGAAAATTGGCATGAGCAGTCTCTGTGGGTCACTTGACAATAAGCCACCCACAGGTACTTGAAATTTCAAGATGGCGGCCATTTTCCAAGATGGCCATTTTTCAAGATGGCTGCAACCATAGTAGAGCATATAGGCTTAAGAAATCATTTGAAAATCGGCATGAGCCCTCTCATAGGCTAATTTGACAAGAAACCACCCACATCCACTTGGCTCATGCCAATTTTCACGCTTGTATCATAAATTGAAAGATTCTGACAAAAATAAGCACTTAGCCACTCCGCTAAGACACTGAAATTGAAAAAAAAAGAAAAAAAAATGTGTAACAGTGGTCTTAAAAAGGGAGTGGCATTTATCAATCTTGGTTGACGATGTGTTGTTGCATAAAAATACCTTTATTGTTACCTTATTGTACTAACTTCCCTTATTGTAGGATTATTTTTGTAAGGTGTGTGTGTTGTGCACCTGAGGAAGTGCCTGGACAGCTTGAAACATTGTGCCCTTTACAATGCACTTTTAGTGAATAAACACACTTATATATAGGAGATGTAGTGTTGCAAGTCCTTTTTTTTCAATCGTAGTATTTTTTTTTCCAACTCAGCACCTAACTAATTGATTTGCATGCATTTTCTTGTTTTACTTTTTCAGCAGTATTATTTGTACCCATATGTTCCTCCATCTTCTTCCACACGACACAGAGCAGCAGCAGGTTATAGTGGGGATACAGATGAAATAGATCAGGCCTGAGGTAGGCAATGAAAAGCTTTGAAATTAATAATTACATGGTCCAGAGGAATTACTTCATTCTTTATCTGGAGCATATTTATTTTGGCGATAAAAACACTGTGATCACAAATATACCCCACAAAGTTCAGAAAGCCTTTATGCAACTGCGGTTTCGCCTCAGCCTGTGTTTAAGAGTGTCATATGAAACGGATGCAAGAATCGCAATGAACAGCTTTCTCACCGGAGGCCAGTGTTTAGACGCCTTACATAAGGCCAACTATTCGAATCTTGCTAAGTCCATTCTCACAAGTTCTTCATTTCTGTCTCTGTCCCCACACTAAGAATATGCTACGAGCCATCACCCGTATGGTTTGTGGGTCTTTATAGGATTAGTCGGCCCCTTGTGCTCGACAGTGTTTTACAGCCCTTTCCTCAATTGAACTCAAACAGACCTGCTGGATGCTAAAGAACCACTAAATCTGGACTGCACCATCCATCATGATTACTGTGCTGGGATGCCGGTGGAGTGTGTGGCCAGCTAATACACATTGACTCAGATGTCCCTCGGCCTTCTTTTAAAGGGTCAATTCACCCACATTACAAAAATAGATTTCTGTGAGAGTTAGTCACGCAGATCGTTTCTGGTTTAAAGAGCAAAGATTCTGTCATGCTTTGCACGAGAGGATAACTTGACAGATATTGAACAGGTTTTAAAGGAAAGTAGTGAAGTTTAAGGATAAACACATAGTTTTCACAGATTGATCAGTTTTCTACATATGGACTTGAGGCTGATTACATCTTCTCAGCAATGGCTTCATGTATATTTATTTTTCCTCTGCGCAAAACATAGCCCACCCAAGTCCACTAGAACCTGAACTCTCAGCCATCTGCCTATTCTTAATTTAAAAGAGGGAAATTGAGTTATGTATTGGATCCTCAAGGAATAAAAAAAATACATTAAAACTTACATTTAAAAAAAATCTCAACAGCTTATGTAGATTTTTTCCTTAACTCCCTTTCAAATGTAATTAAACAGCATCGCCAGAAGGTAGTTTCCAGTATGTATGTATATGTTTTTTTTTTGTTTAAGGCATTTCAATGTAGGAATTTTCAAAACACAGATCTAATTACCTGACCTTGTGACAGGTTTCACCTCACAGAAATATGACTCCACACATTAAAGGAAGAATGTGCGACTTTTTGATCCAGTAAATTTTTTCCTTGAAATTATGAAACCAAACAAAACGGCTGTTTGGCGACACTTCCGTCACACTGAATCCTCTACTCTCCTACAGCAATGCACCTCCAACCCCTCCACCTCCACCTCATGCTTGCACAAAAGAGTTAGCAAATTGGAAGGCACCAAAAGTAAGAACTAAGAGCAAGCTGCTGTCAAAATTATCCTTGTCTCAGGCAGCATTGTTGTGTTGAGCAGGCTTATGGTAGCCCTTTTGTAGCTTATAGCGCCACATAGCATGTCAATTTACACAGAATGATCATGATCTAAAAACGCTTATATGGCATTCAAATAAGCAGTGAGCGCAGTATGTTATATGTGAAAGCAAACTGAGCCTTTCAATAAAATGTGTACCCAACCATTGACTTTAAGAATAGAGTTGGACGTATTTGTTGTGGTCTGTTGATTGGAGTGAATGTAACTGCAACTTAAAAAGATGAAATCCTTTACAAAAGTAGCTTACTTCTATCATTATTTATTTACGATGTAAAAATGTTCCAAATGAACTAATGGCCTTGTGACTGTTTATAAAGTATAACACCATGTGATTACATTGAGTAAATTAAGTTGAACTTAGAGATGATAATAAAAGGCTTCTGTTGAATGACACTCTCAAGAGTTGGCAGTTTGTTTTTGTTTTGTTTTGGGTTTTTTTTTGGGGGGGGGGGGGGGGGGTTTCCGAGCATGCAAAATGGTTTGTAACTCTTGTTCCTCTCTCGTTAAAATTTGCATCCCAGTTAGTTTCATAGTTACTGTGAATTGTTGATGGACACTGCAAACTAATCCAGAGCTGCAGTAGCCACAGTATAGCATCAGTAAACTCTGGG
Organism: Symphodus melops; assembly: GCF_947650265.1. NCBI lineage: Eukaryota > Metazoa > Chordata > Actinopteri > Labriformes > Labridae > Symphodus > Symphodus melops. Next base: position 9,428,707 of record NC_136705.1, read on the forward strand.
CTTCTCTCCTGAAAACCAGCAATGTAACCATTTGAAAAAAATCCAAGAACTGATTCAAACATCAGTTCATTAACTAATGAGGACAGTGCAATGGTGAGTTTTATTTTTTGTTTTACATTGCTTTGTTAAAAACCCAGAATGGACCAAAAAACAAAACAAAAACCCACCCATATTTTTGCTATAATACACATTACACTTTGTTCCACAACTGCAAAGGGTGCATAATATTTCCACTTGTTTCATCAGCATACACACCCACACATTACGATCATCTCTCACCTTATCTTATCCTTCAAAATAAAACACTCCAATCTGTCTGGATCAACAACCATGTGTGTTTACCGTCTCTGCATGCTTGTGTTAGTAAGTCTCATCCTGCAGAGCAACATTTTAGCTCTTAGCTATTAAAACCTCCTGAAAAAGCATTGTTACCCCATGTTTAAACCCCCTCATGTTAGGAGGATTATTTATTACAGATATAATTGATTTTCCATTCACTCTTCTGCCCTGTAGGAGCAAAACAGAGCAATGTTTTCATCATGTTGAGGGAAGATGGGCATTCTGAGATAGATTAAGGAAGTAGAAGAAGGTAATTTAAGGACACAGCAACAAGTCCTCTGATTCATAGAAACACAGAGATTGTTTACTCTTGCCCTAGTACACCGATAGATAGCAACAACCTTATCTCTATACCCTCAAAGCAGACATAATGACACAATATTACTAATACCAACAGAAAAATTGGTTAACATTAAACACTAGTTCAGTTCACCTAAATGCACAGTATATAAAATCCGGCATCAGGGGGCTCTCAATCAAAACAAAAACAAAGGATGACATTGAGGCTGACGAGGAATCATGGGAGTGATTCTCTCTGCTTGAGTTAAGAAAATGAAGGTCAACGGCAGGGGTCTTGTTGCTAAAGAGGTTCAAGGTCACTACTGAGTACTACTGAGGTGCCCTTCAGCAAGGCACTGAACCCCCTCCAGCTCTAGCAGGTGCTCCCTGTGTAGTACCCCCCAAAACCCAGACATCCCTTAGTGACTGAGTGTATTTCAGACCCAAGTGTGTGAGAAGCATGCTTCTCAATAGCACAGTGTAAAGCAAATGTTTTACTCTGTGATTAATGAAAATGCATTTAACAATAACAGCCCATGATTATCTTTCAATTATGACTATAATTATGATTAATTATGACAACTATGCACATCTGTGTTTCACCACTTTAACTTTTAAGTACAGAACTTATTTTGTTTTAATGTGAGGATGCAGTGAAGATGAGAGGTTTGGACACAGTTTTGACGCCTCATAACAACAGAGAGAGAGCTGCTGTCCTACAGATCAAAAAGGATGGAATCTGTCTAACTCAGTCCTCAGTAAACTGATTCATAAGAAATCCAGAATCTTGAACAACTGATTTTTAAAGTCCAACCTGTTTATACATGAGGAAAGAGCCTTGTCTTTTATCACTCTTAAAGTCAGTCAACAAGTGGATCAGCTGAGACCGCCGATCTACAAATTAACATGTGACACCTTAAAAAAACAAAACAAAACAAAAACCTGAGCAGCATTGCAGCTCACAAAATAAAGCCATAAAGAACAACACAAACTGATCACAGGGCTCACAGTACATTTGACAGCAATATAATTCAAGCCCGCTCAACATGGGTATACCTTTAAATGGCTCTAATAGCCTGAAAGCCTTTGTCTTTGTCTTTGGAGAATCCTTTGGGACTAGTTGGGAGGAAGAGAGAGAAAGAAATGGGGCAGAATGGGCTTAAGAGGTTTACGGGCATCAGTGCAGCAGGTAAAAGGGCCTGAGAGTGAAAAATCTGCAGAAAAGCTGATTTTAGTCCACAGGGATGCAGCATTAATAAAGGCATCAGGGAGAAAAGAGCCTGGCTCTGCATCCAGGCTTCCATTGCTGCAATTTACGTTATTATCCCCTGACATAACAAAAAGTTGTTATGGACACAAAGAAAGTGCAAACATACACACAAGAGAATGGATAAATATTTAATTAAAGAGTAAAACAAAAATTACCTCTTCAAACTAGCACAGTGATATTCTGTGAACATTAATGACTAATCTGCCTAATTTATTAATTCCAATTTACACACAGCCTCTCTCTCTCTCTTTTTCTTGTCCCATACCAACAGCCAAAAACAATTATTTTAATTTCAACAACAGCAGCCGTTAAACATGGCCATAATCAATAAGCTGTTTACACCACACCCATTTCAAAGTCACGCACACAACTCAAACACATGGGAGACCATGTTAAGCCAGTAGTTGTATGGCGATTTCTTTCACCATTCAACTACCCTTTCACATTGTCTCATCATTTTCACATCATCACATTGATCAATAACTTCCACTTTTATGTTGCTAAGCTAGTGAGTTGCTTAGCAGCTGTTTATAGTGTGTGCTTTGGATTTATTAAGTCCTCAGTGTCGACTTGTTTTCCTTTATCACTCCATGTTTTTGTTTCGTCGACTGTTTGGATGAGTGGGAATGTCTCAATGGATCTCCTGCTGTTTTTATTGAAGGAGAAAGCAAATACATAATCATGAAGTCAAAACGACTGAAACAGTGTGAAAAAGGTCGTCACAGCCCCTTAAAGGCAGCTATTGTTCAGGCTGTCTTATTTGGACACAATCAGCGGTCGAACAGCTTAGCTTGGAAGTCTTACAGTAAATTCAATCTTTCACAGTACAAATTCACCAAGTAAACACAGTTGACAGTTTTTGGTCGAAACAAATGTAAACATTTTACTAAAAGATGTAACTGAATATGTAATTACGAGATAGGAGATTTTGTAGCTAACTCAGACAAAGCTGTTTCTATTAAACACGGAAAACCACATGATCTACTGTGGGGAGGAAAAGTTTAGGAAAACAGACTTTCTGATGGGAGACCAACTTTCATATTGTGACACAGAAACAACCAACAGCAGCTGCATTCCCTCTCTGTAGCTTTAATTGTTTTGAGATTAAAGGTCAATTGACTGTACAGGCGAATATATATTTTTAATCTTGAAGCTAGACCTGAAGTTACCACAGGAGAGATTAAGAGTGGGAAACTGGGGCTGAGAGAAGAGAGAGGTAGAAGATGAGAGGAAAAGGTATGACGTCAAAAAGGACTCCAAGGACCCCTGTTCTGCAGTCCAGTCATTACTGAGCGCCTACGGAGGCCCTCTGGGGACAAACTCAAGAGCTGTGACAGCAGAGGGTTGCCTTTTATTTCCCTAACCCTGAACCGAGTGCTGCTTGTTAAAACCTGGAATGAAGGAAAGTGTCTGGCTAATCAATAGGGAGAAGAGAAAAGAAAGAGCAGGGAAAGTATGACACAGGTGAGTGAGAGAGAGAGAGAGAGAGAGAGAGAGAGAGAGATGAAAAGGGAAAGAAAGGGAAAGGATGAGGATGAATAGAGGACTGGGAGATGATGAGAGGGGCAGGAGAGAAGATGACGCAGGGTGAAGATAAAGCAGCAGGAATCAGATATTGTACTTCTCTCACTTCATCCTCTTCAAGGCTGCATGCTGAGCATAAACACTGAGTTAGAGGCAGGACGACCAGCCTGACAACATCTTCATCACCGGGAGATTACTCACTCATGACTACTTCAGTTTACACCTTAGAACTCTGCAATAGAAATTGTTCTGCCATCGCCTACATTTCCTTTTGTTTCTCTGTGTGACTTCATGTTCCTTTAGAAGTATTGATTTTGATTTGTATCTTTGAGACTTGCAAGCCATGCTTAAAGGTTATGTTAAGTCAATAAGGCAAACTGCTACAGAAACAAAATAAAAAAAGTTGAATAGAATCTGACATGTGTTTACACATTTGCACACAAAAAAAGAAATTAAGTCCATGTGAGTTTGCTATTTCAAACTAGGAGAGTGGTAACACTTTTTAAAGCTACATTCACTGTAGTTGTACGGTTCTGTTTTTGTATTATTGTGAGAATTTTTTTCATTATGAAAACCTTCATGTTCTGTACAACATTGAGTTCATGAATGTATCACAGGTTCTACTCTGTTATGTTTCTATTTTGGGTCTGTTTAAACAGCACCCCATGCTGGCCAAGGATAAATCCCATCTTCCTTTCCAAGGCAAGCAGACTCACTGTCAAAAATATATAGATTATTTTTTCAAATAAGTATTGTATGACATTCTATCAATAATAATAAAAAAAGTTCTTTAAAATGTGTTGTGAACTTCAGCTTGTTTGTGTTTTCTGTCACTCAGGTTTTAAAAGATTATGTTAACATCAACATGTAACATGTGAATTTCCCTGAGACTGAACTATGTTTACCACTCTCCATATTTACATATTCATGATTACCTAATGAACAAAGTGAGGCTGTAGCTGAGCCTCCACCTACGTGCTATGCAAATGAGTCCAGCTGTGCTCTATGTGTGCACTTGTTAGGAGAGCCTGCAGATGAAGCTTCTTTAACAGGTGCTTCAGACCCACCTCTGCATCAGGGTGCAGTTTAAAAAGCAGGAAGAAATAATAATAGTACTAACCATAATGCATTTTATTTAAAGGTGCCTTTCAAAACTCTCAAGGTCATCATACAAGGCAAAGAGATATAAACAAAAGATATATAAAAGCAACATTAGTTAATTAAATAAATAAATAAATACCAGAGACAAGAACACAACACGATGTACTCCACAGTCAGGAAGTCAATCTACTTAGATCTACGTAGAAGTCTGATTTGCAATTTTTGCCTGGCATTTTTTTTTCCTTCTTTCTTTTTTTTCTTCTGTTTCCTGTCTAATGTGTAGGTCATCCTCCATGTTTCACTAAACAGTCACCATCAGGTGATACCTGGCAATGTGTAGAGAAATAGTTTAGAATATATTAATAAGATACTAAGCAAAGATTTAGGATTCAGTTCGATGAACTGAGCATTTGCAGGGCAGTTTGAGGAGTTGGATATTGCGTGAACAAAGTGTGTTGTTGTTTTCCGAAAGACTTCAGATACAGTTGCATCGCTTGTGAAGCTTTTTTTAAAAATATATATTGTGAACAGTATTTTGTCAAGCAGAAAAGGGTTGCAAAATAAAATCCATTGCCTTAAGTGCAATCATTCATCAGCCATAAAATTAGGAGTCAAAGTTCACCCGAGTTAAGCACAACACAGAAGCTCTGCATGGATTTTCTTTTTTTCCTCTGAAAGCAAATCCATCCATCACTTGTTCCACTGAAATGCAGCAATTTTTAGATCCAAATGTTTTTTTTTTTTTCTTTCGCTGTGTGTATATTTGTAGGTGGGCACTCATTTGTCCTGATGTTTTTGATGACTGCTGCTGATTTCCTGTCGGGTTAAATGGGCAGCACTCAGCTTTCCCTCTTCTCTTTCACCTCTATGAAACATGATACTGTTCCAATGAGATGCATCAGATACACCCTGATGTGTGTGTGTGTGTGTGTGTGTGTGTGTGTGTGTGTGTGTGTGTGTGTGTGTGTGTGTGTGTTTGTGTGCTGGTTGGACAGATAACTGTTTCAACGTCTTTTTTATCCAATAAAGGACAATTTTCACAGACATGATCATGGGTGTGTGTGTGTGCGTGCGTGTGTGTGCTTTTGTCATGTAACAGATTAGCTCAGGCATACAGTTCAATGATGGCAGACACGGAGCATAAATAAGTGACTTAGGGCTGAGCAGCAAATCAAATCAACCAACCAATCACGCCAACCCTGAGTTCCTCTACAACAGAATGTCGGCTCACCTCTGACAGGGGGCTTTTAATCAGCCTGCCTATAGGCTGTGATGCATGGAGGGAAGCCGAGAGAGAGTCAGAGGAGGAAGACAAATGGAGACGGACACAAAGGAAATGTATGTCACTTGACAAAAAAATTAGGAATTAAACAGACATCAAGTACTTTTTTTGAAAGGAATTCCTGTGTTAACTTTCTTGCCGTCGATATGGTTTATCTTTAAAGAAGAAAGAAGTAAGAACAGAGTTGATTTTAAAGTTACAACTCTGCTCCTTTGTTCAGATAACATGTTCTGCTAAAAATAGATTCCAAATTAGAAACAGTTCTGCTCACAAAGTTACACAACTTCAGGCTAATTCAACATTTAGTAAAAGGGATTAGAGGAAACTGGGATATGTATGCAAATTGTTTGTTGGCTCAATAAATAACGTGTTTTTTTTCTTAATAGTTATTATTTATTGAAATGTAATTGACTTTAAAAAGAATTAAGCAAACCAAAGTTGAAGCTAGCACTGGAAAGTACAAAGAAATGCAACTGTCTAATTATAAACATATGACCCATCTATGTCTATGTAGTGTCCTGTGATAGCAGTAAACAGCCAAAGAGATCCTGACTAGCGTAGGCGGTGTAACTCACTCCTATGTACATTTAGACCCAGAACACTGGTTTGTGTTGTGTCACGATGGTGAGTGCAGAAGAGCAAAAACAAAGGTGCAAGGTCAGCGTGACAGAACCTATCAAAATCTGTTCCAGCAGAATGGACCATCTCAACACCTCACTGGGCCTTAAAACCAGCCCTGAGCTCCGGTTGACGTCAGGACGCCACCAGGGAAACACTCATCGCTCACATCAGTGTGTGTGTGTGTGTATGTGTCGTCCTGGAATTCTACCTTTCTAAGGACAAACTTCAGTTTTAGACCTGTCAGTTGAGGACATTTTGCATGTTTACCGTTTTGCTCAGACATATAAATCATGTGCCGTATCTGAATGCTTTTTGAGGGATTTATCTCATATAATTCCAAATACAGTATATTCCCTTAATGGATGACTTTTACCTATTCCGTGCAATAAATAAAGAAATGGTAATTTCACGTCAGTGCATGTGAACTGCAAATCATTGCTTATTATGAACTGGCTCTGAGGACCTTAAGTTCACAATGCAAATATTATAATAATCATATAATAATAATTGCTTACCATTTAGCAAATAAAAGGTACAAGTTTTCTAAAATATACGTTTTTTTAAATAAATTCCAATTCCTGTCCACTGTGGTCCTCATGACTAGTATGAGATTTTCGAAATGTTTTGACCATTAATTATTGTTTGGTTCAGCATCTAAACATTCATGCTTTTAGTTTAAAAAAGGCAAGTGGCCTGATTGACTAAAATCACAAATAAAGAGGACTACATTGCGTGTCCGTTCCAACAAATTGCATGTTTGTTTGGTGATGAACCGAGAAAAATGGCCTTAACGCTAACAGGTGCAGAGATTGTGGAGGCGGTAGTATTTAAATAAGGCGTTTGCATGTTTTACTTGTCGTTGTCATGGATATTCGGATGGAAAGCTAAATGACTGCAAGCACAAAACTGAAATCACTCCCAATGTAATTAGATGAATCAGTGGAAGAGATGCATAAAACATTTCCAAGTTACAGCTGACAGATCTGCATCTTAGAAAAAGAAGCATGGTATAGGAGAGTATGAGAGAAAGTCAATGTCGTTGATAAATGTCTAAGAACAACAGAGGAAATTAAGAGAGAATGGTGAAGGAAATTATACATACACACAACATACACTTTGTTAATACTTGCCTTTTATTCCATTAAACATGCAAAGTTGACATAATTGTGATCTACGTGAAAATGTATCTTTTGGATTTTCGGGTAATTCATGACAAAACTACGAGTTTGAGGCAGGTATTGACTCCTAATGTAAACGTCACCGAATTAGCAAAAACATAAGGACTCGTCCTCTGGGAACCATAAATATTCACAGAAAACCTTCCAAACCTCAAGCCGTTAATAGTCAGAGGCAAATGTTGATCAAAAGGGAGGCAGTACAAAAAAAGTTCAAAGGGTCATTAAAATAATTTGAAAAATGTATCACCCCTAGGGAGTAATGAATAACAATTTGACATTTCCTGACATCCGGAGAGTAGCTTTTAGGGATGTTTTACTCTGAGGTTTTTTGGGGGGTTTTTGTTCTCCATCTTTTTATCTCTCTTTGTCCTTCACGTTCGGATGTTTGTAATTATGTGCATGTGGATGCTAACTGGTGTGTCTTTTGCAGGTCTATTAAATCAAATATATCAGACCGGGTCATTACCAATTCTCCGAACAATTTCTCATCCTCACCCTGCTCTGGCGTCGGAAGCCACCAAGGTCACAGGACCGGACGCAGAGTGCTTCTCATGTTACGCACGGCCACATCAGACATGTCGGTGAGATAGGCCTCATCACTGTAATTATCATATCACCTTTCACAGCAGATATATGGGGCTCAGATAATGTAGCATTAATGGGAAAAGCATATGAGGGGAGGGATCAATGGACAAATGACCCATGACGACGTGTAGGACACTGGACAATACACAAACATTTATAAACACCTAATGACGATGAGGAGGCAAGGTGATAAGATCATGATCCCAAATGAGGGTTATCTACTTATAGTCATGTGTTGAGCAGCAGAAAAATACAGGATGCAAACCGTATTTAACATTAATGTTACATACAAGCTCATCCTTGAATTGAAAGTTTTTTTTAATTGATTCTTTGACCTAACTTATTTTTAAAGACCGATGCAGAGAGCTGGTTAAACACTGAAGCTTTGGTACCTGTAACATGGCAACCTGAGTGCACATCGACATTATGGGGGAGTGGGCAGGGGGAGACATCTCTTCAATCATTGGAACATGGACTGCAGTATCCATTTTAAACACTAGATAGACATTAAACACTCCTTTAAACTGAAAATAATAATTTCGGAATCGTCTTACTGGCCTCTTAGAGAAATACTTTTACAGTTTCTATTCCTAAATGCACATTGTAACCATGTAAAATCAGTATAAAGCCAGGTCTGTCGGAGGTGGAAGTTGTTCACAAGGCTGCTAAGTTTTGGATTTTCTTGTAATCACATAAAGAGATCTGTCATTTTAGGCTCTACTAGTCTGTTTGATTGCTTGTGTGTTAATAGTTGCTCATCTCAGTAAGATATATACAGATATAATATATAATATAATATAAAGTTTATAAAATCAGCTGCAGCAATAAAAATGAAACAAATACTGTCCACTGTAGGCTGGCCTAGCGGTTAGCTTAACGTACAGAGGCTGATGTCCAAACTTTGACCTTTATATTGCTTCAGACCTGCTGTCTTTCTCCTTCAATCTGTCTGTTAGGCACTCTCCATTTTCTCCACCCTGGACATGTTGACTGTTAGGTTTTCTCAACATCATTTAACCAGTCCGTCTGTCCTCACTTTCTCCTAATTCCTCCATTCTGTCACTTCCTGACTCCATCCATCAGCACACAGCCCGCACCATGCATGACAGTCATCCTAAAATATCACCGCTAAAAGTCTACTTCAATTTAATGGATCATAAGGCCCGAGCGTGAATATTTAGTGTGTGTGTGGCTGCCGCCTGGAGATTTAATCCAGTGCTGCATAATTGATGGAGAGACATTGGAAAACTCGCAGATCATTAAATGTGATAGCAGATTTGCCAAACACTTCTCAGTATAGTTTATGCTCAGCGTCCTGTCAGGGCTGTATGTTGTGCAGAGAGATGTTTCCCGAGTAACCGGAGGTGACAATAATGACAAACCATACTTTGCGCCTCACCTTGTTTATCTACACATCTGGACTGTAATAATGGAGAGATTCGGCACAATCGTGTGTACAATCGTGTGTAATTAGTCACTCTGTTAGCCGGTTAGTTTGTGTAGATTAACGACCATGTCTCAGGATTTAGTGTGGGAGGTTATTCATAATCTTGGCAGTTTCATCCCCACCTCATGTTCAAAAGGCCCCTAATTTCTGCACATTAAGATGCTTAAGAAAGCATGCGTTTAAATCATAAATGTGGATAGAGAGGGCTTTTATTTGAGCCTATACACTATGGTCTATCACAAATAGTTGGCTTCAATCTAGAATATGGAGTTTAAAGATGTGAATTTTCCTTTTGTAGAGGGAGTCAGCTAGGCAAGTTATTTAAAGTGAGGTAAAAGCTGAATCGAGTGCAGAGGGATATTCGATGGAGGAGGAGCAGTCTGCAGAGGAAGTAAACACACACAGCGATCTAAGAGATAAAATCCTCACTGCACCTCTCTGCCCAATTGCTTAGTGCTTGAATAATGGTGCTTTCACGCATACACAAAACTCTTTAAAACTACTAGTGCGTTTTATACAGATGTATGTACAGAGGCAAACGATCAACTTTTACACCATGACTCAACCCCAAATTTTCCCTGTTAGCTCCCTTGTAAATTTCTTCATGAAGTTGGGGTGTGCCGATAAGTTACTTTCATCACAAGTGGGCAGGCGTGTTGATAACAGATACTGTATAGAAGTGACTTTGAACACTCAAACTGTCATCATAGCATCAGACTCCATTCTCCATATTCCCACTGTATTTTCAACCTCACATGTCATCCATGAGACAACATACCCCCTTCCTAGAGCTACACTACAGAACAGGCACGTTAGGACATTTCAGCAGAAATCTGACCCGAAAATGTCAAGAAATTGCAAAGAAATGTTTAGGTGTGCAAAAGTGAAAAATTCTTGATTGACATAAATGCCTTTTGCTAAACCACCAAACCCAAGTTATCCAAATACGTTAAGTGTGCATTTTTAAAGTAAGCATTTCCAAATGATTTAGATTCTTTTACATGTATTTAAATTTAATTACACCAAAATCTACTTTATTGTTTCAATTGGATGTATAACTTGTGGTGGGTACTGTGCACCTTGTTAGAGGGAATAATAATAATAATAATAATAATAATAATAATAATAATAATAATAATAATAATAATAATAATAAACTACATATCAGCCAAGATGAAGGTTTGCTATGGAAGCTCTTCTTAGACATTATTTCACAATATTCATGAAGGAGTCACAAGATTCATTCATTTGGCAATGAGTGAATATTTCTGTCAGACAAATGTACGCCAGGAGGTGCTGATGAAGTGGAAAAACAAACAATTGTTTACATTTATTATGATAAACATCAAAGCTAAACATGACATGCATGATGTCTTGTGTTATTTACCAATGGTCAAAATACTTGAATTAGTCCCACGGGCGTCACACAAATTGAAGGCACAAGTTTAAGCGAGAAAACTTTCGCAACATGTGTTGTACAGATAGATCTGGTGGAGATGGATGGTTGATCTCACTCTTGGCTAATTTTCCTGGCTAATCTGGCTGAATTTGTGACTGACTTCAGGACAATTTACAACACCACTGATTCCACAATCATCACGACCCACATCATCTTCATCTTCAGCATGTCCCAAAATCAGCAGCAGCCTTCTCTTTGTGTGGCTGCACACTGAAGCCATTAAACAGAACAAGAAGACCCCCCGAGCATATTATCTGTGTGTCTGGAACTCGTTGAGGCTGAATGTGGGCCTTTCAGAGCAGTTTAATTTACTTTTCATGGAATAAGGTTTTACGTATTCTTGGCCTATACAGCACTGAGAACAATTCAGTGGATGAATTGGGTAAATAAACCGCTTAACCAGTTCCAGAACCAGCTTCTAAATGTGAGAGTTTACTGCCTTTCCCCAGTCTGTGACTATCATTCTAAACCTTTAAAGAGGTGTGTGAGAGTGATTTGAGATCAGTGTGTTGGATACTTTGAGATTGTGATGGGCATTCTTTCATTGCTCCATTGAGCAGTGACGATTAAAAAACACTAGATAAATCAGTAAAGCTGATTACTGATTTATCAGTAATCAGCAATCAGCAACAGGTCTAACCTGGATCTTGATTGGCCAACTGAAGTTGGTCACATAGACGTAGAAGGTGATGTTGTGGTGGAGTCTGAAGTTGAACTTTTCACAGGAGAAACTGTCCCGGTGCTCCTTGATGTTGGTCCTTGCGATGATGGGCATCTCTTCACCTGAGATGGTGCCAGCTGGAAGAGAGAGATTTTCAAACGGTCAAAGTATTTCATAAGCACAAACAGTGGTAAGTTGACAGTGTACCTGTTGTTAAAAAAAACAAACCGATAAATTTAAAACAGCAGCTCTTAGCGAGCAGTGACCCTTGCTTTAAAGAAGAAATGTCATGGTTGTACATTTTAATGTGGGAGAAAAGAACACGCTGTTGTATAATGTGAAGCCATGCAAGTGCAGCGTAACACACAACATGGGAGTTACGCTTGATGTTTTTTTTTTTTTGTTGTTGTTTTTAAAGATTTATTTTTGGCCTTTATTATAGAGGGAGGAAAGTGGACAGAGTCGGAAATCAGGGAGAGAGAGTGGGGAGAGACAAGCGGGAGGTGGGCCACAGGCCGGACGCGAACCCGGGCCGCCCGCGTGAGGACTGAGCCTCAATCCATGGGATCGCGCGCACTGCCGCTGCGCCACCGGCGACCCCACGCTTGATGTTTTTAAGACCAGTCTTTTACTATTACTACTATGTCTACTATTTATCAATCAATCATCAATCAATCTGTATTTGTATAGCGGCAATTCATAACAGGTGTTCTCTCAAGACACTTTACAAAAAGCAGGTAGAGGACCTTACTGTTTATCTGTTAACATTACAAAAGAGCAGGTAAACAGACCATGCTCATCGTTATGTTTACATGAGCAGGTAAAAAACCTTACTTATTGATATATTACAAGGACCCAGCTTCATCCATTATAGCGTGGCAAGAAAAAACTTGTGTCATGGGCTTAAAAAGTGCTACTACCTTCACTCTGACTCTTTCCTAACCCAAAACAAGCTTTTACATCTATTTGGTTCTAGTTTAATAAATCATTATGTTATTTCCCAGTATGGGAAGCGGGGATGGAATTTTAAAAAAGGAAGATGAAACAGGTTATTCATTATTTTATAATTTTTGTTCTATATTAACTATGTTACCTTGACAAAAAATACTTTAAAGAACGCTTTTAACCTAAGTTATACCCCCAATCACGGTCACATATTTGCCCAAAATACCGTCTTAAAGTCCCTGTGTGAGGCTACTTTGACTTTCTTTATAAAGTCGTCTAAAAATCATGATCATCCTCGTAAAAGCATGAGAGCCCGGATGAAGGAGGCTTATTGTGATGCAGTGGATGAAATCCACCAACACCAACTTCGTAATGTTCATGAATGAAATCAACATAAACCAGCTGCATTTACAAAACACCGGCATCAGCAGGAAGTAAAAAAGATGGTCCTATAACAATGTGTGCAATGACAGGAGGTACATTATTTGACTGATTTTCTGCAGAGCATTTGTGACTGTAAGAGCAAATAGGTACAAGAGAAGAAATGTGAGCGCTGTTTGAAAATAATAATAATTATAAACTGCTGTGGCTGCTGCATGTCCGTCTCTATGTGGGAAACACCACTTTAACGTTGTATTACCAGACCTGTTGCACAATCACTGGGACTAACTGGAGAGTAAAAGTGACAGATTTAGGATTGAAACAACAAAAAGGTACAGATTCAGTAAGACTGGAAAAAATAAAATGGCAGAAGTAAAAATAGTAGGAACCTTTTTTTTTCTCTTGCCTCCCAGCTCTTGGGAGAAAACAATCTCACACTTTGCACCACAATGACAGCCAAACAGAGTGACCCGTTATCTGAGCTTCTTTCAGTCTAAGGATCCATATAAAAGTGGTAAGTGAGCAGGTTGAGTGAATACAGTCACCATTTTTGAAACGTCCAGCCGTGCCTTTCATCTGCAGCAGGTAAATTATTTTTCTGACACCGCGCAATAATTCAGAGCCAGCTTGTAAATTCCTCCCGGCGCTGAAGCGGTCTGATTTCAGTATCCTTCAGCGCATTATCAGCACTTCTGTGTTAATAGCCGAGTTTTTCAGACGCGGTGAATAAAATATTTCCACCTCCTGCTTTATCAGGGGCCATTAAACACTCTGTAATAGTCTGCACACAATCACACATACACACACTAACACACATAAGGCCCAGAGTCCCAAGCTGGAGACGCTCAGGGCCCCCAGACACAGCGAGTGTGAAAGCAGAGTGCTTTTATCTTAATTGAAATCAGGAGGGAAAATGTATAAAATGCCCTAATGCCAAAATTCTAAACAGCTTCTGAAGTGTTTCATGGAGGGAGAAACCCCAGGAGGTAAGCGTGAAGGAGATCTGACCATTTTACTTAAGGACACTCGGACGGCCATAAAAGACACTGACAGTGGGATATCTTTACAGACAGACAGCTCAATGACGGAGCTTTAGAGACAGACTACACAATCAAACATCGTTAAAGTCTATTCTAGCACAGCTCATTTTCGGTTTCTTAAGACAGGACTGAAATATGAGAGAGAGAGGTCTTATCATCCAGACTTACATTTGAAGAAAACATTTAAATGTTCCTTATTTAATTACTTTGACAAAACTTAAGGCATAAAGGTTTCATGTTTATCAGTACACAATCTGTAATGAATGAGGACATGTTTTTAATACATTTTACATTTTGATTGGCCAACTACATTTACATTTTTACATTTTAAAATCCTCGATGTTTTCAGGTATTCATGTTGATTAGATGTCAGGAACTCGAGTAGAATGAGGGGTAATAGTCAATCGATCAGTCATAGATTGTATGACTTTTCTCTCAAACAGATTAACAGAAAAATACTAAGACCTTTCCTTAAAAAATAAAAAATACATCCTTTCCTGGCTTTGATATCAGGATCACAAGAATGGGCTGGTGGTAAGGTTTAAGTGACCATAACCTTTTATCCTGATCAATAAAAATCTTTTCAGTTCTTCCTTTATTCAAAGCAGACGATTCATTTTTCCTCATGTCGTTCCAGACATATCGCTTTCACTGCAGGTTGGGTCTGGATTTTATTGCAGGAAGTGTTCTGTTTTCCCTTTTTGCATTTAGCAGACTTGTAGTTTGAGTAATGTTACGTATCAGTGTTCCTTACAAGAAAAAAATGGTTTTCACAGAGAGCAGAAAGAGTCATAAGACAATCTGACATAATAACATCCTGGCTTTCATTTGAACACGATTTATTATCTCTATCAAAAAAAATTGGATGCAATAGAAAGCATCAAAGACGATAGTTCCAACATTTATTCAACCAACAAGCACACTTTAAAAGTTTAATTCTTCTTCTGTTGTTAGTTTGGCAAACTGAAGACCCGTAAATGCAACGAAATACAAAGAAAATCCTTTGGCAGATTGAAGCTCTCTGTTTTACGTTGGAATGGTATAGCGTTTCTTTTGCAGAAACATCTTAAAGATTAAAAAATAACTTTGCTTTTGATTTAGACAGGATCTCTTTATGAAGTTACTGGACTGTAAACAATGCAGGACACAGGAAGTTGATTATTCCTCAACATTACATCAGAGAGCCTGAACCATTCACTGTCACTCACTGGAAGCAAATATTAAGCAACCATTCATACATGAAAAATGTTCTGTACCTGTAGAGCTGAAGGACCAGGTGATGTTGAGGTTGAAGTTGTTTGAGGCATTGATGGACATGTCAAGGTTCTTGTTGGCCTGCAGAAAGAAAAAGAAGAAAGCTGAATTACTAAACTGAAGATAAGTTTCTTTTGTTTCATGGTTAATCATTTACTCCTGGCTTGATTTTGCACTTCTTATTGTTGGCTTTCGTACATAGTTGGACTTCTTTTTCCTCCAGGCCTGCTGTGCTTCTGCCCCCCGCGGTATACATTTATGAAGCACAACAAAGAGAAAACATTTTGAACTTTGGCTGCCTCTGTCTCTTATGCCTCAACCTGCGTCAATGAATTAGTTGGCCTCTTTACGAGACGTTCCATTGATTTTGTGAATTTCTTTGTCATGCTGTCTTGAAATTCTACTTCGAGCTGTAAGTACACCTTCAGGCACTTGGAGAAAAAAAGTTACTATAGATGTTTCTCATTTTAAAAGCAGCTTCACGCAGTGCGAGGATAAATGTTCCACGGATTCTTCAAAAAAACAAATTTGATGCTGAGTGATAAGATTGTCTATGTTTGATATTATGCTATGTTTTCATCACAATGCTTCCTTTCTAATTTTAAAAATGTCAATCATCCAAAACAAACAAATGAAACACTTTGCAAAAAGGCTGTTAAAATTATGTCATGTTTTGGTTCTGTGTTTCATCTTGTTTTAGTTTTCATTATTTCCTGAGTGTTTTGTTTGTTTCCTCGTGTTGATTGTTTCTACTGTGTTTTAATGTTTCATAGTCTTGATTTTACTTTAGTCTTTAGTGTGTTTCCTTGTGTCCTCCTATGTTGCCTGTACGTTTATTTCCTGTGTTGTGTTTTAAGTCTAGTCTTTAGTGTTCCCTGTTTTATTTTGTAATACCTGGTTTAGGTGGTGTTGTCAGTTTTGGGTTTTACTTTTTACTTGTCCTCAAGTGTTCTGAGGCCTATACTACGAAGCAAGATTTGAGCTTAGCGAGGTAACTTCAGGGTTAACCCTGGGTTTTCAATCCTACGAGGGTCGATTACTTTTTACCTGGGTATATCACCACGGTAACTTATGCTGCACACCTAACCTCCTCCGGAGCAGGTTATGTTGGAGATAAGACTTTGAAAATCTCCGCCCACTGACCAATCAGATCTTTTGATCGTGGAGCTCCTGGAGCTGATTGAGAGGGGGGAGGACACTTCACGTGTCCTGCAGGATTTTACATTAGACTATAGTCCATTTAGTTAATGACAATATCCTTCAACAGAGACTGAAGAAAGTACCGTGACATTTTAGTTGAAGATGTACAATTACGAATATTTTCTTGTGGCTTTGAATTGTGTTTTCATTAAAGTTTAATTTCTTAAAGTTGCTCTGTTTGTGATGGTCAGAGCTGCAGTTTAAATATAACTTCTAAAACCTTTTCAACTCTCCACTTTAAAGAGTCAGAGCAACACATTCAGTTCAGAGAAGAAACAAGTTATTATAGTCAGTTCTAAGGTGAACTAACGATGGGACAAATATAAGATGCAGTTTTTACTCGCAGATTTTCCTTTTTCATTTGTCCTTCCTGCATGTGTTACTGCAGCTGTGTCTCTTGGGAGCCTGTTTGTCTTAACTTATTTATATTGTTAATATAGTTTGTAGTTATTGTAAATATAATGTTTGTAGATATGACAATCTGCTGATGGCAGACGCGATGATGATTGTGATAGGTTAAATGATGCTAACTCTAACGCCCCTTTGACGTGAACGCGCTTTTAGCAACCCTGGGTTGACGGATCAGGTTGATAACCGGCATCGTAGGACTGTTAATCACGATCTTGTATGTCAGGGTTTGTCAAGCCAGATAACCCAAAGAGACCCTGGATATGTTGAACTCGCTTTGTAGTATAGGCCTCTGGTCTTGTGTTCTTTGTTTGTTGTGTTTCCTGCCTGTGTGATTGTCCTCACCTGTGTCATTAGTCTCACCTGTGTCTGATTACCTCATGTCTATTCAGTCTCTGTCTTTGTTACCCTCTGTGTCGGTTCATTTTTTTGTCTGTGTTGTTTGTAGTTTATCGGTCTAGTGTTTGGTACCCTGTCTCCTCGGATCACTTGGATTTTCACTGTTCCTCATTTTTTTGTTTTTGACCAGTAAGTTTTTGTTTGTTGTCTTGGTATTTTAGTTTAAATAAATCATTTGGGGTTTTTTTCTGCACATGGGTCCTCCTACCTGTTTTTCTACCTCTGTCTGTGACAGATTACATTTGAAGGTCACATTTCTCTGTAAATACATTCAGTTTGCATCTTAAATTAACGTGCAACAAAAGTCCAATTATCTGCTCCCCACCATGTGTGCTATTGAGTGTATATTTTACCTGTTCAGGTGTAGCCATGAAGTTGATGGCAGTATAGTAACGGTCGTCTTCCTGAAGCAAACTGAAGGTAAACTGGTAATCGATCAACAGGTTGTCTAGGAAATGTTTGGAGAGGTAAAGAGCGTAAGAAAAACGGGAAGGAAGCAGAGAACACAAACAGCATCATTGGATTATTTTCTGTGGCGTCTTAACTGAAGTTGCTTCATAATAAGTTAAAAAAAAGAGTGTCTGTGCAAAACTCGGGGGAATAGTTTACAAAGGCCAAAGATGAATTCTTCATTGAAGACCAGTTGTCAGCAGTGGAAGGAAAAAGGCTTCCTTTTAATGTGCTTAATTTCCTTTTTGTTTAGGAAATTAGGCTTCAAGTAGTCAGAAAAGTATAACCCTGTGTGGACATAAACTCTCATTAGTATTAGAAAACTAATTTAGGCTTGGCAGATCAACTTATGATTTCTATCTCTCTTACTCTAACTTCAACAATTCCATGTGATAAATAGCATTAATTGTATGAAAGAGCTTTATTCGAACTGAGAGAGGGCATTAAGTAAAATCACTTGGGCAACTGAATGGTGAGTTCCTAAGCTGCTTTGCTATCATTGGTCTAACCAGTTGTAACCATCCAATATGATTAGGTGACATTTTTTTGTCCTGATTGATGTTCAAAATAATAAAGCTGAAAGCTAATGACAGTTCTCATTATTTGGATGAAACAGATTCTGAATACTTTTGGAAGCTACCATTACATAAACCCTTTGTTATGCAGAACTTTCTTCTTTTTTTTTTTTAAAGGATTTCCTAGCAGACACAAATGCAAAGGTGCTTATTTTCTCCCAAAAGTCAGAAACAGTTAAATGATCTGTTGGTTTCAGTAATAGGGTTTATATATATATATATATATATATATATATATATATATATATATATATATAGATGGGTTTTTATTTGGCCTTTCCACTTGTTTTCACTTTGAGAGTGCCCTTTGTTCTAGCTCATCTTTTTGACAACACCATCAAGCAGAGACAAACTGACTGAAGTTTAAACATTGGAGCAGCTGATGTGTCAATATTTAATGACAAGAATATGGCTGAAGTGATGGAGTTTTAAGATCATATATCTCAATCAGTGACAAAGCAAACATCATCACCGCAGAAACGAGTGTTTACAGTGAGGACACTGTTCTTAAACTACCATCAGCCCAATCAATAGAACATGAGTGAGGCTCTAAATAATCCTGTTCTATCACAGATTTAATCATTTGTGATAGCGGCTCCTATGGAGTGTGAGGAAGCAGCTCTTTGTCAGCAAGACAATGGCCGAGGTATAGATAGAAGGAATCATGGTGATTGAACATCTGGACAGACAGCAGGAGCCATGTTGGGTCACCTTGCCTCCCTCCTTGATGGAGGAGGAACTGAGGGGAGGGAAGGGAAGGGGGAACATGTTAGAGGAGAGGAGAGAAAAGAGGGAATGAGAAGCAAAAGCAGCTCTGTGTTTATGAGAGGATAAACGTGTGACAGGATATATTTTAAGTTAATCAGCGTGACTGCAAAGTGCTAGCCCTTCAGGGTAATCCAGGCATTTGAGTCTATAAGTGAGTGTACAGTGCATGCAAGTGCAGTTCGGGTAAAACAGACTCATGCTGGCAACACTTATTATTAGTGTATTGGTCCCATTGCCTTCATTTCTGTCCAAACTTCCAACCAAATACCAACTGACCATCAAATACTTGTTCTACAAGGCCAGTTAAAACATCATTATCACAATTATTTAATGAAATCACTGGTCACCAGCTATATGTCAAAGATTTAAATAAGTCAAGATGACCCTTTTACTGTACACTTCACAATCACAAAGTGACAGGTTTGTAAAGGTCTCCTATTTATTGTTGTGCATTGTTGTAAACAAAGTATTGACCAAAAGCAATGTAACATGCCACGACAAAAGCAGAAGGGTTATAGAAAGTATGGTGTGAAGCCAGACAGAGATTGGCAGAGCAGAGTCTGTTGGCTGCTTGGACAATATCTATTTCAGTGATGACTGTCAGTAATACCAGGTAATAGCTTTTTGGAAAAGATGGTTGTAATATCCTATGAGAAATAGAACACTGGTTTTGGCAGGGACAGCCTTGGAATCATAATATTATAATTATGGCAGAGGGCTTTGTGGTCAATGACCATTAGCCAACGCTAATGGATGATGGTATAGTCCATTGTACCAACCCAACATAACTTGGTGGGAGAGAGCAGATTTTGGAAGCCGCAAGTAAAGCTGTCCAGTGCTACCTCATCAGCTGACCCTTAGTATCATACATCAAAGCATGGGGTAATGTTGATGTCACCTAATATTAAGTGGAAATAATTTCTTATTCGGTCAAAAGCTGCTTGTTTTCAAAATTTGTGATGTATGAGATTCTTACATGTTTCACATACTGCTTTACTTTATTATGAAAAACCATACTCAACTTCTTAGAAGAAAAGTATGGCCACAGGAAATAGACTGGTAGCCCTAAATAATAAAGCCTGGGTGGTAATAGATCTATAGAACAGCCATCTGTTATCTATACCAGGGTTTCTTAACCTTTTTGACCTTGGGGCCCAACATTTTCAGGGCAAGGTAGTCTGGGGCCCAATCGAGTGAATGGTTCTGATTTAACTTTTGCGGTCATTTTTATTTAATAGCTATTTGTGTCACTATGTTGTAATAATGAATCCTGTTCTTCATTTGTATGTTTTTTAATCAATATATAACCTATACATAGGCTAATTATGCATAAAACCTTGCACAAGTTAAGATCATTTAATTAATTTTGCTCATATAAAACCATGTTTAAGTGCATGTTTGTCAAATAAGTAACACAATATAAACTTAGCAACAAAAGCAATAAAATTAGGTGCTCAATGAAGTTAGGTAGATTTGTTGAAATTAAAATGAGCATTCTGTTTTGTGTAGCGCTGCCCCCGTTGCTGTCATTATTTTTTCGTTTTAAGAACCTCTCCATTACGTTTCCATTCAGATTCAGGCCCCGTTTACACGGAGACGCTGTGACAGTAAGACGAAACATTTGGACATGCGCAGTAGTCGACAACAAACAACAATGGCGGCGGCTATGTGCTTCAGCAGCTATTGGCGTTGTATCGTCTTTTAAAACAGAACCTTGATATGATACATCGTGTATGTCGCCGCCAAAAGAGCAACGAATACTTGCGGCAAATAGTTCAACCTTTACCCAAGCACAGGGTGACCATATGCAGCATTTAGATAAGACCTGGGAGAACTAGCCGCTAAACAGGATGTTGTGGAGGAAGTGGTTATACTGCTGAGTGTCGCGCGTGTCGCGTTGTAAAGTTCCACTACTTCTAACTGATGATACTGCCTCTGGTGGTCGGAGAGTATACTGCAGGCCAACGATCACGGCCCTTACGGCCCACAGATGCAAACATATTATCCCCTTGCGGCCCTGCAGGTGGCGCTCGCGGCCCTTCGAAGGGCCGCGGCCCTATGGTTAAGAAACCCTGATCTATACCACTCGTCCCATCCGGGGTCTTAGAGGTCCTGAAGCTTATCAAAGCTGTCAGTGAGCAAGAGGCAGGGTTCACCCTTGACTGATCACCAATCAATCCCAAATCTTTTAATCAACCATGTATACCTGCAGACAAAGTAGAGTGCCAAATCAACCTAATGAGCATGTCTTTAGACAGTGGGATGAAGCCTGAGTACCCAGCGGTAAATACAAAGGCCAGTCCACATAGAAATGATCAATCTGGGGGATTCAAATTAGGCACCGTCTTGCTCTGCGGCAACAACACTGTGCACTGTACCACAGTGAAGCCTCCATTGTACCAAATCATCCAAAATTATGTATTTTTAGCTCCTCAAAAAAGCGGTTCAGTGGTCAGAATCTGGATGAGTACTGTGGCTTTGGTGGGACAACATTCACACATATCACAAACTTGTATGAGTGTTTCTGGAAAAAGCAAAAGGAAGGTTCTAGCTAAGTCTATTGCTGTAGTCACCAGGTGGCAGCATTCAGCAGGGGCTCTGTAAGATCATTTCAACTTAGAGAAATAAAGTTCGGTGTCATGATCTAAAGAGAGAGCGAGAGATGTTTAGTTATTACCTTCTTTTCAGCAGTACAATCCTGGGGCGTCACCAAGACGAAAGCAATTTATGTTTGACAAACAGACTTGTTTTGTTCAGACTTCATGGCAACTTAGCCCAAACAGCAGATACCATCAGATCAAAGACAATAATTTTTCTTAACATCTCTTACAACCCTCCCTCCCAGGCAGACGTGCACTGCTGCTGCTCAGTTGTTTATCCCAAAAGGGTCATAAGTAAAACTTCAGAGTATTTCAAGTTTTTTACACATCTTAAAATTGAATAATAGAGACTAGTATGTGAGTACATCTACAATGTGTTTGTGACATAACTCTCTGTGTGTACATATCCCTGCCTGTGCCTATGAATATGAGATTGTTTACATGATTGTGTGTCTGCATGGTTAACCAAAACAAGTCCAACATGAAAAAACGTGCATGCCCTCCTGTGCAAGTCTTTTTGCTGTTGATTTCAAGGCTGTTGGGAGCAAGAGCATCAGCCAGGTTTAAAAGTTTACTTCAGCTAATTATGAATCCCATCTAACAAATCTGAAAGCCGTTTCTCTTTGACAAGCTCAATCATAAGCACTAGAATTCTCAATCTAGTTGAATCAAATCAAGTCGTCAGTTAAGGTTTTAACGACCCCCAAAAGAAATGGAACAGTAATAGCCCATGTCAGTGTCTCAGGTTCACAGATGGGTGATTTAATCATCATAATATATAAGCTCAATCAGCTTGTATGAGACAAAACACTGCAATGGGAAATGAGAAGGCAGAATGGAAAGCCTTCATCCGTAACCTAATCTGATCTTCCAGCCGTCGACTTTGGATAGAAATCCCCAAACAAGCGTGAACTCACCTACAATGTCAGTTTGTCACAATCTCTCGCTGAGGTTTCATTTAATGCTTGTTAACAACTCATTATTTCCCATTTGCAACACCTGCCTTACGGAGCACAGGCCAAACATGGCAGCATCACGCTGAGGGAACAGCTTAAAGCCATGGAGGTAAACACAAGGACAACACTGCTCCACTGTCTGACCTTGCAGGTCAATGTGTGCAGACTGACTAAGGCCTCAGAGTTAAGAGGGGATGACTGTTGTTAAAAGCCCTCATTCAAATTCATTTATAGAGATAAATGAATAGCTAAATTGTTCAAATGAACAAAAAAGAAACATTGGAATATTTTTTTAACAAAATTAGTACCTAAAGCAAGAGTAACAGCTTCTGCTCAGGTCAATAAAGTCACAGGTTTCTTCTTTAACTCTTATTGAAAAGCATGGTAAAGATGAGTTAGTTTTCTCGTTATAAACATAATTAGTGATCCTAACAAAGTGCCAAAGTTACAGATTGCATTGATTAACTAATTTTCTTTTTCTTCTAAATCTGTTTAAAATCCAGTGCATACAAGTCTTCCATCTAGCTGTGTTGTGCAATCCCAATGTGTTGCATATTTACATGGATTGCAACCAATTTGTATGAAATTTAGGCAATTTGATCTTTGATCAATCAGAATATTTAATAGTCTACCAGGGCAATCGTTCACTTGCAAAAGAGCTTTTTGGCCTGATAGGACCAATTATTCCAAGCTGGATAGGCGTCCAGACATAGTGCCTGTCAGCAAACGTTGAGTCATCCTGGACTGATGCCAGCTCGTGGTCTAATGAACGGCCTGAGGCCAGCAGTGTTGTTGACTACTGATCACTGCCATGAGACCACTTTGAGGTTTGAACTGGCCCCAAAATTTTCTAGCTTGGATTGTATTTGTCTTTGAAATAGTTTTACTCTTAGAAGATGAATTCCAATAATATCTAGAAGTAATCAGGGATATGACCAAAGATTCCTTATGTTTATCCTCTTTTTTTTTGGAGGTCATTACCCAACGCCATTTTGACCAGCCCTTTACTAATTGGTGTTTTAATTGTGAGGTTGTCAGTAAATATTGGAGCCACTGCTGTTTGGCCTGACTAAGCTTTCCCAGAACGCCTTAAGGCAGCAAGCAGTACTGAGAGTGAACTGACTGGTGTTAGCCGGTAATTCAGCTGACTGCTGGTCTCTTGAGTGGACGTGGTGGAACACTTGGTGGCCGTCCCTAATTAGACATTCCTTGTAGCTGACTGTGATGGAAGATGACAGTGGTTCATTAAAGCATTGTCCTGGTGATGCCTGCTCATAAATGCTAGCCTGACTGCAGGCCAAACTCATTAAACAGCAAAGTTGCTTTTCATCAATTGACTGGTGGTTCAATATGACAGTGCCAACTGAACCAAAGCATCGCTCTCTGCTCTTTATCCCCAAGTGAGTTAAGGAACGCTGCAGTCAAAGCAGGATGCTCAAATGTGAAGTCTGATTACACCGTTCTCCAACATGGATGACTGTTCCTACATGACAAGTTGTTGTTTTTTGCAAATTTTGCACATTGTGCAAATAAACATATTGCGATGAAATCAGCTTGATTTGAAGAAAGTTTGAAACTGATGAATAGTTGCTTGACTGCTTTCAAAAGACACACTTAGGGCCTGATTTACTAAGATCTCAATCAAAGAGTACGAAATTGCATGTTCACTGCAAAAATTTGAATGTTTGGTTTATGGGCGTTTTGCGGGTGATTTACTAAGAATATTTGCATGAATGGCGTCAGGTGCAAACCTTGTGGAATCGGTTGTATTTCAGACAGGCTTTTGCGTGTTCTACTGGTTTACATCACAGAGAGTTTGGACGGAAAGCTGGACGACTGCAAGAGCAAAATAGGTATTAGTGAGAGATACAAATGAACGTCCAGTATTTTAAAGTATAAGCAGATAAATCTGAATATAACAAACGGAAAACGTGGCTTATAAGAAAACAGGGCCTCTCTTTTCTTCCCTTCCTCTTTTGAATGAATTGTCATACATTGTGCAGGAGGTACGAGTCCTCTGTGGCACTGCAGTGTGTGTGCCACTAGTGCCATCTTTGCGCACCAGAAGCTGGTCAGCACTGTGTCTGATTGGACATAAATGCCATGGCAATAGGTACTAAAGTTGGGGGTACAAGCAGTGGTGAGGTCAACTAATCCAAGTGTCCCACAGCGTAGCAGCAGGGAAGGGGCTGTAGAGTGAAGACACGAGCGTGCTTGCGAGAAGCACTCCAGAGCGCACCGGAGACACGCAACCCGGTGGGGGTACAGTAAGTGTACATTGTGGATAAAATCTCAAAGAATCTTTTCTGCTCCCATGCATTTGCAAAACCTTGAATTCCAAGCTTGTTATATTTTTGCTTCTTTAAGACTTGTTGTTAAAAAAAACCCCAAACAGATAAAAACCAATATCAGCTTTTTAAGTGTCTGCAAACTCATCACCCTGTGGGGACTGGCTTTTTACAAGAGGATCTGAAGTACAGTAAAGTTTCTTAAGCCTGTAGCATACAACCGCTTACTCTAAAATGGAAGATCAAGGTTGAGTCCAAACACAACTGCTTGTACTGGGCCTTCAAGCATACATACCACTTTGCAGTGTGTAACTACTTTACTACAACTCATATATACCCTTACTTTGTTTTCGTTTCTCAAAATACCAGGCAGTTTAACCACCGAAATCTTTTAGTGGTCTTCATGCACTACCCACTATATTCTGTTTGACATCAGTTCTCAAATCTTATTCATCATTGCACTATGGTTCCTGTTTTATTCTTTCAGTAATTGCCCCCCGGGGACAAATAAAGTTTTTGGAATTACTACTTTAGATCAAATCATCCTAAAACAAAGGGGCAAACAGAAAGGCACAGAATGGATTAAAATACAAAATATGTATGATTGAGAGCAGGTGTCAACGGGGCTGGATAAATTTAGATTATATACTGCTGTTCATGTTGCAGGTTTATAAAATTCTATTCACCTTTAAGGAGTTTGAGGATCATTCTTAATCTCTACATTGAATCCAGCCAATGGTAGTCAGTTACTCATGTAAAAAACAGAGATTGGAGTGACCAGCATGCGATTCATTTAAAAACCCACTGTAATCCCAAATATGGGAAGAGTTAAACTATGTTCTAAACTTGACGGACAACTGGGCATTTTGTTTTCAGTTTTCTGTTTGACCCTGTGTGGGTAAAAGGCCCGAAATAAAAGGCACGGTTTACATACAAACTGTCCTTTGTTTTGTTTGCCTTTGTTTGCTACAAGTCCATAACATAATACTGACAGTCATGTCTCTTCACAGCCCAGATAATCTCACTGTAGTCAGCTGTTTGGTAGCTTTTCACCATCAAAGGAGATCTTAACTTAGTAAAGAACCCCAAAACTTCTCCTGTAATTCTCCTGAAATCTGCAGCAAGAAGAGATCAGCCTCTCTGTGTTAATCTGTCTTTAAATGATAGCGATAACGCTTCACTTATGAGCACCTTCCTTCCACTGACATTTAAGAATAATGTTGACCTAAACCACTTTGCTTGCTAAGCACAAGGAAATGGGCAGCTTTTAAATCACTACTCCATACATATTATCTCCCTCCATGTGTGTTTGTGTCCGTTCATGTGTGGGCCTCTGAGTGTGCTTGCTCTTGATCAAACAAAGCTAACGCCATTTCGTATACAGCAGAGATGATAACGACACATTAATGACAGATCATAATGTGGGAAATTGACTGATTTAGCTGCAGCCATGGAGATATGACGGACACGTGCAGTTAACATGCTATTAAATCCATTTCTGACTGTATGCATTTACATCATCTCAAGCCCTTAGCAATACAAGACGAGGACATTGCATTGGTGCCATCTAGAGCCTTCAAACCTCAGTCTTCAATCCAACAGAAGGATTTCCAAAGGAACATGCTGTAATTGGCACCTTAATAATACACGTTTTGATGAAGGTGAATCCACATTAAATTAAATTCTTGAACAAGAGTTGTTTCTGTGAACAAAGGCATATTTTTGGTGACCGAGGAGTCTGTGGCATGACTCCCTCTGATTGCTCTACCCTTTTCTAGCCTCCCTCATTGAAACAATAATAGCCCCACTCAAGGTAGAGGGCTTTTGACATTGACAGGACTTTTTTTGTATTCCAGTGGGTTATAATGTTTGAAATGATGATGGCAATTCAGAAACTGAATGCATGTGTGTGTGTGTGTGTGTGTGTGTGTGTGTGTGTGTGTGTGTGTGTGTGTGTGTGTGTGTGTGTGTGTGTGTGTGTGTGTGTGTGTGTGTGTGTGTGTGTGTGTGTGTGTGTGTGTGTGTCTGAATAAGGGAACAAGACAGAGAGAGCGGAAGAGCTGCTTTTGTGCCACCAAACATCTGTTTGGACTGCAGCATTCCTTCTTTGTCTGGTCTTAGGAAAGGAAAACCAGCAATTTGTTTTCAAATTGGAGGTAGGTCAACATGAACGCTGCAAGCATCTGGAATCTCGTAAACAAAGACCTTGAATATAATATGCTCCCTTTCCCACCTGATATCCCTTTTCTCTCCAAAAAGAAAACAATCGTTAAAAGAATCAGTGACAAAAAGTTGGTATTCTAAAGATTATTGCAACATGTTTGACACCAGTATATAAATATTATATCTATGACACTTCAAATGATCCTGTCTTATCTTTTTTATATATGTTTACATGTAAAACCTCAGTTATTCCAGCATACATGATCATGACAGTGAAATGTGTGTTTATGTTCATTCAATTAGGACCATCTGTATGTTGAGTGACTCCAGGCATGTTGCAAACACTCAGTGCTCTGCCAAAACAAAGATTAATATGCTGCTTTGTTTTCATACCCTCCTCAGAGCTCCTAAAATGCACTGGAAGTTGATGTCTTCAATGTTTTTGTTTCAGAAATATGAGATGAAATAAGAGTATTGGACACACAAATGGCTTTGGGGGCATCAGCAGAGAGCTGGAAGATAAAGAAAAGGTAGTTGTTGTTTTGTTTTTTGAAAGAGTTAGAAGTGTTTCCCTTACCTAGACATTTGTTTTTATTGTCACAAACATTATTAAGAGGACTTCAGCCCTGTTGTCTGTAAAAGAGAAAACTATACATTTGTTAAAATGAACTTCTTCCTTTTAGAGAGTTAGACTAGATACATAAAAGACCACATTTGAACAAAGCATAATGTCATTAGTGTACAAATGTGCCACAGCTGCTAGCTTATTTTGCTGTTTTGATTGAAGCAACCTTTGAGTCTTTGAGGCCTTTGTTCAGCCAGCTTGATCCAAATCATCAGATATCCCCGAACAGAACATAAATTGTTGTGGCATCCAGACTTAAACTCTCGCTCTGGATTGTACGTGTGTTTGTAAGTACATGAAGGAGACAGGTGTAGCCGAGGCATGGTACTTACAATAGCATGTTCCTTTGAGGGGGTTGCCAAGGTAACGGTTCTCTGAGTCACATCTGGAAGAACACAAGATAGCGGTAAACGTTTAACAGGGAAAAAGAGAACAGCAAGAATTAATGCATTAGCATTCAACAAGAGCTGAGTTTTTACAAAGTTGGATTTGTTACAGAACATGAGTGAGCGTGTGTGTGTGTGTGTGTGTGTGTGTCAGGTGGGTGCTTGCTACAGGTATTGTCTTCCCTCTGCTCCAAGTAAAGTGATTTCCCTTGACAGTCCTGTCTAGCCATTGCTGCTCTCTGTTTCCCAGCACCACACTGGCTCCTCACACACACACACATCCACATGCACATAAACAGAATCGCTTCATGCTAATGCCAAAGCTAATGGTAATCCAAACAAACACACACCCACACACACACAGGAACAAATGCACTGTAACACAGGAGGGCATCTTGTTTTGTTTTTATCCACAACAATAGAGTGTAATGGATCATAAAAAATGTAAGCCAAAGGGAATTCGGCAATCACATTGTGTATTGAGCTTGTAAGAAGAAGTTACAACTTCCAAACAGCAAAAAGATAGTTAACAAAACTGACCACATTGTCTTTAGAAACCTCATCATACCGCCTATGTAGCACAAACCCTTTCTTTTCTGGTTGGCCGATTTGTACATCGTTCCAAAACAACATTTGTGTTTTGAACATAATTTTAAAAGATCTATCTACAGTGAGTCAAAGATAGAATACTATTCAGCTATAGGAGAAACAATGATGTTCTTTTTATTATTCTCCAATAACAAACCATAAATAATATTTAATGCACTTTGTTTCGCGGTAGTTTAAAGTTGTTGTTTTTTTAATTCCAGCATACAGAAAAAGTGGAGTGACATTAATCAGTGCTACTCAGTGTAAAAAACTAAATCTGACCCACACTTGTCACATGTTGACAACAGACACAATGCCAATAAAGTTAAAACACAACTGTTATCAACGCATTTTAATAGAATTAAAAAAAAGCTTTGTGAGTGGAAACTGTCAGGCCCCGCCAGTCACTGCTGTCAAATGTCAATCTATTCAGTGACTAACAACATATAATTTGAATATTTTATTCTTTTTTTCGATTACTCTTACTGACCACATAGAGGCTGGTTGTCAGTTAAAGAGACATACAGTACCTTTGCTGATGGACAGTAATTGGCATGGGGTGGAAACTTGTGACCTTTCGTTAAGAGAAAGTCTCTAATGACCAGAAAGCTCAACAGCAACATAGGTTAAAAAAAAGACCCAGTGGTCCAAGAACATAAGCGCACTTGTGGAAAATCTTCATTTCAACAGCAAGCTGAAGGGATTACAGAACAATAGCTGTATGAAAGTTTTTTTTCTTTTTTACATTCATCTGGAAATGATGTTGAGACCATTAAAATGTCAAGATGGCTGACGAGAACCTGCAGGAGTTCAGACCACATAAGAAAATTGTTGGCTGGCAGAAGAGAACAAAAGATTGAACTTTACTTCCAGTGCAAGCTGTAAAGAAAAGAAACGTTTAAAACGGCTATAAGAGGGGTGAATATTATAATGTCAAGGCTTTGAACATGCAGTTAAAGAGGGTTTGCATTGCCTTGATGGAGTCAAATTAATCTTTTTTTTCCTGTGCATAGGATTCTTTAGAACAACGAGGGTGTTTACTGACATGTTGCTCATCATGCAGGTTTTTACGAAATATGTGAAATAAATCAACCAAAGCATCAAAAAAAATCAACACACCCACAGTTTATAAGGGATTGGTAGGATTATTCAAAAAGACAACGCAAAATACTTGAGGAGAGAACAAACAAATTGAAAAATAGGAATAAGTGGAGAAGAACATGAGGGCAGGTGAAGTTTGTAGTGAGGTTGCTTGTGAATTCTCGTGTAGTGTTTTAGCGGGTCACAGAGCAGTGCTGGATGCTGAATATTTCATTCTTCTATAAACCCTGACCAAGGACGGGGCCCTTAAACAGGGACTGCCTCATGCAGCTTCCAGCCTGAATCAGGAGTTTAGAGCTACAATAAAACAGATAAAGAAGGAGCAGACGACTGCCTGATAGTAGCATCCGAATAGAGATAAATGTGTTCCACTAAATCACAATTTACACCAAAAACTTGCCAATATCTGACTTTTTTCTTTTCTTTTCTTTTCAAATATGCAGCAATGTTTTGTAGCCGTTTGGCTCTGGTAAAGAACAAATTCCCTAAACCATATGAAAAGCTTTAAGAGGTGCTGTGTTAATTCCCATTGTCCTGTTCACATTGTCTTGCTTTACCATCACAGTGTTTTGTTAATGTGAGTACCATAAGTTATATTAAGCGATTTTAAAGTAACAATTAGTATAGAATTAGGTTTGGTGCGCTACGGTGCACACTTAAGGTCTCCAGTTCTGTTATGACTACCCCTCATATGCCCAGGTCAGACTGCACAATCTTTTGTCTGTTACAATTGTCACGGTGTTAGATTAGGCCATCACAGAGCCATAAGTCGTGCTGAGCTTTGACCAACAGAAATGACAGTCACAGTGGGACCTGACTCATCATCACGACTGATGTGATGACGTTGACAACAAGAGGGGTTGGGGTGAGACAAGGCCTGGAAAGAAGACTTTAAACATAAGAAAACCTATTGTTGCCAAAGCTGGAGAAAAGGTTCCTCTGTCTAATAGTCATGTTTTGTTTGTTTATGCTCTAAACTACAGCTAACGCTTCCAATGTGTTAGGCTTTCTGTTGGGCAGCGTCCCAGATGTGAACTTGATTGTCATTCACTTTGACACAAAGATCAATGTTCGAGGGTTGCTGTGTCCCGAATCCCTACGTCTGTGGGGCTAAAATCATGCTGGTTAGTCTGACCTCTGCATTTGTTGACAAACGAAGGGGGAGCAGAACCTCCCCACTCCGCCCATCCATGTTGAAACACTGATGTTCTAAAGGCCTTTTTTTTTTTTTTTTTTTTTTTTAAATCCTAGGGTAGATAAACTTCAGACACAAGTCTTGGGTGTAGTTACCATCAAAGCATCATTATATTAACATTTGTTCAGACAAAACTAAACAATGAGCTTATCCTGTACATGTCTGTGTGTCAAAGCATGATATATCTTCTTTCTTCTTACTTAATTAAACTAAACTATAAACCACGGTGTAGTGCTGGGTTACATGTTCTTTTATAACCCTGAACACATGCACTGTAGTTCTTATGACTCAATCTCACACACACACACACACAGACACACACACACACACACACACACACACACACACACACACAACCCTGCTGCCATAAGTATTAAGGAGAAGACTGAAGCCTAATCTGCTGACTAAAATAGTCACTTACAAACGCACAATGTTCTCTTTTCACACATTGAAACAGACTGCAAAAATCAGGAGTAAGACGAAGAAAGGAAGAAAGAAAACACAGAAAAAAAGACCAAAAAAAAGAGCAGCGATGCCTTTTAGTAAGTAAAGAATTGTGAAATGTATGAAAGAGGATGAAAGAGGCTTATTGAAGGAACGCTGCTGGATCTAGAGAGGCGACGTGGAGAGCGAGCAGCGTCATCTCCAGAGGGGTCTGTGAGTTTAAAAGCGTTGCACTCCCTTCCAGCAGGCTGCCAAAAAGGAGCGCAATGAGCACTGAGCCTATTTCAGCACAGGAAGATTTAATGTAATGCATGTGGCGTCATATTTTATTGCCAATGGCACTGCATGGTGCCAAATACCACCCTTTAAAATATTATATATCAGTTTTAATCATTATCAGTTTTAGAATTAATTTGTAAAGAATATCACACAAACATCAGTCTCTACCTCCATGCAGAACGAGTTAGACATTAGCTTAAGTTTCAGATGAAATAGCTAACACAATAAACCAATGTTTTCTTACTCAGTGCTTCTTACATCAGAACTGTAAAAGATTATTGGAACGCTAATAATTAACTGTTGTACGCCTAAACATAACAAGAGCATGTTACTCATTTACACTCAAAGTTATTTTCAGATCCATAATGACAATAGACAAAGATGGAGGAAGCTAACTTTTTAGAGTTTTGATGGTAAAATGAGCAAAAAAGGGGGAAAAAAGCAGGACACTTTGATATAACAATGGTCATACTTTTTACAAAATGTATCTTGAGACTGATCCAATGCAAGGCTATCACATTCATGTTAAAGTGTAGAGAAGAGAGATAAGCATGGTTCAGAACGCTACGATTGGGGCTGAGGGTGTCCCATTTGCTCTCTTATAAAAAGGGGAAGGACATTTAAGCTGCTTATAATGGTCTAATGGGGCCAAGATAACGGTCACATAGGACAGGGCTGAATCGTCACTTAGGACACTCTGACTCGGCTGCAGATCAAAGATGAACACAGGTACAAGCACAAACAACCGATGTATTTTGCACTGTTGTTGCAAAGGTTGATAAACTCGTATTTTACTAGCCCTGTTAAGTCATGAATTTCCTTATTTTGATTCTTTCAAGTTTTTATTAGACTGTGTTTGTTTCTCTTTATGCTTTCTTAATATTGCCCCGATATGTGTGTCTCACCTATCCTGGATTACCTAGAGTTTAGAGTTTTATTCCCCCTCTTTGCCACCTGTTTTCGTCTGCTTTGTTGGACTTTGACATGTTGCTTTGTGTATATTCCCTGGACTCACCACTGAAAGCATTTTGTTTTTCCTTCTCTTTGTTGCAATAAATTATTCAGAAAGTCTATACCTGGTCATCTATCTTTGTGTTTAAACCCAACTTGATAAATTAGGGGTTTTAAACAAGTGAAGCTATTTCATGTGTAAACTTTTTATAAGCATGAAAACAGGGCCATTGCAGAAAATGTAAAATATACACCTTCATATATTTTGATTACAACTTGTTAAGAATGCAGCCAGACTGCTATGGAGATGAAACAAACAGGAACGTTTCACACTAGTATCCCTGCAATGGTTTCGTATCCATTTCCCAATTCATCAAATGAAACAGTCAGATTGAGAGAAAACAAAGTGGAAGAAGTGAAGCCCTCAGTAAAGTGAATGCTAAATTGATGTCATACTTCTACATAAAGTCCAAGTAAGTTTACTTGAAATAAATTGTATACTTTACTAACTTTGAATAAATCATAAATCAGTGTATTTAATTTATAACACCAGTACGTGAACATCTGCTGTGCAAACTGACCTGAATATTTACTTATTCCTACAGCCTGACCTGCAACCTTCAAGCTCTGAGCAGCTGTTTGTGTTTACAGTTTAATACTGGCCCTGTGTGCACATGGTACAACCACATGATGAGGAAGTTTGTGTGATACTTCATTGCCATGCCAGGATGGTCTTTCACATTACTGTTTGACTATTTAAATATTATAGATTCAAGAGAAGAGGAAGAGTGAAAAGTCTGAAGTTGTGCCAGATTATTTATTTTTTTTTTTGTCTCCAACTTTTTCTGAAGAACAGAAAAGCTAGCAGCAGATCCCTTGTCTGGTATGTGGCCAAGACTACTTGACATTTACAAATATGTTCATTTCTGTGGTGATAGTCAGTCATAACTGTTACATTTAGCAACGTACAATGTCCTTTGGTTTTCAGACAAGTCAAACAGACACTGATAATGAAATCTTTCTGTCTGTGTTTCAACCTAAGACCGTTACTATTAAATAGACAGAGCCTGAATGACGTTGTCCATGTGTAACGGCAGGGGAGTCCCATCTATAGCTGTTATCTTGCTGGAATTAGCTTTCAGTCCTCCTAAATACAGGCTGAGATCTGGAGCTGAGGCAGGCTTTAGGATTCTAAACCGTGACAAACAAGCAACAAAGGCCAAATACCTGCTTTACCTAATGGCCCTGTTTTTATCTCTTGACTCATCGTGCACATAAGAATCCACAGGCACCTGCTGTAACCCACCCCAGAGAGATATTGCTCATTCATAATCAAAGCCACAAACAAATGGCCCTCTACTTGGCATACACCATTTTTGGAGCAACTCAAGCAAAACAAACAGCACCGGCACAGCGAGACAAAGAGGGAGGCTGCTGGAGCAAATCAAAGGTGAAAGAGACCGCAGCACTCAGGCTTAGCGACGCACAAATGATCACATAAAGATGCAGCACTTCTGCTCTCAGCCCGTCTGTGGAGTCTCCAGCAGAACACTGGATTCTTGTTGTGCGCTGAAAAGAAACATTACGCACAAAAAAACCCTGAGCACTGCCAAGTGAACAGAAGTAGTGGAGCTACACGGCCAATTCAACATTCACTCACACTCAGCTGCAGATGGGTATTGTTCCAAGTTTTATATTAGTCAAATGCATGGGGATCAGACTGAATTTTCTCTGATTCAAACCTCATTATGTAGCTTGACAGATGGTAGACTTGTGTCCTGTTCTTTGCCCTAAACTATCCGTTGTACATACATTTATTGAAGAAATGTATAATTTTTTTTCCATAAGTCAGAACAGCAAGATGTTCACACTTGTCTCTATCTTCATTTTTGAGAGTTTGCATGTGCTTTATTAATGAAGATAAAAACCTTCTAAATAAGAACATCAAATGATGAGTCGTTGGAGAAACTGAAATCTTCAAGTGCTATTTTTTTCATATGGGCCTCAATGACCAGTTCAGAAACAAACTGTTTCTGTTTCTCTCTTAAAGATCACATCAGCCCACATCTACAAGAGCGACTTCACTTGGATGAGAGCATCTTAAGAGGCTGTTTAAGGTAATAATCTGACCTTAATAGGTTAAAATCAATTCAACTGATCAATTCTGAACATGGCAGTGACAAAAACAAAAACTTCAAAGATATATCCCTGATTGAAGTTGACAGGAGACATATGGAGAGAGTCGAAAGTTTGAAGGAAGACAAGTGCAGTTTGCTGGCCCTCATTCTGAGTCGATTCGAGGTCAGGGGCTGAGTTGAAGTTGAGGTTAAAACAAGATAATAGGAGGTCAAAGTTTAAGCTAAGGTTAAGAAAATGTACACAACTGGTAGCTATTATGAGGATATTTGTGTGTGTAGGTGTGTGTGTGCGCGCGTGTGTGCAGTGCTTTACTTGCAGTCAGTATTTAAGATCTGAACACGTCATTGAAAAGTAAACTTTGTTTTCAAAACTGTGTTAGTTATAAACAAGATGGAAAAAAAATAATTTATGTTTTTCAAGTAATTTAACCCTTTAAAGGGCACTCATTGAAATTCTTTGAAATTCAAAAATTCAACCTCATAGTGTTATTCATGAACATAACAGAACTTTATTTCTGTCATGATATTTTTCAAAAATTGTAATTGTAATAAACATTGACAAAGTTTCCATATTTGGTTCAAATCGCACAATAGCAGGATCAGTGACATAGGGTGATCTCTTCCGATTGGCTGAGTGAGGATCAAATGCTTCTCGACCTTACTGAGGGGCACAAGGGTGGCCATATGTAATCTTTGTCGAAATTAACAAAAATAGTCACTTTTCCTAAAAAGGGTTAAGCTTGACCTATGAAGAAAATAAACTAGTCAAACACATCAATGATCGGTCACACCTCTTTCTCCCACCACACCCCCAAACTTTTACTAGAACTAAACTTATTGAACATGACAAGAAAGATTCAAAGTTAATATGAGGAACTGGAAGTTGCTTCCGCTCTTTATGATTGGATTGATGCAATAATAATGGTCCCAAGCTTCTAGTACCGCTTCCAAAACCTTCTTGAAGGGTTAGGGGTTTTTTTTGTTACCATACCATTGTTACCATTCAGTTTTTCTCTCGTTTGTATGGGCCGGTAAACCGCATCGCATTTCTGAATCCTTTCTGTAGAAAGATCTAAACAGTGACGTTCTTTGTTCCTCCCGTGTTTTAGCATTATTACTGGGCTTTCAGGAACCTCTCTTTCAGCACTCATCTTTTCTAGATCACAGCCAACACACTACTTGCTTTGTCATAGCTTCATGCTCATGCTTCCAGGAAGATTTTGAATCAAATAAACAAGCTTTTTGTCTACAGAATCTTTCAAATTCCTATAGCATTAAATCATTTGTTTAAGCCAGGGTTAATGGACAGTGGGTTTTTTTGGACTGAATTGAGAGGGGACTATGTTGTATTGGAGCTCTCTATATAGACTACTAATTAGCATCATATCTTCAGCTTCAAACTAAATTTCATCTCCCTTAATCATATGTCTGTTGTTACATTCAAGTCAGGCTTTGAGAGAGAGTCCAACTAACAGTTTACAACCAAACCAAAGAGTGACATTTTTGCACATCCAAACTCTAAACATCTGGTCTCCTGGTGGTATCTAAAGGAGGCCTGGGTGGAAGAATTAGGTGTTCCAGTGTCAAAAGAATTGTTGAGGGCTTTTTGAATCAGTCTCCCCTTTGTGTGAGATAGGTGTGGTACTGCAGAAGGTTCATTGTCACACTTTTTCTGTCATTGTCCTGTACTAAGCACCTTTTGGTGTGACACATTTAATTGGTTTTTCAAACGATATGAAACCAACATTCAGCCACCCTTCAAGCTTGACAATATTTGGCTGCTCTGACTTGACGAGACCCTTTCCCTCCCACCACAATCATGCTGTCATGGCAGGCATGGCTACAGCTAACTCAACTAAAAGTCTACAACACCCCCATGTTTCAAAAGCAGGCTAAATGCTCATTGCTAAGAGGGAGAAAATTTGTTATTAGCAAAATTAGCTCTCGTGATAATTTTACTTAGGTCTTCTTTACATCGCTTGGTATGATGTAATTGTGTGAATTATGACTTATGCTGCTATGTTCTGTACAAACTCTGCCTTATTTGGCATACTGACTGATGATTCTAAATGACTCCTGTGCATGTATTTTGTTTGTTTGTTATCCACCCAGGACCTTTTGCTCAAAGGAGTGTCTTTTTTGAAATGTCGTTGTGTTGTCTTCTGGCAGCTCTGGACTCTAGATATGTGCTCCTTGCCTTTTTTTCTTCCATTTTGTTTAATTTTGTTTAATGTCTATCCTATACACCTGATTAACCACAAAGAAAAGCAATTTAGCAAAGTAATTTAAAAAAACGAAGCCTTGTGCAGCTCAGAGTTAATGGTTTAGCCTCCATTCTAAAGGCATGCAGTTTTCTACTTCTGATCTACATGTCCTAATTTCACTGGGCAGTTCGGTGTAAAAGCAACTTTAGTAATCGACTTGGAGGTCTACAAGGTAAAATATATAGGCAGTTTTTTTTTTGTTTTTTTTTACTATTTACCGTAAATTCCGTACTATTGAGCGCACCTGGATATAAGCCGCAGCGGCTAAAAATTAATAAATAAATGTATTTGTACATATATAAGCCGCACTTGATTATAAGCCGCAGGTGTCCACGCTATAACAAGAGCTATTTACACAGACCTAGGCTACCGGTAACATCCGCAAATACTGTAGCGTCCGTACGGACGTTAAAGGACGACGAGAGCGTTCAAATAATAACTTTTAATAACCCGATCACTGTCGGCCGTGACCACGCCGTTTACAGCAGAGAGCAACACATAACTTGCCGTAACAATCCAACTCTCTCCCCCAGCGTTCTCTCATACAGCCACTCAACACGTTCTCGCTGGTGCATTCACTGACTCTCCACATAATCGGAATTATGAACACATTATCAACTACTGACTTTACAACATGAACCGTTACAATACGAAGCCTAGCCGACGGTGTCTGTAACACGGCTGATGAAAAAGATGACCGTAATATATTTCACAAGAAAAAGTCCATCCATTCACTGCCTCAGAATGACTTCATTACTCACTTCCTCAGTCTCTGTTGTCGCTGTCAGTGTCATCTTAAAGTGCAGCAGCTCTGTTAGCTTCTTTGACAGCCAGCTCGATCGCCTTTAACTTGAAAGCTGCATCATATGTATTTCTCCGTGTGTTTTCCATGATGAGGGTGCGTGCATGAAGCGCAAAATGACTGATATTAAGATCCGACGTGACGAAGTCAAATGTTTTTGCGGCAGAAGCTCATTGTCCCCCATAAAAAATCCATGCATTAGCCGCACCGGAGTAGAAGCCGCAGTGCTCGAAGTGTGAGAAAAAAGTAGCGGCTTATAGTCCGGAATTTACGGTACTCTTAATAAACACATTAAGAACTGGGGGCACAAACAGGTGACCCCAACACACACATACACACACACACATACACACACACACACACACACACACACACACACACTCAGTGTCCTCTCTGTATTTGATCTCTGCCCTCTCCTGTGTGATTGATCAATGCAGCAATTTTCAGTCAATCTCTACAGTGTGTTGGTTTGACATCCCTTCATGACACCACAGTGTTGCAGCGGTCAAGTGTGTGATAGTCAGGGAAAAAACACACACGCACGCAAAAAATGTCATGTCGAAGCATCTTCTTGGTGAGTTGTGTGTCAATGAAAGTCCTTTTATATTGCTTGTTCTTAAATTGTTGCTTTTCCCTCTTTAATGCATCTTCAGTTGCAAAGACGGCGTAGCAACAGCAAATGAGCTCTGTGGTGGTTCATTATCAAACTGCTGTAACATGATGGCGTACTCACAGCTGACACTGGTCTCCCTTGATGCCCTTCGTGGTACAGAAGCACTTTCCTGTGTTGACGTGGCACACGCTGGCATGGCTGTTACACTTGCACGCTGCAAAGAAAAGAGAAAAAGTTGACGTGTTCAGATTCAGCCACTAATGTTGAAGATTTAAAGGCAGAACAGATCCTTTTAATAAACAACTTCTACAAGAAAAAAAGGCTTAGTCACCTTTAACTTATTGTCATTGAATTTCTCAAAATTAGCCTTTATTATTAGCCAGCATTAGCCCTGCATATTGCATTTAACACAACTAAAAATTCGATAGTTACCATTATTCTTCCTCAAGGATCATTTTATGAACAAATAAGAGGAAAACGGCAACAGCTAGGAAATGAGACTGTGTGTGGGGCTGAAAAGAGAAGCGATTCGAGGAGGAAAAAAAAGGGTAGAGAAAGTAGAAGAGGAGAAAGGAAACGATGGACAGAGACAAAGACAGAAAGACAAATCTCTAGTTTCTGAGCAACAAGGCGGATGACTTGAATATTCTGTCATTTCCCTCCTGTTTGAAATGAATCAACTGAAAGACTTTGACGTATAACTTCAACACTGTGAGAGATTTCCAACAATAACTGTGTCTGGGCAGCAACGGATCACCACTGAAGACAATATCAATGTTCACAGTAGCTGGGGATTAAACCCCCTGACCTTTCAGTTAAGAGAGAGTTGACTCTACCACAGAGCCACAGCTCCCACTAGGATAAAGTCGGAAATCAGGGAGCAAAAGAGTGGGGAAGGATATGCAGGAAAAGAGCTACAGGTTGGATTCCACCGAGGACTGCCTGCTTCCAGGATTATAGATAATACTATATTATCTGTATGTGGGCCGCACAAACTAACCGTGAGGTCACCAGCACACCAAGTGGTTGACATTTTCAGCTATTCTTCTGAAATATATTTTGGACGAGAAGTTTATTTTTGCTTAGTTAACAAGGGAGATAAGGTATACATTAGGGGTGAAAACAATAGAGGAATTTTTACTACTACTATGTTCTTTTGGTTAAAAAAAAAAGCGGTATAAAGAAAAGTCGATTGCCAAATCCAGATACCTTTTATCC
This sequence comes from Symphodus melops, assembly GCF_947650265.1. Lineage (NCBI taxonomy): Eukaryota > Metazoa > Chordata > Actinopteri > Labriformes > Labridae > Symphodus > Symphodus melops. The sequence continues at coordinate 9,468,484 of NC_136705.1, forward strand.
AGAGTAAATCTTTAGAACGACTCTGAAATTTTGGAAGCTATTTGTTGTCGTCAGTCCACTTTTAACTCGAGTAAAGAACATGGGAGGCTTCTTGTGCGAGTCTAATCTTTCTCATTATTTTGTTACGAAGTTCGCAGGACATAATGATTCACAAGGAGCCCGGCCTGTAATTCCCACTCTAAATAACTTCTGCACAGAGTGACTAATGGTGGAGACAAAACAGAACGTTCTCTCTACCCTTGTGTTACCGCATGTGAACGCATGTGCACATCCACACACACACACACCCTTCCTTTCCTCACGTCCCTCTCCAGCTGAATTGACTTTGTGCTTTGTTTTTATTCTTTCCAATTGGCACACAGACAGGCCCTGTAATAAAAATAGTGGTTCAGTCAGGTCAAGGTAAAGCCAAGGCGCCGACTGATAATGAGAGGAAAACAACCTCCTCTCTCATTCTCCTCGTCTGCAGCGTCTGATGCTCCACGCTTGCACCGAGCAAAAACAAGGTGGGAGACATAATCGCTGCTTTAAATATTACGATTTTTGAACACACACAATAAAGAGCGACAGGAAAATAAAGTTTAAAGGCGGCAGGCTGAAAGTCAAATTGAGGTTGTTTCTCTTACAAAAACAGAGACGTTAACAGATGAGAGGACAACTATAACCGAATACTATTTCAGTCTGTGTGAGGGCTTGGGAGATAAGTGAGCCGTATCAAAATATGGCTTTTAGACTCGATAATAGGCAATCACTGGTGTGTCAGCGAAGGCTGAGGTCACTCTGCTGTTTACATTATTGATTTAGAAGGCAGTCAACAAAGTCGACAAAGACACAGAGGAATGTGTTACAGCTTCAGCTAAAGGTGATTACAAAAAAAATCTGAAGACGGAAAGACAGAGAGCAACAAACGAAGAATTCAGGTTCAAGGTTTAAGAAGTGGCCTTGTTGTTGACTATTTTTCCAAAGGACTAATCAGAATTGTAATTAACATGCTTGGAAAGAATAAAATAGGCACACGACAAGTCGAGGCATTTGGGATGTGGTAGTAAATCAGGGTAAATTGTTTAGTGAAGAAACATTGTTAACTTTCCCCCTCTCTTCAAACAAACATGAAACCTCTGTAATCCCCTCAGCAGAGAACACATCCTGCCTCCAGCAGAGCAGTCTCAGAGCAGACAGACTCTCTGCTCTACACACTTGGATGAGTGTTAGGTGAGATGAGATATGCTAAACTCAGCTTTATTTTCATCTCCAGTTATGTAGCACGATTAAATAACGTTCAAACTAAGACTTGGATTCAGGGCAGCACCAGCACCATCCACCGGCCAAATGCAGTATATATTTTTTTGGATTTGTGGGTGACTATGATCAGCCCACACGCCAGTCTGGCGGGTGGTAATGTTGCCGTTAGAGCGCATTCAATTGAGTTATGCACTTGCTGACCACTAGGGGTAGTGATGCGCCTGTGCTGCCACCAGATTGTTGCAGATGCTAGACGCAAGCCTAATTTATACTTCTGCATCCCTATGCAGTGGCCCTACGCGCACCTCCAAAAAATGACTACACGTCGCGTCAACACAAACGTAATTTCCGGCAGTGTCTTTCCGGTCACAACGGAAATATTAAAAGGCTGTATACAGCGAAGAAAATCAGCCGATTGACATTCGAAAGTAGCGAAAATGCATTTCTTCATCCAGGTTCCTCAGTGGGCTAACGAGTGTGTTGAAATCACACATTCTCAGCTTAGATTGATTTAGTTGTTGGACAGACCACCTCTGCAAATCTCCTTCGTCGCTACTGCCCACTAGTGGCTTGGTGGTGAATTGTGGAGCAACGTGTTCCCTCCACGCATGACTATGAATGCTCAACGACGGCGTCGAGCCTACGCCGAGGGCACGGAGTCGACGTGACGCAGAAGTATAAACTAGGCTTAAGAAATTTGTAGATTGCTAAACAGCTGTAAATTTAAAAGGAAAAATGTGGCGTTATCTGTCAGGGGTGAAACGCAGTAGTCCTCCAAGAGAAGACCCACAACCAGCGACGAAAGGTAAAAAGCCCAAGAGATTTAATGAAAAATAGAGGTATAATGAAAGTGGGAAGGAACGCGTTTGGCTTGTTTATAATGAAAGTAAGGGCCACATGTTCTGTTCGCAATGCCACCAGAACGGCCCAAAATTGTTGTGGCCGGTAAGAGCATTGAATGGTCAGTAGAATTTTGAATCTACCAGCCACTGTGGCTGGTGGATGAAAAAGTTAATGTCCAGCTCTGCTTGGATTGCTCAAAAAGGCCCAACATGATGACAACAGGACACAGCATTCATCCGCTCATATTAAAGGAACAGTAAAGTCAATTTCAGTGAGCCACAGATTATTGACTTATTTTTAATTCTAAATGTTTCATGTTATCTAATTGATAATGAGGCTCAGTTTAAAGGGAAGCAAACATGACCACATGTGTCTGTACATCTACAATGCCTGTTGTTGTTTTGTTTCTGGGGTGATGTTTTTAAAATGAACCAGGATCTCCATTCTTCATCAATCTATACATGTATTTATTCAGTGTCAAATCTGAACATTGTCTCTTTAACTCATAACAGGTCACTTGAACTTTAACTTGCTTGCTGCAATACATGTGTGAATGTGCTGTATAGTTTTTAGTTTGGCAGTTAATGGGTGTATCCTAATAAAAACAAGTCAATATCTTGCGCACACACTTTTTTGTAGCTGGAGCTGGAGACTCCTCTGGAACCCCTTTAAAGCCAATGAACAGAGAGGTTTTAAGGACATGCATTTTGAATGTTCTCTTGTCACAACTCAAATACACCTTTATTTGTCCCCGGAGGGCTATTGGTTTTGCAGCAAGACAGAACAAGACAGTAAAAAGACAAAGTTAACATGGTAAAAATGACACGAGATCATTGACTCACTGCTCACTGTTAATTAGGCTATACATCCCTGGTAATAAGATTCAAAAGTGCACCTTACAACACAGTCTGATACTTAACATACAAACACACAATAATCTTGTTTGTTATCTCTGACATGATGTTATCAGAGATAAGCTAAGCTCTAGCTAGTTTATTACTAAGAGCATTGATACTGAAGATAAATACCTTTATATTGCTTTTCATATTTGGCTGAAAATCTGCCCTGTTACAACAGATATAATAATAATAATTTTATTTCTAAAGCGCTTTCAGTCAAAGTGCTGTACAGGTACTAATATCAACCAAAAAACAACTCAAGACATGCAGCATTAAGTAAACAAGTGGGTCTTGAGCTTTGCATTAAAAACATCCACAGAGCATGCCTGTCTTTTGTACAAGAGGAAGACTGTTCCAAAGCACTGGTGCACAGAAGGAAAAAAGCTTGCTGGCCAACAGTCTTTTTCCTGACTTTCGGCACAATCAGCAGGCCGGATCCATGAGAGCGGAGGGCACGAAATGGTGCATAGAATCAGTTAAATAAGACGGTGCTATTCCATTTAAAATTTTAGAAGTCAATGAAAGCACCTTAATATCAGCATGAACCTGACATGGAAGGCAATGAAGAGAGGCCAACAATGTGTTCATAGCATATATGATATCCGTTATCAAAGAATGAATAAAGAAGAAATGGACATTTAACATGCTTCACTTTCATACAAGCTCGCATTAAAGAAGCAAATCACCAATTGTTGCAGTCAATCCTTCCAGTCAGTCAGGCTGGCGCACTAAGCATTTAGATCTGTTTTAGAAAACACATTCATTGACCGATACAAGCCGTCTGAACACATGGTGTATTCAAACGCCTGCAGGAAAATTTAACTCAATTCCTAGAGGGGGGTAGGGGGGCAGGGAGAGGCTGGTGGTGAAGGGTGTGAGAAGCAAGGGAATCGTAAAGAAGAACAGAGTGAATGAATAAAACGCACATCACACAGCACACTTGCTGACAACACAAAAATAAGCAGCAATAAAAAAAAAAACCCTGATCTCTTAGCAAAAAAGGCTGATTTGATATAAATCATATTTCCCTTGACTTGTGCAAGCCCCCAGAAGAGAGTACAATTTCTCACCCCACTGCGTCTAAATGTACACACACACACAGACACACATTACACGCCTGTTGTCGGGTGTGTACTGTAGATAGGAACAGGATGTGAGTGTTTGTCTGTTTTTCTTTTAATCTGTGTTCCTTGTGTGAGTCACAAAGAAACAGGTAGAAGAACCAAGTCAGTTATAAATCCTTACAGAACAATCTTCCATGTTTTATCCGTTTCAACAGTCCGCTTTGTTTTATTCTCATGGGAGGGTCGTTTAAAAAAAATGTAAGCTCACTTAATGGAAGGAGAAATAAGAATCTGTGTGGTGCAGGAAAAAAAAATCCTTCCAAAAGATTTTCTTTAAATTAGACTTCAGAAGCAGTGAACCCAGAGCCACCTACACGATATGTGAATCCTCCTCTGCTGCTGCTGCTGCTGCTGCTAAGTAAGCTGCAGAGGAAATTTCAACCAGTTCTTAAGTTCTGTAAAAAATGTAGCAGCGAAAGAATTCAAAGTGTGACTTTTCATGCAGTTTCTTAAATGCTTCTGTTAGCACCGCATCTATACCCATGCATAAGTCTCGAATCCACCTAAACAACAGAGACTACTCTGAGTTATAAATGTTCCTAAATGCCACTCCCTCTTAACCGTCACTCAACTGAAACAGTTTAAAACATTTAAAACAGTTTGTTCAATGGGATTAAAAAGTCTGTTTTTTATTATTATCATTATAAATGACAATATAGCCTACACTCCGTTTTTATTCCCTTCAACTCTTTGTTCTTTATTCTGTGAAACACATTCCAAGTTGTGCTTTAATAGAAAGTCAGTTCACATGTAACCAAAGAGAGCCACGTCCTCATGCAGAAGATACACACTTTGCTTTTAATCCCAACCATGAAAAAAGATGCTTTTATGTGAGTTCTCAGTAAAAGGGCTTTCATCTAGCCTCCCCTGGGTCATTTCTACATAAGGCTGCATGTTTGTTTGGCATGAATCGGGTCTGTTGTGCGGGATGTATGGAGCATGTTCTTGACGATTTGATGAGAAGTCAGAAATCAGTGTTTTAACAGCAACAGTGCTGTAATTCCTGGTAGACTTCCTGAAAACATGGCGTTGTGGATCATGTTCACACTTAACACAGGTGTTAATTACGAGTACATGGAAATCTTCAACATAGCAGAATATATACAGAGAGGTGTTTGCGTGTCCCCATGTGGCTGAACTGCTGCCTGATCCTGTTTGTGCAAGACACAATGTAAAGGTTCAACTGACTAACACTTGAGAGACAGAAAAGGCTCTTACTACAACACCAACTAAAGACCTGGCAGAACATTAACATCACAGAGTTCCCAAGGTAAGAAGATAGAGATAAACATGTCAGACTCTAAAGGTTTGTTCCACAGATAGCTGCCCATCAGCTTTATAATAAAGTGATATTTTCAGAGTTTGTTTTCCCACACTCTGCATTGTTCAAGTCTCCCTTTTCTTCAGTGTGCCACTGAACCCCGCTGCTTAATCAAGATGATGATCAATCACATGCTCATGAATTTTTGTCTTCATCTTTTTCCCCCTCAGTGTCATCTACAGCTGACTCGTGTTTTTCCTTTGTACAGATCCACAGACGGGCAGTTTGGTTTGAGAAGAAAGGACAGAGTTTATACAGGGTTTAATGACCGGGTCCAGGTCAGGAAGGGGGGGACATGAAGACACACACAGAGACATTTACATGTACACACGTGTATATATGCAAACCTTGAGAAATTATTTTCACGCCTAGGTGAGCTCTAAATCACTTGAAAACATTTCCTTCTCTTAGCAGAATGTATGAAGAGAAGCATCCCCCTTTAAAGAGAATTTATTTTAATTATTCCCAGGGCCAGATTTTTAGTTACTTATATTGTAAATGAAGTTATAGAAGAATCATCTCGATGAGGAAAAGGAAATACTTGAAGTCTAGGCCAATGTGTTTTAAACTTTGTTAGCATACATCATTACAAATAATATGAAGTACAGGCTATGAATGTGAGCTTTTGTTGGCAGATCTGTCATTGAGCTGCGCTGCAGGTACCCACCCTCGATCAGGAAAATGCTGACTGTGCGCGCCGGCCACTGATTAGTCAAAGCTGGTGCTTGCGCTGCATTGGAGAATACCTGAGGGCGCCAGTTTTTAA